>NW_022589717.1:18707135-19054774 GCF_004348235.1 Phoca vitulina
CTTCTAATACTATGTTGAATAGCAGTGGTGATAGTGGACATCCCTGCCATGTTCCTGACCTTAGGGGGAAAGCTCTCAGTTTTTCCCCATTTAGAATGATATTCGCTGTAGGTTTTTCATAGATGGCTTTTATGATATTGAGGTATGTACCCTCTATGCCTATACTCTGAAGAGTTTTGATCAAGAAAGGATGCTGTAGTTTGTTAAATACTTTTTCTGCATCTATTGAGAGTATCATATGATTCTTGTTCTTTCTTTTGTTAATGTATTGTATCACGTTGATTGATTTGTGGATGTTGAACCAACCTTGCAGCCCAGGAATGAATCCCACTTGGTCATGGTGAATAATCCTTTTAATGTACTGTTGGACCCTATTGGCTAGTATTTTGGTGAGAATTTTTGCATCCATGTTCGTCAGGGATATTGGTCTGTAATTCTCCTTTTTGATGGGGTCTTTGTCTGATTTTGGGATCAAGGAAATGGTGGCCTCATAAAATGAGTTTGGAAGTTTTCCTTCCATTTCTATTTTTTGGAACAGTTTCAGAAGAATAGGTATAAATTCTTCTTTAAATGTTTGGTAGAATTCCCCTGGGAAGCCATCTGGCCCTGGGCTTTTGTGTTTTGGGAGATTTTTGATGACTGCTTCAATTTCCTTAGTGGTTATAGGTCTGTTCAGGTTTTCTGTTTCTTCCTGGTTCAGTTTTGGTAGTTGATACATCTCTAGGAATGCAACCATTTCTTCCAGGTTATCTTATTTGCTGGCATAGAGTTGCTCGTAATATGTTCTTGTAATTGTTTGTATTTCTTTGGTGTTGGTTGTGATCTCTCCTCTTTCATTCATGATTTTGTTGATTTGGGTCATTTATCTTTTCTTTTTGATAAATCTGGCCAGGGGTTTCTCAATCTTGTTAATTCTTTCAAAGAACCAGCTCCTAGTTTCGTTGATTTGTTCTACTCTTCTTTTAGTTTCTATTTCATTGATTTCTGCTCTGATCTTTACTATTTCTCTTCTCCTGCTGGGTTTAGGCTTTATTTGCTGTTCTTTCTCCAGCTCCTTTAGGTGTAGGGTTAGGTTGTGTACTTGAGACCTTTCTTATTTCTTGAGAAAGGCTTGTATTGCTATATACTTTTCTCTTGGAATGCCTTTGCTGCATCCCAAAGATTTTGAATAGTTGTGTTTTCATTTTCATTGGTTTCCATGAATTTTTTTAATTCTTCTTTAATTTCCTGGTTGACCCATTCATTCTTTAGTAGGATGCTCTTTAGCCTCCATGTATTTGAGTTCTTTCCGACTTTCCTCTTGTGATTGAGTTCTAGTTTCAAAGCATTGTGGTCTGAAAATAGGCAGGGAATGATCCCAGTCTTTTGGTACCGGTTGAGACCTGATTTATGACCTAGGATGTGATTGATTCTGGAGAATGTTCCATGGGCACTAGAGAAGAATGTGTATTCCGTTGCTTTGGGATGGAATGTTCTGAATATGTCTGTGAAGTCCATTTGGTCCAGTGTGTCATTTAAAGTCTTATTTCCATGTTGATCTTTTGCTTAGATGATCTGTCCATTTCAGTGAGGGGGTTGTTAAAGTCCCCCACTATTATTGTTGTTATGTGTTTCTTTGCTTTTGTTATTAATTGCCTTATATAATTGGCTGCTCCCATGTTAGGGGCATAGATATTTACAATTGTTAGATCTTCTTGTTGGATAGACCCTTTAAGTAGGATATAGTGTCCTTCCTCATCTCTTATTACAGTCTTTGGTTTAAAATCTAATTTGTCTGATATAAGGATTGCCACCCCAGCTCTCTTTTGGTGTCCATTAGCATGGTAAATGGTTTCCCATTCCCTCACTTTAAATCTGGGGGTGTCTTTGGGTCTAAAATGAGTCTCTTGCAGACAGCATATCGATGGGTCTTGTTTTTTAATCCAGTCTGATAGCCTGTGTCTTTTGATTGGGGCATTTAGCCCATTTACATTCAGGGTAACTAGTGAAAGATAGGAATTTAGTGCCATTGTATTGCCTGTAAGGTGACCGTTACTGTATATTGTCTGTGTTCCTTTCTGGTCTATGTTGCTTTTAGGCTCTCTCTTTGCTTAGAGGACTCCTTTCAAGATTTCTTGGAGGGCTGGTTTCGTGTTTGCAAATTCCTTTAGTTTTTGTTTGTCCTGGAAGATTTTTATCTCTCCTTCTATTTTCAATGACAGCCTAGCTGGACATAGTATTCTTGGCTGCATATCTTTCTAATTTAGTGCTCTGAATATATCCTGCCAGTCCTTTCTGGCCTGCCAGGTCTCTGTGGATAGGTCTGTTGCCAATATAATGTTTCTACCATTGTAGGTTACATATCTCTTCTCCCGAGCTGCTTTCAGGATTTTCTCTTTGTCTCTGAGACTCGTAAGTTTTACTATTAGATGTCGGGGTGTTGACCTATTTTTATTGATTTTGAGAGGGGTTCTCTGTGCCTCCTGGATTTTGATGCCTGTTTCCTTCCCCAAATTAGGGAAGTTCTCTGCTATAATTTGCTCCGTTATACCTTCTGCCCCTCTCTCTCTTTCTTCTTCTTCTGGGATCCCAATTATTCTAATGTTGTTTTGTCTTATGGTATCGCTTATCTCTCGAATTCTGCCTTCGTGATCCAGTAGTTGTTTATCTCTCTTTTTCTCAGCTTCTTTATTTTCCATCATTTGGTCTTCTATATCACTGATTCTCTCTTCTGCCTCATTTATCCTAGCAGTCAGTGCCCCCATATTTGATTGCACCTCATTAATAGTCTTTTTGATTTCTACTTGGTTAGATTTTAGTTCTTTTACTTCTCCAGAAAGGGTTTCTCTAATAACTTCCATGCTTTTTTCAAGCCCAGCTAGTATCTTTAAAGTGATGATTCTGAACTCTAGATCTGACATCGTACTAATGTCCGTATTGAGTAGGTCCTTGGCAGTTGGTACTACCTCTTGTTCTTTTTGTTGAGGTGATTTTTTCCGTCTTGTCATTTTGTCCAGAGGAGAATAGATTAATGAGAGAATGAAATGCTAACAGGGTAACAACGTTCCCAGAAAATATACTCTAAACAAATCAGAAAAGACCTGAAGCAGTGGGAAAAGAAAGGGAAAGAGAGGAAAAAGAAAAAGAAAAAAAAAAAGAAAAAGATAAAGATAAAAACAAAGAAAAACAGAACAAAACAAAAAAAACCAGAATGTGATCAAATATGATCAGGCTGGTATATAGATCAGTGCCACACACTAGATTTTGGGTGTATTTTGGTCTGTTAGAAGAAAGTGCCTCCCAAATTTTTAAAAAAAGAAAAACTTATATATGTACAAAAATAAGAGTTGATATGATGAAGGGATGGAGTATGACTGTAAAGATGGAAATTATAAAAAATTTTATAAAAGGAATTGATAAGAAGTTTGAAAAAAGAAAGAAGAGGATTTAAAAAAAAAGAAAAAAAAAGGGAGAGAATGTGATCAGGCAGGGGAGTGGAAAAAAAACATACACTAGAGATTTAGGGTATATTTTGATCTGTTAGAAGAAACTATCTCAAAATTTTAAAGAGAGAACAACTTATATATATATGCCAAAAATACAGGTAACTACTATGAAGGGATAGAATATGACTCTGAAAATGAAAAATAAAAATGTTTTTTTTAAAAAAGGGATTGATAAGATGTTGGTTGAAAAAGGGAAAAAGAAAAATTCAAAAAAAAAAAAGACAGTTAAAAAAAAAATTAACTTTGAAAGACTAAAGAATCATGGTAAAAAAGCCATGAATTTTATGTGCAGTATTCCCCTAGCGCTGGAGTTCTGCCGTTCTCATTGATCGGTAAACTTGGTCTTGGCTGGCTGTTCTCGCTGATCTTCTGGGGGAGGGGCCTGTTGCCGTGATTTCCAAAAGTCTTTGCCGGAGGCTCAGTTGCCCCGCCTTCGCCCAGTCCGGGCTAAGTAATCTGCTCGGGTTTGCTCTCCTGAGCTTTTGTTCCCTGCAAGCTTTCCGTACAGCTTTGGAGGCGGAGAGTGAAAATGGCGGCCTCCCAATCTCCGCCTCGGAGGAGCCGAGAACTCGGGGCCCCGCTCCTCAGTGAGCCCCCCGGGAAAAGCAGTCAATCACTCCAGTCTCCCCGGTCTCTGGCCGCGCTCCGTGCTCACCTGACCTGTGACCGAGCGTTTCTATCTCTGGCACCCGACCCCGTGTGGCGTCTCCAAACCCAGCAGATCCCTGCGGTGCGCTCCCGCACCTCTCCTCCCAGGGGAAGAAGGTGAGTCTCCCCGGATCTGCCGCTTGTTGGGTCCCTGCTGGAGGAGCAGTGGCCCGACTGTGCCGTGGATCACGGTTTATGACAACCCCGAGCTGAGAGCCCGCGCCTGGGCTCCGTCTCTGCAGCCAGCTTCCCTGCTCCGATACCTGGGAGCTCTGCCGCACTCAGGCACCCCCGGTCTTTCTGTGACCCCGAGGGTCCTGAGACCACATTGTCCCACGAGGTTTCCACCCCCCACTTAGCCACCGGAGTGACGTCCCTCAGCGGAGCCGACTTCGAAAAGTTCCGATTTTGTGCTCCGCGGCTCTATCACTTGCCAGAAGCGGCCGACGGAGGCCCCTCTCCGCCGTCTATCCTCCCGAATATCGCCTCGGATTCACTTCTGCGCATGTCCTACCTTCCAGAAAGTGGTCGCTTTTCTGTTCAGAGAGTTGTTGCTCTTCTTTCCTTCGATCTCCTGTTGAGTTCGTAGGTGTTCAGAATGGTTTGATCCCTATCCAGCTGAATTCCTGAGAGGAGACGAAATCCAGGTCTCCTACTCCTCCGCCATCTTGCTCCGCCCCCCCTGCACACGAGTCTTTTGCATCAAGTTCTGTATTGTCATAAAGTCATCTTAGCTTGTTATGTTTTGCTTGGCTCTTGTGGTATCTGAGTTTAGCTTTCTGATTTTCTATTATCTATTATCTATTTCTGCTATCTTCTGAACAGTGGTGAATATAAGCCTCAAGCCTGGGTTCCCCATGCAATTTATACATCATATTAATCTGTCTTTTTGTTTACTTTTCTTTATTTATCTCTTGAAAGTTGATGTTCTTTGATGTTTCCACTGAATTTCCAACACGGAGCCCAGTGCTTTTCATATGGCATGTGATACGTTTTTGTTTAGAGTTAGGGGAAGACTGAGGGTTTTATTTATTTTTTTAAATTTTATTTTATTATGTTATGTTAGTTACCATATAGTACATAATTAATTTTTGATGTGGTGATCCACGATTCATTGTTTTCGTATAACACCCAGTGCTCCATGCAGTACGTGCCCTCCTTAATACCCATCACTGGGCTAACCCATCCCCCCACCCCCCTCCCCTCTAAAACCCTCATGGTTCATCTCCCACTCCGATTCCACCCCCTTCATTTTTCCAGGGGAGAGGGGTGGGGGGATGGGTTAGCCTGGTGATGGGTATTAAGGAGGGCATGTATTGCATGGAGCACTGGGTGTTATACGAAAACAATGAATCATGGAACACTACATCAAAAACTAATGATGTACTGTATAGTGACTAACATAACATAAAAAATAATAACAAAAACATTTAAAAAATAAAAATAAAATAAAATGAATATGTGTAGCTACAAAAAAAAAAAAAAAAAAAGACACTGGGGGAGAAAACTCTGGTAGGGTAAACCTTTTAAAGGCTTTTGTGCCCAGCAGAGAGATTTGTACTCTGGTAGGTGAGAAATTGATGCCTGTTATTTTTTGAGTAAATCTGGGTAAGTGGGAAGAGCAGGGTAAGTGTGACACCCACAGCTAGCTAGTCTCTGGATGGAGTCAGCAGTTCCAGTCCACAGGTAGGGTGTCTGCGTGAGTGAGTTTGTTTGTATGTGCACACGTGTGCATTAGCCAGGTGGATTTTCCCTTTCCAATAGGCTTAACTTTCCATTTGCATTTATTGTGTAGATCTAAACTATAGCAACATTATTTCAGAGTGTGATAACCACTTTTAAGAATTGTTTTTCTTCTTATGGTTTTCTTCTATAATTTCTGGCAAGTGATACTGGTGTTTCATGTATAGTAATGATGTATTTCCATCTCTAATAAATATACTTATGAATCTAAATTAGATATTTTAGCATACAAATAAATTATATAAATGGTACATGGAAATGCCCAATATTTTAAAGGTGGTGAGAAAATAAAGTTTAGAAAATAAAACCTCTAATATTTCTTAAGAAAATGAAAATATAATATTTTTATTCTTTAAAATTTCCCCCTAATTCTTAAATATCTTTTATGAAAAACAAACTATATCCAATTTTTTTTTCTAATTGTCATTACATTCTAGGAAGGAGGAAAATCAACTGCAAAGAAAACAATTCCTTATTTTTGTGTGTGTGGAAAAGACTTTATATCCTGTGATTTCTGTTAGTGCCAATGAAAAATATTGTTACTTTTAAAAACTTTTAGATTGACAGAGAGACAGAATTACAGACAGAGAGACAGAGACAGAAAGAGATCCAGTCATGTCTGGTATGATGGCCCATCTTTGCACCTGTAATTTGAACAATTCTGTCCTATAAATCTTGAATTTCAAAGAAACTTTGCTCCGTCCTGATGACCAAATAAGTAAAAACCATCAGAATCAGAACTCAGACTGAAATGTTCTTTCACTTGTCAATCTGAACTACTCAGAGAAAAAGAAAATAATTTCCTGTTTTGATTGCTTTCTAAATGGTTCATGTCAGTCAATTCTTATTTCTGTGTGTAGATTGAAAGTTTCATCTTCGGTTAATTCACCAAATAAAATTTGCATTTGGCCTTAGGGCTGTCTGATCTCTGGTATTATCAGATATTTTAGGTGACAAACGCCTTGAATTGTTCTCATAGAACCATCTACCAAGAAAGGCAGTGCAGATTATAGAGAAAAGGTCCCTGTTCTGTGGCAAAGGATGGTGGAGGAGAGCTAGTCCACAGCCTTCATTTAAATTGGAATGCCTGGGGCGCCTGGGTGGCTCAGTCGTTAAGCGTCTGCCTTCGGCTCAGGTCATGATCCCAGGGTCCTGGGATCGAGCCCCACATCGGGCTCCCTGCTCTGCGGGAAGCCTGCTTCTCCCTCTCCCACTCCCTCTGCTTGCGTTCCCTCTCTTGCTGTGTCTCTCTCTGTCAAATAAATAAATAAAATCTTAAAAAAATAAATAAATAAATTAGAATGCCTACACAAGGTATCTGGATTGTTCCTTTCTTAATATATGCCAGAGATAAAGCAGTGTTTTTAGAGTACATTCCTTTTTATATGGGCGATTTTATACCCTCTTCATTTAGTTAAAACTCTAAAGACATGACATGTTTTAGAAATTATCATGATAATTATTACGATAATTAAAATGAGTTATTTCCATTATGTAGTTGTTTGTACCATACCTTTCTAAGATCAATTTATCATTCTTTGGCATCCAATTACACTATTAAAAAGGAAGAGAAACTTCTAGTCAATTAAGCAAACAAGCTCAGTGTGTAGTTTTTTTATGGCACCTTTTTCTGACTGATTGCAAAATTACAGTGCAAGAAAGTTCAAGTCTAATTAGAATAAATAAAAAACTTTCCTAGGGAGGTTAGAGAAGAATGCTCATGTCTTCTGGTTAAATAGTTTTTTTTTTTTTTTTTTTTAAAGATTTGTTTAGTTTAGTATATTGAATAGATAGGTGTTTTTAATCATCACCATCATTGTTTGTATTATTGGTGGCTTATAAATGAGAGATTAAATCAGGATTAGTATGGCTGGGCCAATGGCCAGTTCAAAACTCAGACAACTGCATATTGGAAGAACTTTGCGAAGTACAGAACACAAATACTGAACACTTACCACAAAGCAGTTTTGGGATGTGCTGCCTCTAATCTGAAAGAAAATGTCTAAGAGATCATGGAGAGTGGTAAGAGCACAGGCTAAGAGACAGAGCAATTATAAATCCATACAAACGTTCATGCTGTTCTGTACTGTTTTGTATATTGTCAGGGCATGGTAACTGTCTAGTTCCGCAACATGTGAAAATCATCCAGTTTTTGTGGCAGTTGGCTCTTCTTGATGAATCTCAATTTCCACATTTCCTTTGGATCCTCTGCAAGTGGCACATACATGTTTGTTTGTCTTGGGCAGGTTTTTGCAACATTTTTACTGAGTGGGATGATAGGATCCAAAGATGCTGGCCAAGATTTCTTGGCCTGTGATTATGGCACTATTTCAGTTCATCTTGGAAGGGCCCATTTCATCAAGATTCACCCTCACAGTAATGTGTTAATTCTCTATTAATCAACACTGAACAGCAAATTGCTTGTTTGTAGCCGTTGCAACATATTTTTGCCTCTTGGTTAACTGAACAGTGGCCAAGGAGATAAACACTATAATTGCCTGCCAAAAGGATACTCTATACATTCAGATTGTTTTCCTAGGTATATTATATAAATGTGTCATCAAGCAAGTTTTACTTTAATAGTTCCATAAAATAAGGGTTGTGGCAGTATCTTGTTTTGCTATATCCAAAGCTATACATGATTTTATCTACATTGTCTTAGGACAGACAGTATTTTATTCAGTTTATAGAAGACTTTTTGAACAGATTCCTCACTTATCTTTGTCTCTTTGACAGCTTTCTTAAAATAACCATAATAAAAGCATATATATTTCTGGGACTAACTTATAAAGAATGGATTTGATGAAATAATATCTCATTCTAAAATTATTGCAAGATAAAAATTGATGGCCTTTGATATTATACTTATACCTTCTTTCTACAGTGTTTTTCAGTTTGTCCATTTACAGTTTTAAGCAAGAAATTAATTCAAGTGATGCATATAATATTCTGATATGTAGCTAAAACTCATGTTTAAAGGCAAAACAGTACTACAGGTTCTACTGAATATGTAAACAAAGGTAAACAATCATGATGGAATCATAGTAGAATATCATAACGGAGTCAACAATTACCCCTACTGTTATGGCTTGCATTGAAATTTTTTTTTAAGTAGTAATTCTCTAGCTAGAAGGAACCTACAAAATCATCTTACTATAAAAACATCAGCTATATACTGGGGGATGCTGAGATCCAGATGGATTCAGCAAATTATTCAAGTTCACCCAGCTTGGCAGGTATAGATTCAGAACCAAAACTCTGAGTCTGGTTAGTAGGGTTCATGGGCTATTGGCCTAGCCAATCCCAGATCTGATTTCTGATTTTGACAAATGACCTAGAATTACTTCAGTTCCTCATCTGTAAGATGGATTAAATGATCTCTACCATACAGGACACCGTGCAGATTGATCTAATGAGGTAGTATATGATAAGTGCCCAGTTATTGCCTGGAACACTCAGCAAGCATGACTTTCCTTTTCTCCTGGGCTCTTTGTAGGATAACACTGAGAAGCAAATGTTCCTTTCAACTTCCCACTGGTTAATCCTTTATAAGATAAGATTTCTATCTATATTTATAGGTTTCTGTAAGCACCAGAACTTTAAGAATTTGATCTTTACCAAGCAATGTAAATCATGCTTTTACCATTCATGCTGACTTGGATTTATCTATTCCAAACTCTGAAATACAACCTCACAGTGATTTTCAAGAGCTTGCGAGCTTAATTTTAGATTTGGCACTGAAGTTTAAATTATCTGAGGTGATAACATACCCTTCAGTTTAGTTTTAAAGTCTTGACTGGTGTTATTTACTTTTTGGCTGTAATTATATAAAAGTTCAGGAATCACCACGCTGAAATAAACTAAGAAGGTTTTGTAAGTGCCATGGTTGGGGTTTTTGTCATTTTAAAGTAAATATAGATTTTTTGGATTAGTAAAAAAGTAAATATTTTTGATTGCAAACAGCTGGCTGAAAAGGCATGGGGTGTAGCTAGGCTCTACTAGATATAAATGCCTTAGTATCCAGGAAAAGGAAACTTTATTAAATAATAGGCAGACTTTAAGGAGTCTGCCCATGTGCCAGGTAGGTACCTTTCTAGAGAAAACCAACTTTTCAGAGGATTAAGTTATATAACTAAAGTCCTATAAGGCTAAGGTAAGTTTAAAAAAAAAAATTGACATTTGATTCCCAAACCAATGCTCATTTCTGTTTACCAGTTGTTTCCAAATCAACCCTTTTTGGGGTTCCCTTTCGTATATAAATTCATAATTCAACCTGAATGTGCTACATTCAGAACTAAGAAGTCATTGTATAGTTAGAATTAAAATGTCAATTTTTTTCATTGTTCTTGGTTTATGAGTTTGTGAGCTATAGATTTATTGCTTTTGTTCTAAAAAATTACGTTTTCAAATAAGTTTGTTTGAGTCTAGTTGCTTCTATGTTAGCATGATAAAGCAGTTAGAATGTGGCTTACTCAGGAAGGGCTGAAGAGATTCCAGGCATTTATGGATTGGGCTATAAATGTTCAGGTCCTAGAGAAGGAAGTGTTATGATATAAATACATTTTTCAAAAAAAGAGAAATAAAGGAAGATCATGGTCCAGATCTGAATTTACTGGGACTGTGATAATGAAGTCCCACACTTTGTGGGTAACTTAGGACGACAGCAATTTATTGTCTCATAGATCTGAAGGCTAGATGTTGGAAATCAAGGTGTTGAAAGGGTTGGTTCCTTCAAGGACTGTGACAGAGAATCTCTTCCCTAGCTTCTGGTAGTTTGCTGGCCATCTTTGACTTTCCTTGGTTTGTGGCAACCTAACTCCAGTCTCTGCCTTCATCTTCAAATGGTATTTTCCCTGTACATAGTTTTCATCTGTGCTTGTCAGTGCCCCTTCACAGGGCATTCCTCTGATAACTAATTACATCTGTAATGACCCTGTTCCCGAATTCAGTCACGTTCTGAGGTACTGGGAGTTAAGGCTTTAACATAGCTTTTTTTGGTGGGGGTGTGTGTGTGTGGGGGGCACAGTTCAACCCATAACAAGGTCTAAAAAGTAAAAGTGAAATAGTGTGGCAAAATTACCTGTTGAATTTTGGTCAGGTTAGAAAGAAAACACCAACAGTTTAGAACAAAATAAATAGCATGCTTTTTTGCATAATTACACCTGTAAGAGCCTGGATGATCAGTTTGGGTGAGGCAGGACAAAAAAAAAAAAAGGAAAAGGAAAAAAGAGTAAAGTAAGAAAGTGAATAAAGGAAGAGAAAGGAAGCAAGGAAGAGAAGGGGGTATATAAGGGAAAGGGAGGGCAAGAGAGGGAGAGGGGACCAGAAGGAAGATCACATCAACCAATGAACGTCATTTGTAGACCGGTTCAAATCCTCCTGGTTCTATCTGCAGGTCTCGACCGACCTTGACCACAGAGCTCTGATCTACTGAACTATCTTCCCAATTATAGCTAGTTTCTGAGTTTAATAATTACTCACATCTTATGTCCACTCACCGAAGAAAAATGTGTCTTTAGAGTCCTTTTAAAATTAGATTGCTCCTGTTGTCTTAAACCTACAGGAGTTTTTAATTCAGACCATTTGTTTCCTAGTAAGGAGAATTGTTTTTTTTTTTTTTTTTTTTGGTTGTTGTTGTTGTTGTTGTTCCTTTATAGAACCCATAGCAGAAGTCGCAATGTGCCCACTCCTGATGTGAATTAGCTCAGTAGGACATTATAAGGCATATGATCGCCTGGTGCTGGGATGCTGTTGTTTCTGCTACCTCAGAAAGTAGAGATTAAAAATTCCCTGTTCATTCATCCAGTAAGTACATCTTTCTGCCGAAGCCGAATTAATTTTAGCACTTCCCTTTCCAGGACTTTGCATAGTTCATGTTTTAAAGCATCAAGGTCATACAGTCCCTGGAAAACCTGGTCAATCAATATAGTTTAGGGTGATGATGCTGAAGGACAGGTTTATTAGGACTCATTACAGTCCAGTGTATGTGCATGAGAACAATATAGCTTAATCATGTTTTGTATTCTATTAAGAGTACTATACAACATTTTTATGGGATTTTGTTTATTAAGGTGTGTTTTTTTCCTATATATCATCTCACTTGGTTTTGCTACGTCTCTGATAAAGACATTTAGAGTTATAAGTGGTGGAGCCAAGATAAAAACTCATTTCATCTACCTTCTCATCTGTCCCTTTCCCCATTTACCTCATTGACTCAGCAGACTGTGACATATTTCCTGTTTTATTCCTGAATGCTCAGTAGTTGCTTTGAATCCAATTTACATAAAAATGATATGAGAGAAAGTAATTAAAGTCATGAAATGTGAGAAAGAGAGATCAGCCTATGATGATGAGGAGAGGAAATTGTAAGTGATTCTAAAGTGGAAGGGCTACCTAAGCATATTTCTATGTAGGGTTGAAAGACATGTATTCCAGGGAGAATCCTCTGGAAGGTGGAGTGGAAGATTAGAAACTGAGACCTGTTCCCAGCCACAAGCCTTCTTCCATTCTCATCATCCCCTTCCTATTTTAGTTGCTTGAATATTTGTCATATTACAGTATTTCCATGGTGATGAACTATGATACTGCAAACACTAACCAAATCAGACTGGAGGAAGAAGAGCAGAGAACAAAGGACTTCCTGTTTATACAAAGATAATCTGTTAATTACCAGTTCTGAGCCAGTTTAAAGGAAAATGAAAGAATACTGTAAAAGAAGTTTGATGATTGCATCTAATTCAAACAAAAGGAAATTCTGATCATTCAACTCAGCAAAGGTCTTAGATGCAGTAACAGAATAGTCCAGTTCTCAAATTCAGGAAATTTAACAACCAATTCTCAGCACACTAAACATGATCTTTTTAATTCATTTGCATACTTTGAGAGATAATAAATTCAGTGTTATTTTTAAGTGGCTAAGAAATAGAAAATGTGTTAAAGATGTTCCAAGCCAAATAAGAAAAAAAAAAGGTAAATCATCAACAACAATCACAAAACATCCCAAGTCTGTGTCTTTTCTTAGAGGTTAGCATGCAGCCCCTGCTTCCTTGAGTGGAACAAACATAGTTCAGGCACTAGCTTGTTTGTTTGCAATGCAGTTATCTGCCTATGTTTGGAAATCTTTCAGAAGATTGACGTATTTCTTGTTATTCTGAACAGATTATCACGTGTAAAAAAAAAGATCAAATGTCATTAAGCTCTATGTCAGGTAATGTATACCACTTTTTTCAAATATTTTCTCTTTAAAGAGTGGAATGGTTCTGGATGAATCAAGCCTATTGCTATGAAAGGAGAAGGGATATTCAGTCATATGCACCACTGAATTTCCAAAACAATCAAGAACCTCAGAGTTCATCAATGCATCCTTTCATGCATTTATTCACATATTCATTCACTTGACAAATAATTACTCAGTGCCTACCCTATGTCAGGTTCTGGGCTGGCCTTGAGTTCTCAAATATGAGAACCAAAAGTCACATGGACATATTTAACCACGTTGGAGATATGAACTAGACTATGAACCCATTTAGGTAGTGCTCAAAACACTTACTTGGAAGTTAAGCTATAGCTAGTGGTTCTAAGAGTTTAGGATTTCATAGAAAAGGAAAGGAAAAAAAGATGAAAGAACTAATATAGGGTTGCCAGCCATTTATGTTGTCAAGGAAGGATATCAAAGACATCTCCAAACAAAACTACAATTTACTGTCACTTTCATTCCTTTAACAAAAGTATATGAAAACACCCTCCACCCCAACAAAGGAAGGGCTAGTTCTCACAATAAAGTTAGACCTTGCAATTGGTTATATTTAGCTGAATGAAAAATTCCTTCTATTGTGTTTTTTTTTCTTATTAATTCCCTGCATGAATACTTGTGCTATTTCACTTTGTAAACACTCCTCAGGCGGTGGCACCAACCTATAAACTACAGATTTGGGAAACACTGGCAGAAAATGCAAGAGCTGTAGCTCTGGGATCAGCCAGGAGGCCCTTGTCTGAATCTAGTCTCAGGCACTTATTAATGTCAGATCTTGGTCAACTTGCTTTTATGTTGTTCAGCTGTAAGGTGGGAATTCTAATAGAATTTATGAGGTTTAAATTATATATATAACCCATATAGAAAAAACTACACAGTGTCTTAAATAGATACAAAACTAACAGCTATTGTGGCAACATACCTAAAGTCATTTTAGATGATCCAAATGCCTATGCTTTGGATTTTATGCCCCTACCCTATCCATCAAAAACTGTGAAGAGTCTGAGAGTTTACCTAACTTCCAAGCTAACTAATTAGTCTGATGCTCTTTCATGGATGCTGGCAGAAGATATGAGATTCTTGGATCAGGCACAGAGGATATCCTGAAAAAAAAAAAGAAATATGAACCCTGTTTTCATGTATGTAAATAATGATGATATACGTAGTCCCTTTTTTTTTTTGCTTTTGATGTCATATTAAAAAGATAATTGCCAAAAAACATATTAAAAAGATAACTGCCGAAAAACACATTGAACACACAAGATGAAAACAAAATCTTAAAAAGTAGCAAGAACAGTAGCCAGAGTATCAGCATTTGTACTTGTTCCTGAGCTCCAGTATCTGCAGAGTGATGTTATGCGGGCCAGGAGACTCTTGGAAAACACAGTGGGCTATGTTCAAGAGAGGAATCCTAAAAAAATAAATAAATAAATAAATAGATGGGTGGATAGATAGATAGATAGACAGATGAATCCTGAGCTTAGGAACCAGAATATTTTACAATGGGTAGTAAGCCTGACTGACATTTGGCATGGAGAGATCATCTTTATTACACAAAATGAACTTGCCCTTTGCCAGAGAAGCTGACACTATCTCTGTCTTTCAAGGCTGTTTCCCATATAAACATCTTTGAAAAGATGGTCCAGAACAAAGGTAGTTAGTGCCTCTATCCCAAGAGCCAGTACACTAGAGGTCCATGGAAAGTAGCGTCCCAACAATCTCTACTTAAAAAAAAAAACTTTATTTTTTTTAACATTTTAGATTCACAGCAAAATTGAGAGGAGGGTACAGAGATTTCTCATATATCTCCTGCTCTGACACATGGAGAGCCTCCCCATTATCAACATCCTTCACCAGAGTGGTTACAATCAACGAACCAATATTGATATATCATAATCATCCAGAGTCCATGGTCTACCTTGGTGTTGTACATTCTCTGGGTTTGGACAAATGTATAATGACATGTATCCATCAATATAGTATTACACAGAGTAACACTCCCTACGTCAATTAATGGCCCCCCTTTCTCTGCTATACAGTTGAATTCTTTCTTAACTGAATATTTCCCATAAACATTTAGAAATTCTTGAATAGTTATCTTCCTAAAAAGGAAAAAAATCATGTGAAAATCCAGTTTTCTCAACACCATTTATTGAAAAGACTGTCATTTTTGCATTCAGTATTCTTGGCTCCCTTGTCAAATATTAGTTGATTGAATATCATGGGTTTATTTCTGGATTCTTGATTATGTTCCATTAGTCTTTGTATCAGTTTTTATGCCAATACCATGCTATTTTAATTACTGTAGTTTTGTAATATAGGTTTGAAATTAGGAAGTATGACGACTCCAGCTTTGTTTTTTCTCAGGATTGCTTTGGCTATTTGGGGTCTTTTGTGGTTCCACACAAATTTTAGGATTGTGTTTTCTATTCCTGTGAAAATGCCCTTGGAATTTTAATAGGGATTGCATTGTATCTGTAGATGGATTTGGGTAGTATGGACATTTTAACAATATTAATTCTTTTGATTCATGAACATGGGGTATCTTTCCATTTATTTGTGTCTTCTTCATATTCTTTCATCAATGTCTCAGTTTTCAGACTACAGATCTTTCACCTCCTTGGTTAAATTTATTCCTAAGTATTTTATTGTTTCTTTTTTTTTTTTTTTTTGATGGTTTATGGATAAGATTTATTTATTTATTTATTTTTTGTAGTTTTTAATTTTATTATGTTATGTTAGTCACCATACAATACATTATTAGTTTTTGATGTAGTGATCCACGATCCATTGTTTTTGTATAACACCCAGTGCTCCATGCAGTACGTGCCCTCCTTAATACCCATCACCAGTCTAACCAATCCCCCCTCCCGCCTCCCCTCTAAAACCCTGTTTGTTTCTCAGGTCCATAGTCTATCATGGTTCATCTCTCCCTCCAATTCCCCCCGCCCATTTTTCCCTTCCTTCTCCTAATGTCCTCCATGTTATTCCTTATGTTCCACAAATAAGTGAAACCATATGATAATTGACTTTCTCTGCTTGACTTATTTCACTTAGCATAATCTCCTCCAGTCCCATCCATGTTGATGTAAAAGTTGGGTATTCATCTTTTCTGATGGCTGAGTAATATTCCATTGTATATATGGACCACATCTTCTTTATCCATTCATCTGTTGAAGGGCATCTCAGCTCTTTCCACAGTTTGGCTATTGTGGACATTGCTGCTATGAACATTGGGGTGCATATGGCCCTTCTTTCACTACATCTGTGTCTTTGGGGTAAATACCCAGTAGTGCAATTGCTGGGTCATAGGGTAGCTCTATTTTTACATTTTTGAGGCACCTCCACACTGTTTTCCAAAGTGGCTGTACCAACTTGCATTCCCACCAACAGTGTAAGAGGGTTCCCCTTTCTCCACAACCTCTCCAACATTTGTTGTTTCTTTCCGTGTCCATTTTTGCCATTCTAACTGGTGTAAGGTGGTATCTCAGTGTGGTTTTGATTTGGATTTCCCTGATGGCTAATGATGATGAACATTTTTTCATGTGTCTGTTAGCCATTTGTATGTCTTCTTCAGAGAAGTGTCTTTTCATCTCTTCTGCCCACTTTTTGACTTGATTATTTGTTTTTTGGGTGTTGAGTTTGAGAAGTTCTTTATAGATTTTGGATATCAGCCCTTTATCTGTAGTGTCATTTGCAAATATCTTCTCCCATTCTGTGGCTTGCCTCTTTGTTTTGTTGACTGTTTCCTTTGCTGTGCAGAAGCTTTTTATCTTGATGAAGTCCCAAAAGTTCATTTTTGCTTTTGTTTCACTAGCTTTTGGAGACGTATCTTGAAAGAAGTTGCTGTGGGCGGTGTCAGAGAGGTTACTGCCTATGTTCTCCTCTAGGATTTTGATGGATTCCTGTCTCACATTGAGGTCTTTCATCCACTTTGAGTTTATCTTTGTGAATGGTGTTAGAGAACGGTCGAGTTTCATTCTTCTGCATGTGGCTGTCCAATTTTCCCAGCACCATTTATTGAAGAGACTGTCTTTTTTCCATTGCATGTTTTTTCCTGCTTTGTCAAAGATTATTTGACCATAGAGTTGAGGGTCCATATCTGGGTTCTCTATTCTGTTCCATTGGTCTGTATGTCAGTTTTTGTGCCAGTACCATGCTGTCTTGGTGATCACAGCTTTGTAATATAGCTTGAAATCAGGCAACGTGATGCCCCCAGCTTTGTTTTTCTTTCTCAACATCTCCTTGGCGATTCGGGGTCGGGTCTTTTCTGATTCCATACAAATTTTAGGATTGTTTGTTCCAGCACTTTGAAAAATGTCATTGGAATTTTGATCGGGATGGCATTGAAGGTATAGATTGCTCTGGGTAGCATAGACATTTTAACAATGTTTATTCTTCTGATCCATGAGCATGGAATATTTTTCCATCTTTTTGTGTCTTTTTCAATTTCTTTCATGAGTGTTTTGTAGTTCCTAGAGTATAGATCCTTTACCTCTTTGGTTAGGTTTATTCCGAGGTATCTTATGGTTTTTGGTGCTATTGTAAATGGAATCGTTTCTTTAATTTCTCTTTCTACAGTTGTGTTGTTAGTGTATAAGAAAGCAAACTGATTTCTGTGCATTGATTTTGTATCCTGCCACATTACTGAATTGCTGGATGAGTTCTAGTAATTTGGGGGTGGAGTCTTTTGGGTTTTCCACATAAAGTATCATGTCGTCTGCGAAAAGAGAGAGTTTGACTTCTTCTCTGCCAATTTGAATACCTTTTATTTCTTTTTGTTGTCTGATTGCTGTGGCTAGGACTTCTAGTACTATGTTGAACAACAGTGGTGAGAGTGGGCACCCTTGACGTGTTCCTGATCTTAAGGGAAAGGCTCTCAGCTTTTCCCCATTGAGGATGATATTCGCTGTGGGTTTTTCATAGATGGATTTTATGAGCTTGAGGAATGTTCCCTCTATCCCTATACTCTGGAGAGTTTTAATCAGGAAAGGATGTTGTATTTTGTCAAATGCTTTTTCTGCATCAATTGAGAGGACCATATGGTTCTTCTCCCTCCTCTTATTAATGTGTTCTATCACATTGATTGATTTGCGAATGTTGAACCACCCTTGCATCCCGGGGATAAATCCCACTTGGTCGTGGTGGATGATCCTTTTAATGTATTGTTGGATCCTATTAGCTAGGATTTTGGTGAGGATTTTGGAATCCATATTCATCAGGGATATCAGTCTGAAATTCTCCTTTTTGATGGGGTCTTTGCCTGGTTTGGGGATTAAGGTAATGCTGGCCTCATAGAATGAGTTTGGAAGTTTTCCTTCTGTTTCTATTTTTTGAAACAGCTTCAGTAGAATAGGTATTATTTCTTCTTTGAATGTTTGGTGGAATTCCCCAGGGAATCCATCAAGCCCTGGACTCTTGTTTTTTGGGAGGTTTTTGATCACTGCTTCAATCTCGTTACTGGTTATTGGCCTATTCAGGTTGTCAATTTCTTCCTGTTTCAGTCTTGGCAGCTTATAGGTTTCCAGGAAGGCCTCCATTTCATCCAGATTGCTCAGTTTATTGGCATATAGTTGTTGATAATAATTTCTAATAATTGTTTCTATTTCCTTGGTGTTAGTCGTGATCTCTCCCCTTTCATTCATAATTTTATTAATTTGGGTCCTTTCTCTCTTCTTTTGGATAAGTCTGGTCAGTGGTTTATCAATGTTATTAATTCTTTCAAAGAACCAACTTCTAGTTTCATTGATCTGATCTACTGTGTTTCTGGTTTCTAATTCATTGATTTCTGCTCTAATTTTAATTATTTCTCTTCTAATGTGTGGTTTAGGCGTCATTTGTTGCTTTTTCTCTAGTTCTTTAAGGTGTAGAGTTAGTTGGTGAATTTGGGATTTTTCTATTTTTTTGAGTGAGGCTTGGATGGCTATGTATTTCCCCCTTAGGACCACCTTTGCAGTATCCCATAGGTTTTGGACTGATGTGTTTTCATTCTCATTGATTTCCATGAACTGTTTAAGTTCTTCTTTGATTTCTTGGTTGACCCAAACATTCTTGAGCAGAGTGGTCTTTAGCTTCCAAGTGTTTGAATTTCTGCCAAATTTTTTCTTGTGATTGAGTTCCAGTTTTAGAGCATTGTGGTCTGAGAATATGCAGGGAATAATCTCAATCTTTTGGTATCGGTTGAGACCTGATTTGTGACCCAGTATATGGTCTATTCTGGAGAAAGTTCCATGTGCGCTCGAGAAGAGTGAGTATTCTGTTGTTTTAGGGTGGAATGTTCTGTAAATATCTATGAGGTCCATCTGGTCCAATGTATCATTCAGAGCTCTTGTTTCCTTGTTGATTTTCTGCTTAGATGATCTGTCCATTGCTGAGAGTGGAGTATTGAGGTCTCCTACAATTAACGTATTGTTATCAATATGACTCTATTTTGGTTAACAGTTGGCTTATGTAGATGGCTGCTCCCATGTTGGGGGCATAGATTTTTACAATTGTTAGATCTTCTTGTTGGATAGACCCTTTAAGAATGATATAGTGTCCTTCTGTGTCTCTTATTACAGACTTTAGTTTAAAATCTAATTTGTCTGATATAAGAATTGCTACCCCAGCTTTCTTTTGAGGTCCGCTAGCATGGAAGATAGATCTCCATCCCTTCATTTTCAATCTGGATGTATCTTTAGGTTCAAAATGAGTCTCTTGTAGACAGCATATGGATGGGTCCTGTCTTTTTATCCAATCTGCAACCCTGTGCTGTTTTATGGGAGCATTTAGGCCATTCACGTTGAGAGTGATTATTGAAAGATATGAATTAATTGTCATCATGTTGCCTGTGAAGATGTTGTTTTTATAGATTGTCCCTGTAAATTTCTATTGTAGATCACTCTTGGGGTCTTTCTCCTTTTATAGAACCCCCCCTTAATATTTCTTGCAGGGCCGGCTTAGTGGTCACACATTCTTTCAGTTTCTGCCGGTCGTGGAAGCTCTGCATCTCTCCATCCATTCTAAATGACAGCCTTGCCGGATAAAGTATTCTTGGCTGCATGTTCTTCTCATTTAGTACCCTGAATATGTCTTACCAGGCCTTTTTGGCTTGCCAGGTCTCTGTGGATAAGTCTGACGTTATTCTGATGTTCCTCCCTCTGTACGTAAGGAATCTCTTCCCCCTAACTGCCCTTAAGATGGTTTCCTTGGTTCTAAGATTTGCAAGTTTTACTATTACATGCCGGGGTGTTGGCCTGTTTTCCTTGATCTTAGGAGGGGTCCTCTCTGCCTCTAGGACTCGAATGTTTGTTTCATTCCCCAGATTAGGAAAGTTCTCAGCTACGATTTGCTCAAATACATCTTCTAGCCCTCTATCTCTCTCCACTCCCTCCGGGATTCCAATGATTCTGACATTGGAATGCCTCATGGTGTCACTTATTTCTCTGATTCTATTTTCATGGATTCTGAGTTGTTTTTCCCTGGCCTCCTCTTTTCCCTTTTTATCTATTATACTGTCTTCCAGATCGCTTATTCTCTCTTCTGTCTCAGTTACCCTAGCTGTTAGATTATCTAGATTGGATTGGATCTCATTGATAGCATTTTTAAGTTCTGCCAATTCCCCTTTCATTTCTGCCCTTAGAGACTCTATGTTGCCATTAATTGATTTCTCCATTTTAGCCATTGTCTTCACAATTGCTAGTCTGAATTCCATCCCTGACATCTTGGTTATATCTGCATCCATTTGTAAATCTGCAGCATAAGTCATAATCTCTGAGTCTTTTCTGTTTGGGGGGCTCCTCCTCCTAGTCATTCTGTTGATGGGTGTTTGAGGGAATGTATAGAGTCCAAATTATTGACCAGAACCCAAGCAAGATGCACCTGTTTTCTTGGGATCTTAGGGTTGGGGGCCTCTTGTTTTCCCAGCCTGTCTTCTGCGGGAGGGGTCTGCCGCGCTGTTACTCAGGCAACCCTGTTGGGCGGAGTTGCCCTGTGCCCCTGTGGCAGGGGATGGGCTCAGCGGGAATCAGTCTTTGGGGCTTTTGTTCTCTGGCGCCTTTCCCTGGCAGCTTTCCGCGTCTCTTCCGTGAGTCAGAGCAGAAGAGACCATTTCCAACCCTCTGCCTCAGCGCAGAGAGACCTCAGTCTGTTCTTCAGTGAGCTCTCCAGGCCACACCGTCTCCGTTTCTGTCTGTGCCGCTATAAACTGCAGCGTCCTGGGTTGTGCACCCCTCTGCAGCGCTCCCAGACCTGCCTCCAGGTCGGGGCACGTCTCTGCCCTTTGTGCTTCTAAAACCGCCAGCCGCTCCCAGTTCACCCGCGTGACCCAGCCACTCGGGGTTTCCACCCCAGGGGTTGCAGTTCACCGGCGCGACCCTGGCGCACCGGGTTTCTGTCTCGGAGGCTGCAGTTCGCGTGCGCGCGACCATCACTCGGGTTTCTGTCCAGGGGGCTGCGGTTCGCGTGCACACGACCCCGCCAGTCTGGTTTTCCACCCAGGGGGCTGCCCTAAAGTTCTTTCCCAACGCTACTGGTCTGCGAGTCTGTGCCCCGTCTGCAGCGCGCGAGGCTGTCATTCACCGGCGGTGTAGGATCCCCACGTCCAGGCACCCTCTCGCTGCCGTTTATCCTCCCATATCTGCCCGCAGAATCACGGCTCTCCGCTTTGTACCTCAATACCAACCGCCTGCAATATTGTTTGTAGAGATCCAGATCTTCTTACATCTCAGGCTGGTTTCGTGGGTGCTCAGAGTGGTCTGGTAGATATCCAACTCAATTCCGGGGACCAGTTGAAATAGGGTCCCCTACTCCTCCGCCATCTTTCCTCCCTATTTTATTGTTTCTGATGATACTGTAAATGGTATTGTTTTCTTTTTCTTTCTTTCTTTCTTTCTTTTTCTTTCTTTCTTTCTTTTTTTTTAGATAGTTCATTGTTAGTGTATAGAAACACAACTGATTTTTGTCTGTTGATTTTGTATCCTGCAACTTTATATAAATTCATTTATTAGTTCTAATGATCTTCGGTGAATCCTTTAGGATTTTCTATATATAAGATCATGTCATCTGCAAACAAAGACAGCTTTATTTTTTCCTTTCAGATTTGGATGCCTTTTATTTCTAATTTTTGCCTAATTGCTTTGACTAGGATGTCCAGTACTATGTTGAATAGGGGTGGCAAGAATAAACACCCTTGTCTTGTTCCTGATCTTAGAGGAACATTATGGAGGTTCCTCAAAAATTAAAAATAAAACTACCATATAATCCAGCAATCCCACTTCTGGTATATATGCAAAAGAAATGGAATCACTATCTTGAAAAGATACCTGAGCCCCTGTGTTCATTGCAGCATTATTTGCAACTGTCATGACATGGAAACAACCTAATTGACTGTCAGCAGATGAATGGATAAAGAAAATGTGGTGTGGGGGCACCTGCGTGGCTCAGTCAGTTAAGTGTTTGCCTTCAACTCAGGTCATGATCCCAGGGCCCTGGGATTGAGTCCACATGGGCTCCTTGCTCAGTGGGGAACCTGCTTCTCCCTCTCCCTGTGCCCCACCCTGCTGCTTGTGCTCACTTGCTCTCTCTGTCAAATAAATAAATTGAAGAGTGGACATGGTACCATAATGGGCATGTTGTTAAGGGAATTGATTGCTTTTTTACTGAAAAAAAAAAAAAAAGAAATATGAATCCTGTTTTCATGTATGTAAATAATGATGGTATACGTAGTCCCATTTTTTTTTTTTGCTTTTGATGTCATATTAAAAAGATAATTGCCAAAAAACACGTTGAACACACAAGATGAAAAAAAAATCTTAAAAAAAAAGAAAATATGGTGTGTATATAAATAATGGGATATAATGTAGCCATAAAAAAGAAGGAAATCCTGCCATTTGTGACAACATGAATGAAACTTGTAGGCATTTTACTAAGTGAAATAAGTAAGGCAGAGAAAGTCAAATACTGTATGATCTCACTTATATGTGGAGTATGAAAAAGCCAAATTCATAGAAACAGAGAGTAGATTGGTGGTTGTCAGAGACTAGGGGGTGGAAGAAATGGGGAGAAGTTGGTAATCATTGTACAGTACGTACATATATCAAATCATCACATGGCACACCTTAAACTCACACCATAGTATAGATCATTATATCTCCATAAAGTTGAGGGAAAAAAGGAAAAAGCAGATTAACCAACTTCTCTCTACTTCTTATCTCCCTCTACTCACTGCCGTACTCTCTTTTCCCTAACCCAGTTTCTTAAGGGGTTTTATGCTTGGTTCCCCCATTTACTCAGAATCCATTCACTGATTTTTATTATGAAATATAAATACAGAAAATATGTGCAAATCATATATGTACAGTTTAATAAGTAACTGTGTAACCCCACTGAGGTCTAGAGACAGAGCAGTATTGATACCATGACCCTGTAATTCTAGTCCTAGATACCTAACCTAGAGTACATAAACCAGGAAACATATACAAGAATGTGTATAGCAATCTTGTTCTGTCTTACAGAAGTGAAATAACCGTCTGCAGAATGGGTATACCTATTATACTCCCTCATAACCCTCTCCAGAAAAACTCCATCCTTCTATAGATAGCCACTATCCTTGCTTACATGACAACAATCTTGTTACTATTCTCTAAACTTAACCAATATATTTGAATCTTTCCTGTTTTTGAATTTTATGAAAATAGAGTCATAATTTGTGTTCTTTTGTGTCTGCTTCTTTCACTCAATGTGTTTGTGATATTTATCTATATTCTTGGGTGTACCTGAAGTTTACTGCTATAGTTTGTTCCTTTTCATTTTGTATAGTATTTTCTTATATGTCTTCTACAATTTATTTTCCTATTCTTTTGTAGATGATTGTTTCCATTTCTGTAATATTAAGCAATATTGCTGTAAACACTCTTATAAATGTGTTCTACTGTATGTACTTTGGTTATATATCTAGAAGCAGATTTGATGTATTACAGAGTCTATGCATCTTTAATGATAATAGATCATGTCAACTGTTTTCCAAAGTGGTGGTTTCAATCTTCATGCCTACCAGCAGAGTAGTAAGGTTTCTGTTTTACCACATTTTATTTTATTAAAGAATAAACCCAATAATATTTACTATGTGCCAGGCCATATTCTAAGCACATTGATTTCAATTTTATAATATCATTAAGATTAGGTAGTATTGCTATTTATACTTCCCAGATAATGAAATAAAGGCACAGAGAGGAGGAACAACTGGCCCATATTCACACATTTGGACGTGGTAGAGAGTTCAGCTCAAGAGATTAGACCACTCTGCTGTGATGCCTCTCCTTCACTCTCATATATGTTTTCATACTCTTTGATTTGCTAGCTTTGTAGGTCTGTAATAGTATTTTTATTTATTTATTTTTAAAAGATTTTATTCATTTATTTGACAGAGAGAGCGAGAGAGCACAAGCAGGGGGAACAGTAGAGGGAGAGGGAGAAGCAGGCTCCCCGCCAAGCAGGGAGCCTGATGCAGGGCTCGATCCCAGGACTCTGGGATCATGACCTGAGCTGAAGGCAGACACCTAACCATCTGAGCCACCCGGGCGCCCCTGTAATAGTATTTTTAATAGTGATTTTAATTTGCATTTACTTCAATGTAAATGAGATTGAACAGCTTTTCATACCTTTTTTTAAGGTGCTTTTTTTTTCTTGAGGGAGAGAGAGCGTGAGCATGAGTGGGCGAGAGGGGCAAAGGGAGAGGGAAAAGCAGACTCCTTGCTGATCAGGGAGCCAGACATGGGGCTTCATCCCAGGACCCCGAGATCATGACCTGAGCTGAAATCAAGAGTCAGAGACTCAGCCAACTGAGCCACCCAGACACCCCACTACCCATATTATTCTATGTATATTTTATTTCTGTTGAGATCTCTAATATATTACAAATTCATATTTATAAATGGTATTATTAATTCTTAATTTTATATGTCAGCTTGGCTAGGCTGTGGTGCCTAGGTGTTTGGTCAAACACTAGTCTAGATGTTGCTGTGAAAGTATTGTATAGGTATGATTAACATTTATAGTCAGTTGACTTTAAGTAAAGGATACTACCTTCGATAATGTTTATTGGCCTCATTCAATTAGTTGAAGACCTTACGAGCAAAAACTGAGGTTTCCCAGGGAAAAAGAAATTCTATCTCAAGACTGTCACTTAGAAATCCTGCCTGAGTTTCCAGTTTCCAGCATATCCTATGGGTTTCAGATTTAAGACTGTAGCTTCAATGCTTACCTGAGTTTCTGGCCTTCTGACCTGACATCCAGATTTCAGATTTGCCAGACCCACAATCACATGAGTCAGTTCCTTAAAATAATACACATACACACACACACACACACAGACACACACACACAACATATACATATATATATACAAATATACACTCAATTGTTTTATTATACTTTCTATATAATCCATTGTTTTTGTTTGCCTGGAGAATTCTGACTGTTTCTGTCTGCCTCATCTCCTATAGCTGCAGAGATGGAATTTCTGAAGACTAAACCCAGTTTCATCCTGTGAGTGGCTGAATTACAACAGAAATTGAATTCCCAAGCTCACAAGATGTTTGCTGTTAAAGTAAGTATATTGATTGTGAAGGGATGGGATCCTGAGAATTGGAATGGAAACATATGGGCAGATCCAGATGAAGTTGGGGACATAGCATTGAACTTCTAAATTCTGATGCATCTTCTTTGCCAATGAAAGCAGCTGCTCTATCTCCATTTGAGGAGGTTAACCATGCTTCACCTGAGGAACCTGTAATGACCTCCCCTAAAGTAGTTGCCTCGCAAGACAGCATTGATTCTCTTCAGAACCTCTCCTCCCCAACCACCTATCTTTGCTTCTAGCCCCATCAGTAG
Organism: Phoca vitulina; assembly: GCF_004348235.1. Taxonomy (NCBI): domain Eukaryota; kingdom Metazoa; phylum Chordata; class Mammalia; order Carnivora; family Phocidae; genus Phoca; species Phoca vitulina. The sequence continues at coordinate 18,733,134 of NW_022589717.1, forward strand.
ACTCAAGTCCTGGCAGGTCCCAAAAGGTGAGGCACACAATCTGACATGAATAGATGCATTATACTCCTAAGAAAATACTTGATTTTTTCCATTTGTATATATAGAAATCTGGGAAATACGTGTAAGAATGGATATTAGGGGTTTGGAAATTGGAGGAAGGAGTGTAAAGTCAGATCATGTGGAATTTATTGGAATGGGTCCACTAAACAGACATTCTGGAGTCAGTGTTGTAATTTGAGGAGTTAGAAGGGGCTCTAACAGTTTGTTTGATTGGTTGGTTGAAGCATGGATCAAAAAATGTCCTGTACTAAATAAGTTGAAATGCCAGAAGTGCATTAGTAAATGGTACAGTATGGTATCTAAAGGCTTAGAGAATTGGAATGTTAGAGTGGGTTAATCACATAAGACCTGCTCACCCACCCCAGAAGGTTGCAGCTTTCAAGAATATAAAAAATAAATTTTGAGAAGGTCCTGCACCCTTGAAGAACTCTGTGGTCCGTCTTCTCCGTAGGTCAGGAATTACAGTGGAAACTGCTGACATTGAACTGGGATTCTTTAAATGCAATGGGTATAATTGGATCCTGGAGTGGCAGGACCCAAGTGGTGGCACTTAATGACCAAAGACAAGGTGGGCTTGGTTACCATAATGGACAGCAGAGTCAAAGCAGTAATTAGAACAGTCTGATTCACAGATCTGTGGCATTAGCTAATTGATCATGGTGTTCTACAGGTGAAATAAATAGTCTACTAAATTTTTACTTGATCTAAGTGGAAGAGTTCTAGGTCAATTGAACATATCCCTGACTTGAATCATCAAAACATAGAGTCATGTTCTCTCAATCAATTCCCATATTTGAGCCAATTTATAGGCTCAGAACTTCTCAAAATAAAGGGGTGGCTGGGTGTTCTCAAGGAAGAATCCCACTAATCTGCCAAAAATTTATACTATTGGTCTTGAATTCATGGCCATTTACCAGTGTGAAATGGGGAAAAGGAAATAATCAGATTTTTCAGGGATTACTGGACCCCAGATTTAAAGTGGTACTAATTTCAGGAGGCCCCAAAATGTCACTGTGTCCACCAGTCAGAGTAGGGACTTACAAATGTTAGGTGATCAGTGGAGTTTTTGCTCAGGGTTGTTCCACATGGGTCAAGTGTATTCCAAATCCATCCTGCCAAAGTAGTTATTTCCCCAGTATCAGAATGTCTATACTCAGCAACTGGGGGAATCCTCACATTGGTTCCCTGGAGTGAGTACTATTATGGTAGGAAAGGCTAAGTGTAAGCCACTAGATCTACCTCTACATGGTAAAATAGTAACCCAAAAACACTATTCCTGGAAAGACTGCAGATAATTAGGACTTGAAGGATCCAGGGCTGGTGAATCCTACCACATCATCCTAGTTTATTTAGTTGGCCTTGCACAAAACAGATGGATTTTAGAGAATAACCATGGATCATTGTAAACCTAACAAGATGGTGACCCCAGTTGCAGCTGCTCTTTCAGATTATATTGCTTGAGCAAATTAACACATCCGCCTGGTACCTAGCATGCAGCTATTGACTTTGCAAATAGTTTTTCTCTACTCCTTTTAGTAGAGATGACCAGAGGCAATTTGCTTTCAGTTGGCAAGGTCAGCAATACACCTTCACTGTTGTACCTTGATATATCAGCTCTCAAGCCCTATGTCATAATTTAATCTGCAGGGAACTTGATCACCTTTCCTTTCTATAAAATATCACACTGGTCCATTACATTGATGACATTATGCTTATTGGATCAAGTGAGTAAAAAGTAGTGACTACTCTGATACATTGGTAAGATATTTGCATGTTAGGGGGTAGGACCAAGAAAATTCAGAGACCTACCTCAGTGAAATTTCTAGGAGTCCAACAGTGTGGAGCATGTCAAGATATCCCTGCTTAGTGAAGATAGGATGAAGGATAAGTTGTTACATGCTGCCCTCCTACAGTCAAAAAAAGAGGCACAATGCCTAGGGACCTTTTTGGATTTTGGAGGCAACATAGTCCTCATTTGGGTGTGGTACTCAAGCCCATTTACCAAGTGAAAAGAAGAACAAGAGAAGGCTCTGCAGCAAGTCAGCAGATGTGTAAGCTGCTCTGCCTCTTGGACCATATGATTCAGCAGACCTAATGGTTCTTGAAGTAATATTGGCAGGTAGAAATGCTGTTTGGAGCCTTTGGCAGGATTCTATACTGAACCATAGCACAAATACTTAAGAATTTGGAGCAAAGACCTGCCATCCTCTTTGTATAATTACTCTTCTTTTGAGGAAAAGCTTTAGGCTTGCTACTGGGCTTACTAGCTAAATGTCTAACAATAGGACCTTAGCTACCTATCATGTACTGGTGATGTCTGACCCACCAAGCCATAAATTTGGAAAAGTACAGCAGTACTTCATCAAATGGAAGTGGTACATATGAGATTGAGCTTGAGCAGGATCTAAAGCCACAAATAAGTTGCATAAGAAAGTGGGCCAAATGCCTCTGGTCCCTATTCCTGCTCCATTACTTTCTCTCACCCTGTCTGTATATATGGCCTCATGGGAAGCTCCCTACAATCAGTTGACTGAGGAAAATAAAACTTGGGCCTGGTTTACAGATGGTTCTGTGCGATATGTAGACACCACCCAGAAGTGGATAGCGGCAGTACCATAGCCCTTGCTTGGGACATCTGTGAAGGACAGTGGTGGAGGGAAATCCTCCCAGTGAGCAGAACTTCAGGCAGTGTATCTGGTGGTTCATTTTGCCTGAAAGGTGAAATGGCCAGAAGTGTGACTGTAGCTTGGCTGGATAGTCAGGAAGTTGGAAGGACTATGGAAAATTGATAACAAAGAGATCTAGGGAAGAGGTATGTGGATAGACCTTTCCGAGTGGGTGAAAAAAATGCAAGCATTTATGTCCTATGTGAATGTTCACCAAAGCATGACCTTTGGAGAGGATTTTCATGATCAAGTAAATAGGATGACCTGTTTTATGGATACCAGTCAGCCTCTTTCTTCAGCCACTCCATTATTCCTTCCCATATTGCTCCTACTCCATTTTCTTCTTTCAGGAACTATGATAAGATGCATGTAAGATTTTCTAAGTCTGTCTTTCTTGTCTACTAAACAACTCCATGTTTTTCCATTTTTGGATACCTTCATTCTAAATTATGGATGATTTCTTTTAACCTACCTTCTAGTTCACTAATGATTATCTTTTCTGTTTTGCGTTATCTGCTACCATACTTACCTATTGAGTTTTTCACTTCAGTTTGTTTTTCAGTTCTTAAAGTTGTCTTGATTCTTTTCCAAATCTTCTGTATCACTTCTTATATTTTCCTATTTCATGCATATAGCTTCATATTTCTCTTTTGTTTCTTCTCTGCACAATGAGCATCCATTTTTATAAGCTATCTGATAATGGCAGTATCTGTAGTCTTCTTTTGCCTGTTATTTCTGCTGTTTATTGCTTATGGCAACTTATTTACTTTTATGCTTAGTTATCTTTAATTGTGCACTGCACATTGCCCTTGAAAACATTATTTATGGAAATTCCGAGGCTTAGGATATATGTGTTTTCCTCTAGAAGTGATTTACATTTGTTCTTTCAGATGTTTAGGAGTTCAGTACTACTTCAAATTTATTGCTTATGGCTTCTTGAACACTTTGATGGTAAAAAAATGTAGATTGCAGATACAGATACACCAGGCATGATTATAATATCTCAATTCAAGGTAGTTTTCTTAACATACGTTTGCCCTCATCTGCCTAGTGCCATATTAATTTTTTGGAAGTCCTGAGATTTACGGTAGCGGGAGTAGGCGTAGGCTCAGTCCTCTTTACCCTGAAGGTGTAGCCACTTGGAGTTCTACCTTACCATAAAGGTGTAGTCCTTTGGGGTGCTGCCTTTAAGGTGGGCAGTCTCCAGTTCGGTTTTATAGTTCATTTTGTCCTGGATAGGTAAAGGACTTCTGGCCAAAGCAGGCTTTGAGTATCCTGCTGACGTGGTTTTCTGGGTTCTTGTTTTCTTATATGCTTTGAGCTGATAATTCTTTACTATATTGTAAGTTTTTCAATATTAGGAGACTATTTTTTCCTTGTTTTTAGGGTGTGTGTGTGTATGTATGTATCTAAATAGTCTAGCCTGCCATGACTAAACAATGGAAATCTAAAGTCTTCTTTTAAGCATGGTATATTTGGCTTTAGGGAAAGATGAAACTTTTCATGCAGGTTTGCAATCATATGCTTCTAAGCTGTCATTCTACACTGAATTGATGATGCACTTATTTTCCCTTAAGATAACTTTTTGGGGGGGCATTTTTAAATTATAACCATAGTGAAAAGGAAGTAGTCTAAAAAATCTGAGGTAAGAAGAGAAACAAAATAAGATCAGTCCTTTTCAATATGTTCTAGTCTGGCATGGAATTCATAAACAAGTGTAAATATGCAAATAGCTCTTTAGATCCAAAAGCTACTGTTCATTCTAACACTGAATATATACATTTGAAATCCAAGTGATTAGTGAGCTCTGCCATTTTGATGGAAGTGTTATTATCATGATCTCAGAGTAGGAAAAAGATCCGCCTTAAATGATGGTTGCATTGAAATCTGTATTATTCAATCCTTTTGGATACCTTAATTTAGAACACAGTCATTTCATAAGTGCTATCATATATAGTGCTTTATAACTATCAAAAAGAAGTTTTTGGTAGTAATGGAACATATTTGACCCTTATAGTTTTATTCTTAATTCATTTCTACATATAAATAATTTGGCAAAGAGCTGCAAAAGAGCTAGTAAAATAATTAAAGTAAAAAATTACAACTCAGGGGAAAAGGTTAAGGAAACTAGGAGTTATTTGAGGAAAGAGGTGGCTGAGAGAAAGATAACATTCATTTGAGAAGACATTAGCAGTGGATTGTTTCCTCTTCTAAGACAATAGTTCTCCAACTTAACCTCATATTATAATCACCAGAGAAACTTTAAAAATATACTAATGCCTTGGTCCCATCTCCGGGACTTCTAAGTCAATTGGTCTGGGATATGACTTAGGCATCAGAATTTTTAAAACACTCTCCATGTGATCCTGTGGTGCAGGGCATTATTCACTATAAAATTACTTTAGGAAGCAAATTCCTGTAGTGCAATGACAATTTGTAATACTTTAAGTACAACTGTTCAGGCACTTCAGAAATACCATGAAGTAAAGAATACTAGAAGATGGGATGTCTGCATTTTCACTCTAAACAGAACAAAAGAAATAGTATTTCAACAGTAGTACAAGGTATTTTAATTGGGGAAAAAAAAAAACCCAAAAAACACTTCCTCAGAGTTTGGTATGCAAAATTCTGGAATGGCTAACAGGCATGTTGTGGCATCTTGTTACTTGTTCACGCTAATTCGAGATAGTTTTGCCTCAGGCTCTAAAATCAGATAGAGTTGAGCTTGAATTCCTACTCCTGGATTTAGAAGGTGGGCAACTCTTGGGAAAATTGAACTCTCCACACCTTAGTTTAATCATTCATTTGGTCATGAAACAAATATTTATCAAACAATATCAGCTAGGTACACACAAAGTTCTGGAGATACAGCAGTGAACAAAACAATGTGTGCCAAATGGGATGACACAACTACCTTATCAAGTTATTTCAAAGGATAACATGAGAAATACATGCAAAGTGGTAGTAGAGTACCAGTTATTATTATTATTATAATTATGTGAAGTATTTTCTCTAAGGGATAGGGAAACATTAGATTGGAGTTAAAATCAGTGGGAATTTTTATTAATAATCTGTAACAATGGTTATGAGTTTTGCTATTCTCTGTATTTCAAACAGACCTTAGAACAAAAAAGAGATAGAGGCACACCTTTCCTAAAACCATCCAACCAACCAACCACTACCACCACCACCACCACCAACAGAAACACAAAGCTTATGATAAGTCCTGGGACACCGAGCAATCAAAATATCTCAGAACCACTTTGAAAACCATCCATAGTATGTTCATCACAGGATATAATGGATCCCTGCTCACCTCAATCCCCTTTCATTTCTTAGAGAAGAGGATGTTACTGATAAAAAGAAATAAAATTGATCTGTGTGAACTGTACATTCCTAAAGCATTAGCACAGAAATGTGGAATTGAGTAACTGACTTAGGAACAATTTGACTACTTCATTAAAATGTAGAGAATTCTACTTAAAAAGGACATTCTTGGAATAGAGTAAAAAAATGAAAGGCAAAAAATCTCAGAAATATCTATGTGGCTCCTTCAGATGTGGGCAACATCCTTACGATTGGATGAAACTTTGGAATAGAAATCTGTTATGAAAAGCCAACAAGTATCTGTAGAGATCTTCATTGGTCACCATCTCTGGGAACCTGGGAAATTTAAACCATTTGCAGATATGAAACTCTGTCACATAGTTGGGCATTTAAATTTTCATGTAAAATCTGTGGTAGAGTTACTAATAAAGTGAAAGCATTTGAATTTTTTTCAGGTTATTACAGCTCTTGGGCATACAGTAAATTCTTGACAGTGCTATTTTCTTTTCCTCTCTTCCTTCAGTGCAGTAGAAGATTCCAGAAGGGACAGGGGTAAATGAATACTGCACTTAAGTTTGAATCAATCTCAAGGGTTCCAGTGCAGCAAAAAGGGCTGAGAGATGTCATACCCACTCTCCTGTTTTCTTTCTTACACGCTTGCTTGTGTAAAATTGATTGGGTCTTTAGTTAATCTAATTTGGCTTTTAGGGTGTTGAAAACCCTCAGTCTGAACACATTTTTTTTTTAAGATTTTGTTTATTTATTTGAGAGAGAGAGAGAGTGAGCATAAGCAGGTGGAGGGGCAAAGGGAGAGGGAGAAACAGACTCAATGCTGAGCAGGGAGCCTGATGTGGGGCTCGATCCCAGGACCCTGGGATCATGACCCGAGCCGAAGGTAGACACTAACCGACTGAACCACCCAGGTGCCCCCAGTTTGAACACTTTTAAGCCCATGTCTTACACGGCAGACCTATGATCTGAATTTCTAACCCATGCTGATCAGGGTAATAAGGATGGTCTGCATTAGGAAGTCATAACTTCTTTTTGAAACATTTAAATTTGAAAAACAAGTAACTGACCATACCTTGCTATAATGGAATTACCCACACATTGTTGAGATGGGGCTAAATTTAGGTCGTTGGAAGCTGTGCAGTTCTTGATGGGCCCATGCTCATTGGCACTGAGCTTTATTGCTTTGTTCTCCCAGAGGCCAATGACTTCTAAATGTTCCTCCTTCATGAGATGTCATCCTCACTCCCTTCTTTGGCAAGTCAGCTGTTTCCTTCCTGTTCCTCACACTTGACCTCTTGCCCCCTTACTCAGTTATTCTTTTTCTGTTTGTATAACCAAATGAGAATAGGACAAAAAGGAAAAAAAAGCATTTAATAATTTTTAAATTAAAAGATGTCAATTTTGTCCTTTTTTTTCAAATCTCTTAAAGTTAATGAGAGAATGAGGCATAATATATTTTATGATTATGCATTTACTCAATCAAATAATAAATAATCAAATTGTTAGAAACCTACTTTATGTGAGACATTATAATACATGCTGAATTTAAACTCTGGGAATGTTCTTATTATTTGGATTTTAACATCATGTCACTAGGAAATAGGATTTGGTAAGAAATGCAAAACTGATAGAGGGCAAAACACACACACACACACACACACACACACACTCTCTCTCTGTTCTATTTTCTTTTTTTTTTTTTTAAGATTTTATTTATTTATTTGACAGAGAGAGACAGCGAGAGAGGGAACACAAGCAGGGGGAGTGGGAGAGGGAGAAGCAGGCTTCCCGCTGAGCTGGGAGCCAGATGTGGGGCTCAATCCCAGGACCCTGGGATCATGACCTGAGCCAAAGGCAGACGCTTAACGACTGAGCCACCCAGGCGCCCCTGTTCTATTTCCTTTAAACAAAAGATAAATAAGTGAAAATGTGTTGACCCTAAATGGCTATAAAAATCTGTGCTTCTTCATGATTTGCTGATACTGAGAGTGGAAGAAAAGACAAGAAAAAAATGAATGGTTTTAGGCTTGGGCTTTCTCCCTTCATTTCCCGTAATAGTCACCCATGCCACCAAATCCAGCCAACAGTCCCTGACAGCAGCACAGTAGTGAGAGGGAGTGGGGAGAGGGGGAAATGTTGGCACTTGATCCAATTAAAACCGGTAGGAAAAATGTACCACTTCACATTAAATGAGTGAGTGGCTTCTTTACCCCATTTGATGTCCGTTAAACCTTTGAAAACTGTATCCAGATGCAGTTGCAGCAGCTAATGTTCAATCCTTGTTTTGTAATTAAGATGGATTTGCAGAGATGCCATTTTAAGAAACTTGGATATTAAAGTTAATTTAAGGAAGATTTAGCCAAGATTTGGGGAAAAAAATGTCTAGAGTATCATAGTAATGATATATTAGGTTATATTGTGCCTAGCACTGCTCTCATCTTTGTTGTGACCGCTAATAATATCTATAAATATGTAAATTCAGACAGTGTTATCTTAAATCTTCAGAACATTAACTGGTCTCCCACACAGCCCTCAAATTTAGCGTGCTGATGGCAAAGCATCCTCCCACAGTTTCTGTCTTTTCCTCATCCTTTGGTCCACATTCAAAGCACGTCATTTCCTTCAGCAGTCAGTTTAGATTTGTTCAAGAAGAGGCTTCTTCTCATTTTGTATTGACTACATTCTGTGTTGTGTAGTTAGAGATGAGGCATTAAAAGACTTGGAATTGGTTCTGTTACCTTGGAATGAAATTTAAAATTTACTTAGGCAAACACCCTCCTTTAACAGTTGATGAAAGGAAGACGTGAGAGGAGAGGTGACTTACCCAATGGCACTCAACTCAGTAACCTCAGAGGAAACTCTCCTAACTGTCCATCCAGTGATTTTCTCTCCACCAGGGAGCCTCTGTTCCCTCAACTCTTTTGGTGACTCCAATCTGTTACAGAATTGAAGACTCAATTTCCTTAGCTGTGAAATGGAGATTATAAAGTAGGTATTTTGTAGCATTGTTGTAAATAGAAATAGTTTTTAATGTCCACTGCGTAGTATAATGCCTTATGTATTCAATAGATTCACTTCATCATCCTGCAAATGGGATTAACCACCTTCAACGCAGCTGCAGGAGAGAGCCTGGATCAGTCAGAATAGGCCTTTCAGAACTTCTCACATGTCATGCTCTCAACAATTTTTGCTAATGAATCTGATTGATTGGAATCGAATTGAGTCTATTTTATACTACATGGTTGTGAATTATCATTTTTTTAGGTCTTTCCCCTAATTAAAAAAATTCTCTTTTAAAGTGTAGTCTGGGTATGACTAAAGTATATTTCTAAAGTGCATTAACTCGGTATTGGCAGCTTCTCTAATGTTATCACTTGATCTTCGGCAGCATAAGGGGCATGATGGGTTGGAGCCCTGGTCTGTAATCACAAGCTGTGGGTTCATCCCAGCTACTGCATTGCAACCTGGGCCACACTGTTGAACTGCTCAAATACTCCATTCCTCTTCACGTAAAGTGCAGGCAGAGATGGATGATTTCTAAATTCCTTTCTAATTCTAAGATACAGAGAAATCTCAGCATGGTAATAAAAAACAAAACAAATGTTCGTGGAGCAGTATGGCATTTTCTGGGAAAATAGATTGTCTAACACGTTTTTTGGATTAAAGTAACTAAAAATCAAAGCAAAAGAGCAGAAAGTCTTGAAATAGTGGCAGTGGGCCTTCTCTTGCTGGAAATTTATAGTAGTTGTAGAATGAAAACAGCCATTAAATCAAAATTGACTTAGTACATTCAGAGACACAAGAATAAAACCTATTAATAGCTTAACAGAATTTAATTGAATGGTATGAGTAATAAAAGAGAGGTCTGGGGCTGAATGCTGAAAACACTTATAGATGATTCTCAAGTGCAATATTTGACTTTCTGGGAGAGTTAAGAGCTGAGTTCCAACTGTGTATGAGCTGAGTTGATTAGAGAAGCTACATTTCCAGGACGCCTGGTGGCTCAGTCAGTTAAGTGTCTGCCATCAGCTCCGGTGATGATCCCAGGGTCCTGGGATCGAGTCCTGCATTGGGCTCCTTGCTCAGCGGGGAGTCTGCTTCTCCCTCTACCTACTGCTCCCCCTGCTTGTGTTCCCTCTCTCTGACAAATAAATAAATAAAATCTTTAAAAAAAAAAAAAAGCTAAATTTCTGTTGACAGGGAAGTGTACATGTATCACTGTGGTTTCTTTTCCCAGAATATCTGGGACAGCCTGACATTGCCTGGAAGAGGAAAGGATAAAGTCCTATCTGGCACTTGGCCCCTGGGGCCCCTCCCTACCTAGAGGCCTTGAGCCAGCTGATGGTACACTTCTACCTCCATCTGCCTCTGTGATATTCAAGCAGGGAAGGGAAGGAGGGAGAGCAGAAAGCACATCTGATGTTAGGCAGACTTGAGGTTTTGAATTCTGGCTCTGCTACCTTAATAGCTGTCTGAACGTGAGCTGGTCATTTAACCTGTCTGAGCCTGTTTCTTCACCTTCAAAATGACCTTGATAAATGGTAACTGTTACATTGTCCTGTCTTACCTTTTTGGCTTAGTGTTTGCTGGGATTTACATTCCAATTTGAGTTTCTAGTCTAGTTTATACCCGGTTTTCATGTCTCTGGATTTTGTCTATGGAATATATAACCCTGCCTTATACGGAAATGATGTCCTCTATTCCTTTATTGGTGTTCTCTACCCAGTTCCATCTTTTATTTCTTGACATCTAAGTGTACCTACACACATATGGCCAGGCAAAATAGAACAAGCCTTTAAATGAATGATAGTATTTCCAAGTAAAACATGATTAGTATAAAATCAATTATTTCTTCACTGTTAGAATCCAGCTGTTCAGATCAGTTGATTGTTTTTTTAAAAAAGATTTATGTATTTGAGAGAGAGAGAAAGACATGTACGACACACATATACGAACAGGAGGAGGAACAGAGGAAGAGGGAGAGAGAATCTCAAGCAGACTCCACAGTGAGCATGGAGCCCTACACGGGGCTCCATCCCACAACCCTGAGATCATGACCTGAGCCAAAGTCAAGAGTCAGATGCTTAACCAACTGAGCCATCCATGCACCCCTGGATTAATTGATTCTTAAATATAACCACATTTGCCTAGTATTAAGTTCTAATATTGCAACCACATGCCTCTGAAAAGAAATCATACCTCTTAATATTTCATCTATCATTCAGATAAGCAAATATTTGGTCACTTTTATGAGTCACTAAATGTTCAGCTTAGCTTTTCTTCATCCCTTTGTATTGTTGCCTTGTGCCCTTTATGGGGAGCCTCAGGGAAGTCACCCTGTAATGGGACATTGCTCACATGTGTCATATTTTTCCTTCTTATGGGATCATAGAAAAATAATAAATTATGATTAGTATTCTTAAGATGAACTAAATCCACTGAATTTTTTTTTTAAGGTAGAGTGTTTACATTGAGGTAAAATGAGCTGATCCTTGGCTAATGGTCCTCTTATTTAGGAAACCCACATGCTTGCTCTGAAAGGAAGTTAGGGAGAAGTTTTCACTTTTGTATGCCAAATAAAACAAAATGAAATTACAATTGGATTTCACAGTGGACCCACAATTTCTGCCTGAGAGAGAGTAATGAAAAGCAGGAGAGTACTTTTACATTTGCTGAAACTAATTCATTCCACAAAATCTGGGCTATAAGGTGAGGGCAACCCCTCTCTCCCTAAGGGAGCGAAGTCAGCTCAGGGGTCCTATAAGAGTCAGATACCCAGTGATTCCCATCTTAAGAAGAGGATTAGGAAGGAGAGTGAGGACTATGGAAACTGGTGAGACCCTTTGGTTGGTATGTCTTGTTGTCTTGAAATATCAGTCTCATTACTGTAAGAATACAAGTATGGTCCTGCTCAGAGATAGAGGAAGCCCAAGTAGACTTTGAAAAATGCACATTAGGCATTGTTATACTAAAATCCTGGGGAAGTGCCTTTTCATGTTAGATAGTAAACATTTTGTTTTCAAATTTGTGTTCACTGCTACACCTAAAATAGTCTCCTCTAACAGAGCAGAATATATACATTATATATATATGTAATATGTATAATTATAATAAATAATATATGTAATAAACATATAGTAAAATATAAACAATATATTTATATATTATATATAATAATAAAATATATAAGATATATTTAAATAAATATATATACAAAAATGTATATTTTAAATCTTTCTTTAAAATTCTTCTACCCAGAATATATTCAAGAAATATTTTGAAAAGAAACACCCCACATGGAATGGCAAGCAAATGAATATGACAACTCCCTATTGCCTTTCTCCCTACCTCCTTGATTCCTTGATTCTGACATACCTACTGAAAATCTTGCTTGCCATGATTTTTAATCATTTTGGATTATCTTTCAAAACCTGGAATTTAAAGGTGCTATCACCAAAGACCTATTACCATCTCTCTAAAACTTCACTCTGTATTGAATTAAAGGAGCAATATATTCCTGCCAAAATAATTTGTTATGGATTCCTGGTAGTAATGGTTGGTTTCCATTCTCAGCTGGACAATCAACATTTCTCCAGTAACACTTTCTCTTGTGTTTTAGTTAGCCCACAACTATGCTGAACTTTACTGCTGGGTCCACAACCACACTCTACTCTCCTTCAATAACATTTTCACCTGATGTACTACAACTAGAAAAGAAAAAGGCACAAGCCTCATCTTCCTGGATTCTCCTAAATTCCTTCTACCTGTTCACTTTTGAGCCATTACTGTGAGGTTGCACCGTTATCCCTCTATTGAATCAGCCCTGGGAAGAGCCTTCAATTCCTTTTTACTATACAAAGGCTTTGATTTTTTTTTTTTAAGATTTTATTTATTTGACAGAGACATAGCGAGAGAGGGAAGCTATGGGGGAGTGGGAGAGGGAGAAGCAGGCTTCCCGCCAAGCAGGGAGCCCGGTGCGGGGCTCGATCCCAGGACCCTGGGATCATGACCTGAGCCGAAGGCAGACGCTTAACGGCTGAGCCACCCAGGCGCCAAGGCTTTGATTTTTGAAATACATTCTTTAGTTTATGAATAGTAAGCTTTCTCTTTTCATCTGAAAATGGCTTTCTATTCCTTATTTCCTGATTGATGGTTTAGCTAAATGTAGAATTCTAGGTTGACAGATATTATTTTAGTATTTTGAAGATATTATTTTATTTCTTCTGATTCCTATTGATGCTGAAAAGGAGTTTGCTATCAATCAAACTGTTGCTGTTTTCAAGGTAGTTTTTCTTCTTTGGTTACTTTTAACTTTTGATATGTGGTGTTCTGTAGCTCATCATGCCACCGTTATGGATTTGTTTCTGTTTATCCTTTTCAGTGCTTATTGCATTTCTTCAAGCTGAAGACATGTCTTTTTCTTTTATCTGGAAAATCCTTATTATAGACTGAAGGTTTGTGTTCCCCTACCACCCCCAAATTCATATGGTGAAACTTAATCGCCAATGAGAGGGTATTTGGAGATGAACACTTTAGGAAGTGATTTAGGTCATCAGGGTACAACCTTCCTGATGGAATTACACCCTTATAAAAGAGACCTCAGAGAGTCCCCTTGTGCCTTCTTTCATGTGAGGACACAGAAAGAATTCTGCAGTCCAGAAGAGGACCCTCACCTAACCATGCTGGCACCCTGATCTTGGACTTCCAGGCTTCAGAATTCTGAGAAATTAAGTTTCTATTGTTTAGAAGCCACCCATTCTGTGGTATTTTGTTACAGCAAGCAGAATGGACTAAGATAGACTAATGTAAGTATACATTTCCATGAGCTTTGCAATTTTATATACTCTGTAACTTCTGCCACAACCAAGATATAGATCTTTGCATTACCCTAGAGAGTTCCTTTATATTCATCTCCATCAATTCTCTCCAGCCCTTGACCACAGGCAACCACTGATTTGCTTACTATTTCTAATATAGTTGATGCTTCTTTTCTGGAGTTTTATTTGACTTCCCATTAATATTAAAATGTAATCACTATTTGGGGCAATGGACATGTACCAAAACAAGATCGCAGTAATGGATGTACAACTCTACACATTTACTAAAAATTATTGAGCTATGTCCTTACAGTGGATTGATTTTCTTGTATATAAATTATACCTTGATAAAGCTATTAACACTGGTATAAAAATTTAATAACTGTATTTATTTCCCTTTAGAAATTTTATTTGGTTCTATTTTAAAATCTTTATATTTACCCATTCTTTCATAATAGTTTCTTTTCCTTTCTCTTAACCTCTTAAGCATTTTTAGTATATTTGCTTGATGATCTCTTTCTAATTATTTCATTTGTTCTGTTTCTTAAGAGTGATAATTCCAAGGACACCTGGATAGCACAGTCGGTTAAGAGTCTGCCTTCGGCTCAGGTCAGGTCATGATCCTAGTGTCCTGGGATGGAGCCTCTTATTGGGCTCCCTGCTCAGTGGGGAGTCTGCTTCTCCCTCTGCCCCTCCCCCATGCTTGTGCGTGCTGTCTCTCTGATAAATAAAGAAAATCTTTTTTAAAAAGAGTGATAATTCCATTCACTGGTTATCTGTAGACTCTCCATTCTTATTTTTTGCTTCATTACAAATTGTGCAATTTTTTGTCAGCTCTTCTTCAGAAATTGTTTTAACTGTGGGAATACCTTGTGCCCTGGGTTTTAAAAGTGTCCCATTGAGAGAGTTTGATATTTCTGGGTCATGGTTTTTTTATTAGTTCTTAACCATGCAGGTAGTATGCGTCCAGATGTCTCTGGAGTGACTATGTGTTTCTTTGATTGCTCTTTAGGAACAGCAAATTTCCCTTATTGCTTTCTCATCCAGTTGTACACAGATTTTTTACTTCCTTTTTTAAAAGACAGGATACCCTTTGAGGCCCTACCTGCCTGAGGCTCTGTCTCAAGACCTGCATGGGTATTGAAAACCCAGGCTCCAATCCCAGAGCCAATATAGGTCTGAGCACTCAAACTCCCAACACAATGTTAGTTTCTACTTCCCAGTAAGTATTTGAGTTCAGTCTTCTTTTTGGTATTTTGGAAGGTTTTCCCTTTCTTTCTTTTGGGCTCAGCTCTGTATTAAAAAATATTTTGGGGTGCACCTGGATGGCACAGTCAGTTAAGTGTCTGAATCTTGGTTTGGGTTTGCGTCAAGATCTCAGGGTCCTGAGATGGAGCCCCTTTTCTGGCCCTGTGCTCGGGGGGAGTCTGCTTCAGTTTCTCTCTCCTTCTCCCTCTGCCCCTACCCCCTTACATGTTCTCTCTCCAAAATAAATAAATCTTGGGCGCCTGGGTGGCTCAGTCGTTAAGCGTCTGCCTTCAGCTCAGGTCATGATCCCAGGGTCCTGGGATCGAGTCCCACATCGGGCTCCCTGCTCGGCGGGAAGCCTGCTTCTCCCTCTCCCACTCCCCCTGCTTGCGTTCCTGCTCTCGCTATCTCTCTCTCTGTCAAATAAATAAATAAAATCTTAAAAAAAAAAACAAAAAAAAACCAAAATAAATAAATCTTTACAAAATATTTTTGATTACCTTTACCCATCATTTCTATGTATTTTTAATGTGTTAAATGATTAACTACATTAACTTAGTTCACCATGTTGCAAGAATTACTTGCTCTTCAAATCATATGGTCCTTTTTCAGTTCTTAGTTCACTGATTCCTTATACCTTGGCTTTTGTGACATCATTTGCTCTCATCTTTTCTACTACTCACAGAAAGCAGTAGAAACTGTTAGAAGAGCATGAACTTTGTCATCAGATAGACTCAAATTCAAATACTGATTCTTCTACTTACATATTGTGTGATCTTCAAGTTCATAATTTAACTTTGTTTTTCCACTGTACTCTTTTGTGACTTGAATCATGGTTCAAGTTTGAGAATCCATAAATAATAGTAATAGTATTCTTGGCAGCAGAGAATAGTAGTGATGGGCTATTTTTTTCTTCCTTTTTAAAATTTTTACCTTGCAGTGAGTTACTATTTTTTTAAAATTGAGATAACTGACATAGAACGTTATATTAGTTTCAGGTGTACAATCCTGATTGTATATATGTGTATATTGAGAAATGGTCACCACAGTGACTGGTCAACATCCATCACCACACACATTTACAATCTTTTTTCTTTGTGACTAGAACTTTAAGATGTATTCTCTTAGCAACTTATGCTGGGGTGCCTGGACCCTCTTGGGCAGATCTAGGGCGGCCAGATGCTCTAGTCAGGGGATTTGGAGGGGGCTCTCCTTTAGGGAGATGACAGCACTGCCCCCCAGGTTAATTATTTAACTTTAAGATCTTTATCTGTAAAAGGAAAAAATATATATGTTCTTTAAAGTTATAATGAAAAATAAACTAAATAATGCGTATAAAGGACACAGAGTACCTGACAAAGATTAAGTGCCTTAATATTAATAGTAGCAGCCGATATTTATGATACTCTTGCTTTCAGCTTAAAAGTGATAATTCTTTACATTCCTTACTTTGCTAGATTCTTCAAACTGGATCAGTTCATGTAGTTTTTGAGGGGAAAAAAACCAGAGGGGATGCCCATTATTTGCTGCCAAACTTCTGCCATTACATCATTGACCATTCCAGAGGAGGATTTTTTTTTAATCCTTGTAATTGCTTTCCTAAAGATAGGGATTGTGGACAGTTAATAACATTCAATTGAAAATCGCTTGGGTCATTTGAGGTGAGCTCAGTGGTGATATCAGTGATAAATCCTTTCCCTCATTGGAGACATAGGTGAATAGATTTTTCTTCATTTTCCAATAAAAGCAGACTAAGTCAATGTACCATACTAACATACAGCCTTTGCCCAAGAGGACTTATCTTTATATTCTTGCTCAGTAGTGTCTATCATCTAGGAAAGGATCACACAGATGTTGGATTTACAGTGTTTTAGTACCATTGATTACCATTCACAAGAAGGAAAAAGTCCCTAACTGCTCTCTTTCTTTCTCATTCCATACTTTTTCCCCCTAGAATAATCCTTGCCACTCCCATGATTTCCCAGCATCACTCACAACTATCTACTCTCAGAATTATAATTCTAGACTTCATCTCTCACCTCTCTCCTGAGTTCTATATCTAGATGCAGTTAGAAGTTCCTGGTGCCTGAATAATCTCACCCATGATTATTTTCCTCTCTGATTTCCTGCAAGAAAGGAAACTTACAAGGGTAATAACCAAACTGGAAAGTACCTCTTTGACAATAGTTCTATAATTATCCTGTAACTTTGTGAAAATTTCTAGTAAATGTTGCAGGGAAAGATTTAATTTAAGAAAGGTCTTAGGTTAGGGCGCCTGGGTGGCTCAGTTGGTTAAGCGACTGCCTTCGGCTCAGGTCATGATCCTGGAGTCCCAGGATCGAGTCCCGCATTGGGCTCCCTGCTCGGCAGGGAGTCTGCTTCTCCCTCTGACCCTCCTCCCTCTCATGCTCTCTGTCTCTCATTCTCTCTCTCTCAAATAAATAAATAAAATCTTTAAAAAAAAAAAAAAGAAAGGTCTTAGGTTAAAGCAACATTTCTTGCTTCCTTTACCCTTAAACAATGTATATTTCAGCCTGCATCCAAGTATGGCTCCCGCAACTGCACTGAGAGAGATGCCAATCCAAAGCACATCACCAAGTCAGGGGAAAAAGAGAAAAATGAATAGCCAGAAAGATCTCTTTGCCTCCAATACCTCGTACTGAGCAGAGATGGACTGCACACAATCTAGAGGCCACTGTGTGGTAACAAAGAACAGAGAGACTTCCCAGTGTACTTCCAACACAGGGTATTGGAGGTCCCAATTTTCTCATTATAGCTGCTACATGGATCCAGGAAGCAGAAGACAGTTTTCTGATTTTTAAAAATATACCCTCCCCCATCTGGACATTTCAGATAATTTATAGTCAGCACCTAATGCTTAGTCTGTACACTCATCCTTCTTCTGGTATTAGTAGCCTCTTCCCCTGCAGAGCTACTTCTCTACCTCTCCTTGTGGTTCCAAGGATGCCAATTCCAGAATTGTCCTACTCTGATATACAACCCAGAACTGGGCAATCATAGTATCCATCTAACTGGCAATAGTGTTTGGCCTGAGCATGAACATATTAACCAAGGCAATCAGTCCTTTTCTTCAATTTCACGTTGGGAGGAGGAAAAAAAAAAAATCTCTTTATTCCTGGATCATGAGCTGTAAAGATAGACTCCAAAGCTAGATCATCTGTAGAGTTGCAACGTGGCAACACTTGAAAGGAATAAGCCTACAATTAGAGAGCCGTGGTGAAAAGCAAAGCGAAAGACATTGATGATGCATTTGGATTCCTTGACTACCCTTTTTCTTTTTATGTAAGCCAGTGGTTTCTGTTTGATGTGGTTTGAGTTAGATTTCTGTAACTTGCAAGTAAAATATTCCAATATACATCTCAGCATATCTAAAGTGGAACTCAGCATTAGGTAACTCCCAAATCTCTCCTCCCTCCAGTGTGTACTGGTTGGTGAAATCTCCAGCTACCTGATCTCCCGAGTCAGAAACAAAGGAGTCATTGTAGTCCTGTTGCTGCTGCTGCTGCTTTTCCTTATGAATGGAGGTGTGCCAGACTCATTAGTCCCATTGTTCTCTGATGGTGGCAGCTATGAATTCCTTACACAATTAGCATTCAAGTGGATGGTTTTGAATCTAGCGTCCAGGATGACCAGAACTAGCTGAGAAATCAATTAAGTGCCTAAGCACTCACAGAAATATCTGAAAAAGAAACCTCTACAGAGTCAGCTACGTGATTTGCAAGGGCCTAGTGTGAAATGAAAAGACGTGCTCCTCATTCAAAAGACAGGAAAAGAAGTGCCATTAAAGTTACTAAAATATAAAGCTTTTCCCTTTCTTCCTGGGTCTCTCTTGACCTGTCATAGTGTATTATTTGCTATTTAATTTTGAGCCCTTGGGATGGGGATACTCATTGGGTATAGATGCTCACAGGTGCCCTCTGGTTTGTCTAGTGCACAGCCCACGAGTGGCAGGGCTTGCTCCCTTCCTCCCCCAACCATCACTGCACAGCACCATGTCCCACCTGGAGGAAGGGAAATAAATCTCCCCTTCCCGTGACCTGCCACCCCAATTCACAGTGGACTGGAGATGGCCAAAGAGAAAAAAACCTCAATACCTGGATGAGCCCATTCTCAGGGTGGAGTGGATAAGAAGTTCAGAAGCTCACTTTTATGTAGTGACAATTGAATGTATGGATGTACTGCCTGCCTATGGCAGGGACAGCCACTGCCATGTCTGCCCTGAGATGTTGTCTCAGGTACCTGTCTCATCTGGACCCTCCCCCCATCCACACTCAGGTGTGCAAAAGAGGCTGAGTGCAGCAGTGCTTGCTGGGCAGAGAAGGGGGTAAGAGAAGTGGGGATGCAAGGTGCAGTGAGGCAGGGATGGGCTGTAGAGCCCTTCTCCAGGGAAGGCAGGAAGTGGTGGGAACCAAGGCTGCACATAAGCAGGACTGCCCATGAGCCAAGGCTCCAAGCCCCCACACATGCTCCATTGTTTTATTGACTTCACTTACAGCATACAAATTCAAATATAAAATTATTGAAAATTTTAAGATGGTGACCAAAGAACAATAAACCCCAAGCACAGGGCCCTTCTGAGGTAGGAGCCCTATGTGACCACGCTGGTCCAACCTGCATGAAGCCCACCCTATGAACAAATGGTCTTTCTGTTAATTTGGCCAAAGACAGCACAGCAGATTTCTTGAGCATTTTTACTAATAGAACAATGGACCTCTACCTCAGAAGCCCCGTATGTAGACAGATAAGACTGCTCTGCTTAATCAGACAGAGGCAGGAGACCCAGCTGTCAGTCTTCCCAGTCACACTCTCCTGCCTCTTCCCTCCAACCCCACCTGTGGCCCAGGAAGCACCAAGTACTCCCAGAAACAGTTTGAAAATTAAAAATCAAACCAAACAAAACACAAAATGTTTATTTGTATTCAACAGTCTAGGAAAATTCTGGCACTTCAACTTTAATTTGCTTTCATTTTCTATAAAAATTGTTTAGTAACAGAAATAATCATTTTTAAAAATTAAAAAAAAAAACACAACCCAGTTGACCCTATATTTAATTATTAAATCAATAGTAAAACAACATTTGTGTGATTGTTTTAAAATCAGGAATTTAACAAATATTAATTTCCTTTACTACACACCCACTTCCTATTCTTGTGCTACTTTTCCCTGAGATTATTATTATAGACCATGATTATGAATTTTCACCATCCAGATTTAACTACAGGAATATTTTTGAGTTTTCACTTTAATTTTGAGAATTTTCAGAAGACACATTAAAATGTCTTTGCAGAGTTGTAGCTAGGTTCATTGTTCCAAACTAACAATTCACAAGTACTTCCCCATTCTAGAGATCTTGATGATGATTAAACTTCCACGTGGGTGAAGTACATCTCTGAGGTTTGGTTTTGTCTCTCTCACTCATGGGAGGGAAGTGGGTGTTATATTTTTTGGATCTTTTGCATGTATAAGAATGTTTTCTGTTAGGGGCACCTGGGTGGCTCAGTCGTTAGGCGTCTGCCTTCGGCTCGGGTCGAGATCTCAGGGTCCTGGGATCGAGCCCCGCCTCGGGCTCCCTGCTCAGCGGGAAGCCTGCTTCTCCCTCTCCCACTCCCCCTGCTTGTGTTCCCTCTCTCGCTGTGCCTCTCTCTGTCAAATAAAATCTTAAAAAAAAAAAAAAAAAGAATGTTTTCTGTTACTATCACACATGAATAACATTTGGCTTGATTTGAGATTCTGTGTTCCCCATTTTTAAACCTCAGACCTCTGTAGACATTATTCTGTTCTTCACTGGAATTTAATATTTAAGAGAGCATTCTACCCTTATACTTGTAATTAAAAACATTTTATTAATTTTTTGTGGAACACAACAGATTCTGGTATTTCCTGCTTAGAAAAGTATTCTTCTATGATATCTTGGATTATAGTTTCTCTTTTACTTGTTTTGTTTCCTTTTTTTAGAATATCTTTTTATCAGTATATTGGATCTCTTCTCTGTTCCTTGTATATTGTCACAGTTACCATTTTTATGATTTCTCCCTCTTTCCTGTGAGAAATTTTGAAGTTTTTTTGCTCACATCACTGACTCGATTTGTTTGGTGTCAATTCTGTTCTACATGACTCCAATAAAAATTTTAATCCTGCTATTACAATTTTTAAAATTTCTTCAAAGTGTTTGTTTATTTTTGATCTCATCTGTCTTATCTTACTCTCTGCTGTTTTTTTCATTCTGGTATGAAGTGAGCTATATTCAGGCCTTGGGTTTGCAGACACATTGCAGGTATAGATTGTCCATGGCCATCCTACTGTCACTTGTGTATTGATAAAAATCATCCTCTCAACTTGTGCACAGCCTTAGCTCAATTCATGATACCTCAGAAACATTCATCTGGCACTGAAATGGAAAATTCTGTTTTTACTTCTCAATTTCTTTACTATAAGAGAGAGAGCATATATCCTAAAACAGCCCTCCATTATTTAATCAGGTGCAGTCCACGAAAGATTGTTCTTCCCAGCCAACACCACTCCCAGGGCTCTTACTGTCTCTGCTACTATTTATTTAGCTTTACTTGAAAGGTCATCTTCCTAGGATACAAGGGCCACTTTCCATTGCTCTCTACTCCTGGCCTTGTTGTGCAAATGGAATTTTACTGGCTGAGGGCAATTGAGAAGGGAGGTACAAGATCTCAGCTGTCTCAAAAGACAGTAGAGGGTGGCTACTTAGTTTTCTTTTTTTTTTTTTCTTTTTAAGATTTATTTATTTATTTGAGAGAGGGAGAGCGTGAGTTGGGATGGGGCAGAGGGAGAAGGAGAGCAGCAGACTCCTCGCTGAGGGCAGAACCCCACATGGGGCTCCATCTCACCACCCTGAGATCACTACCTGAGCTGAAATCAAGAGTCTAACACTTATCTGACTGAGCCACCCAGGCGGCCCTCAGTTTTTTGATTAATGTGATATTTGTTGCTTTGAAAACAAGCAGTCAAAATGAGTCAAAGCCTCTTTCTCTCCTCTTTATTTCCAGTTATGTCATTCTAGTTCAGAGAGTAGATTGCAGGCAGGCCACTGATAATGCTGCTCCATCCAACTGCTGCAACATTAAAGTCGATGGAACTGTCTATCAGTGTCTGGCATATACATCTGATTCCCATCCTTATGTTTTAAGCTGTTGTTAATTATTGCCTTTCCCTATGATTTTGCCTGTAATTCGTTTACAGGTTGAGATCATGATCTCAACCCAGAAGTCAGGGTCTTCTAAGTGCAGGTATAATCAACAGGCTAATGAATGTCATAGTCATTTTATTATTTACAAGGAAACAGTTAACACATTCAATTTGAAGCAGTGTTATTGAGTGGAAGGAATGCCTGTGTCAGAAAACGTAGAGTCAAGGTTTTAACCCTGTTTATTTATTATGTGACCTTACACAAGTCACTTAGCCTTTATGAATCTGTTTATTTTTTCATAAAGTGGCAATAATCATGCTTGTTCTAAGGATCTCACAGGGGTGTTGTGAGGACCAAATAGTGTAATACTTGTAAAGGACCTTTGTAGTCATTAACACTCTAGACCCAATTATTACTGTCACTCCCATGACCTTGGCTTCATCAGTGGCAAGTTGAAACAGCTGAGCTGACTGAGCTGCCAGGTCACAGAAGTGATTCATTAGTATTTATTTCTAATTTTTAGCCATTAGTGAATTTAGGGTTTGGATATAAAAAGTAAATGGTAATTGTGAGTACTGTAGCCTCTGTCATTAAAAGAAAGAGGAAAAATAGACATCTTTTTTTTTTTTTTCCAAGTTGTTAAATTCATACGAATTTTACCTACTACCCTCTAGGTTCTATAAATAGAGAGTTTCTTTCATAATTTTTTCCTCTTTACCCATAAGAACATGTGAATTTTCAGACTCTGTACTACCTCTTAGCTACGTGAAGGATAGCACAAATGAGACCAAAGAGTCACAGATAAACTTTTGCTGTTATTAAATTTGATTAGAACAAAAGAGTAGACAAAATTGGAAAGTATTGTGTAGAAAAGGAAGCAATGAAAAATTGGTCTTTAATTGTCTTTAAGGCTAATTGGAAGCAGAGACTTCTAAATAGAGTTATAATTTATAGGCTAATAAATGCCACAGACATCTTGTTATTAACATGAAAATTAGCAAACACATGAGGAGAGACTATTTTGGAATATGGCAGTTCTAAGCACATGGAAATAAAACACAAATCAAGTATATATTTTATTTTTAATTGGTGTATAATGTACTCCTCTAAGAAGAGAGAATAATAAACACTTCTAGGCTTTAACCCTAGTTGCAAGTGAATGAGATGGCTTGATTCATGGCATAGCAAACAACTTTTTTAAGAAGCAAGATTCTTTGCTGGAATATGACAAAAGTTTCTCTCTCTCTCTCTCTCTCTTTTTTTCTCTTTAGCTCTAAGTTATTGAAAGAAGTCTGTAAGCCTGTCTTCATTTTCCATGCAATGTGACTTTTCCCTTCATTTTGGAGATAGGAAAACTGAGATAAAGAGAAATAGAAGAAATCAGGGTCCTTATCATTTTACATTTTGTGTGTCTTTTTCCCATGTCTTTTTTTTCTTAATAAACTAGTTATTCCTTGAGTTAAAAACCATATCTTATCCATTGTAGGCCACCCCAGCCTTGGATAAGCAGTTCCTCAGTGTGCACTTGCCCCAGAGCTGTATCCCTCTAATGCATGTTGCCAGGAAGGAGATGACTAACATCAGGTCTATGATCTTTCCTGTAGCCTCTGGGATTCCTTGGAACATTAACTTAGGAAATTCATAGAACGATATTGCAAGTTTTGGAGGTTTTACAACACCACCCTTATGTGCAAGGATTTGCTGGAAGGACTCATAGAAATCAGAAAGGCTGTTACACTCGCAGCTACAGTTTATTATAGCAAAATCAGCAAAGGGAAGAGGTACATAGGGCAGGTCCCAGGTGAGTTCCAAGCATGAGCTTCCAGTTGTTCTCTCCCAGTAGAGTCTTGTGAACAGTACTTACTTCTGCCAGCAATGATGTGTGACAATACACATAGTATATTGCCAATCAGGGAACCTCCCCCAAGCCTTCGAGGTTTACTTTTCCAGCTCTATTGAGTTATAATTGACAAATAAAATTGTAAGATGTTTAAGGTGTACATTGTGATTATTTGATATATGTATACATTGTGAAAGGATTTTTCCCTCTTATTAATTAACACATCTATCACCTCACATATTTGTCTTGTGTGTGTGTGTGTGTGTGTGTGTGTGGACATTTAAATTCTACTGTCTCAGTAAATTACGTTTATACAATACAGTGTTATAGGGAGAGTTTGGTAAAAGGGTATAAACTTTCAGCTATAAGATAAAAAAGTTTCGAGGTTCAAATGTATAATATGGTGACTATAGTTGATAACAGTTAATTGTATAATTGAAATTTGCCAAGGAGTTCAGAAATCTTTATTGGGGATCAGCCATGTAGACATGGTTAACCATCTGTGGCTGACCTTATTCTCCAGCTTGTCCATAGATCAAGCTAATACCTACATGGCCCAAAGCCTTCACCATAAGTCAGATTATTTGCATAGACCAGAAGTGGCCTAAGACCTCCAGTTAAACAGAAATTTCTATCAGACAGGACATTTCAAGGGCTTAGAGATTACCTCCAGGAACTGGGGACAAAGTTAACCCTTTATTGCATACATACATATGTAGGTATACTGTATCTGCTGTATACACTATCTTTACTATATTGAGACTACTTTCACTATATTTCAGATAAATCAGAATTGGTTGAGGTTGCTATGTCCCTCATTGTTGAGATTGTTCATCAAGTAATTGTAGATGCTACAGATGAGATACAGTAATTGTAGATGCTACAGATGCTACAGATCTGGCACTGAAGCCAGATAAAACTCAAGAAATCCCAGAGCAGATCGCTTCTCTAGGCTGAAGTGGTCCATGTCTAGTCAGCCTATTCTCTTGTGACCTCAGGCTCCTAAATGAGGAGTTTGGAGGATATTTGGCAAGTGTATCTAGTGGGAGTAAAGAGACCTCCCCTATGCCATTACCAGTCAGGCTGTGGGTTTTCTGACCCTTATTCTTTCTGCCAGCTTAGTGAATTTGATACTAGGGAAAACCTATTGTATCTCATGGATTTTATTATCAATCCAAACCCAAGATATCTGATAGTTGAGCAGAGTGGATATTGGATTATATAACATTATTTGTGATGCCTACAATAAAATTGATCTCTGTAATTTTTCCAGTTAATTGCATTAGCACCTGCCAAGCCTTATTTGCAGTAAATCCATTCTCTATCTTTTGAGATCTTCCTCACCATTATTCTCATCTCTGATGTGGTGACTTGTGCAAGAAATCTGGAGGCACACCCAGTCAGTGTCACTGTGGTCCATACTAATCTATTATAAATATGGGGAGAAGACTGAGATCTAGGACTTCTCCTTAGGGGATCCTTGAGCTTTTTATACAAAGTAGTCTATAATGAGAAGAGAAGGGAGATCATTGCTAAGGTACAAGGTGTTGAGAAGAAAATAAAAACTGGTGAGACAATGGAGTTTGTGTGGTTAAAGGAGACACATGCAGTGTGTGTGTCCACTACTGTTCCTTGTTGCTAGTCACAAATAATGTTCATGATGCTCAATGAACATCTGGTGGAACCACTATGTGTGGGAGTCAGTGGGATTCAAAACGAGTACATGGTAAGCATATTCCATCTCTAGTTGGGTAAGCAGGTCTCTGACAGCCTTCAGAGGCAATCCTTCCTCTTAATGTAAAACTTGCTTAAAAGAAGGCAATGGTATTTTAAAAATCACACATGATCAAGGAACCTTGTCATATCCTTTCTTACTAATATTACTTCCTTGTGTTAGCCAACCACTTATGCTGAAAATAATGACATAGAAATAGGAAGATAGAACAACTCCTATTTCTTTTCTTTTTAGCTCTGTATGACTCATCAGTAAGCTGAAGGTAAAACATGTTAATAGAATGTGTGTGTATCAAGAAGTGAAATAAAAATTGTTGAGTTACTTTTGTGCAGAATTTCTATTCTGTTAAGAACAAAATATATATGCAATTATGAATTATAAAATACAAATTGTGTAATTTCAGTGATTCTGCATACAAGTTATATGCTTTTATATTTTTATTTAAAACTACATTGCACTATATGGGGGTGCCTGGGTGGCTCAGTCAGTTAAGCATCTACCTTTGGCTCAGGTCGTGATCCTGGGGTCCTGGAATTGAGCCCCACATCTGGCTCCACATGTCCTGCCAGGAGGAGTCTGCTGCTCCTTCTGCCTCTCCCCCAACTCATTTTCTCTCTCTTTCTCTCAAATAAATAAATAAAATCTTTAAAAAACCTACATTGCACTTTATAAAGATGCTATTTAAACTTTTAATTTTTCTTTACTTAGAAAGGCATCAAACAGCAAATAAGCAGAAAGGACCTTGTTCTTCAAATACTAGGGATCTTATCACTGATTGCTGCTTCTGATCACAGAGATGGAAAGAGGTGGGAGGTCTGGGTTGTTGCACTTCCCCCTATTGCTGCAAACCCCTCGACTGGCTGAAGTGACTTCCAGGAAATTTAAAGAGCCAGTGCCCTTTTCTTTCTTCTTCATTTTCCTCTTTTGGGAGCAATATGCTAAAGACTAGAACATTCAAAAACAGCTGCATAGGGAAAATAAGGAAATGACTCCATGCCCAGGAAAATCTCAGAAAAGGCCTAAGGCCTAAGAGGCCTTAAATTTACACCAGGCTGATCCTCAGCAGGGAGATAGTCTACAACAATCAAAAATAAATAAACAAACAAATAAAAATAATGACAATATATAGTAAATACTGGGGAAAGGGAAGGGGAAGAATCTGATTTCCATGTTACCACCTTGTGAGATTCAACTGCCTAATTTTCAACCAAACAATCACAAAGCATACCAAGAAACAAAGAAGTATGGCCCATTCAAAGAAAAAACTGTATCAACAGAAACTGTCCCAGAGAAAGGCCTGATGGCAGACCTCCTAGAAAAAAACTCTAAAACAACTGTGTGAAAACTACTCAGAGAACTAAAGGAAGATGTGAGGAAAGGTAAGAAAATGATGGATAAACAAAATGAAAGTATCAATAAGAGAAAAGTTTTAAAAAACTAAAAAGAATTTCTGGAGCTGAAATGTACAAAAACTGAAATGAAAAATTCATTAGGATACAAAGGCATATTTCAGCAAACAGTAGTAATCAGTGAACTTGAAGACAGGACAATGGAAGTGATCAAGTCCAAGGAAAAGAAAGAAAAACAACTGAAGAAAAGTGAACAGAGTCTAAGGGATCTGGGGGATACTGTTAAGTAGACCAATATATGTATTGTGAGAATTCCAGAAGGAGAAGAGAGAGAGAGAGAGAAAGGGGTAGAGATACTATTTGAAGAAATAAGGGCTGGAAACTACCAAAGGACACGAGTATACACATCCAAGAAGCTCAAAAAACTCCAAGTAGGATAAACTTAAAGAGACCCACACCAAGACATATTATACTTAAACTTTTGAAAGATAAAAACAAAGGGAAAATCTTGAAAGCAGCAAGAAAGAAGTGACTAATCACACAGAAAGGATCCTCAATAAGTTTATCAGCAGATTTCTCATCAAAAACTTTGGAGACCAGAAGGCAGTGGGCTGATATAATCAAAGTGCTAAAAAATGTCAAATTCAAACATTCCATATCCAGCAAAAGTGTCCTTCAAAAGTGAGGGAGCGGTGCCTGGGTGGCTCAGTCATTAAGTGTCTGCCTTCAGCTCAGGTCATGATCCCAGGGTCCTGGGATCAAGCCCCATATCAGGCTCCCTGCTCGGCAGGAAGTCTGCTTCTCCTTCTCCCACTCCCCCTGCTTGTGTTCCCTCTCTCGCTGTGTCTCTCTCTGTCAAATAAATAAAATCTTTAAAAAAAAGGTGAGGGAGAGATAAAAATATTCCCACATAAACAAAAGCTGAGGGAATTTGTTGCCGTTAAATCTGTCCTGAAAGAAATGCTATAGAGAGTTGTGCAGGGTGAAATGAAGACACCAGACAGTAACTTGAAGCCATATGAAGAAATAAAGATCTCAATAAAAATAAACACATGAGCAATTATAAAAGCTAATATTATTGTAACAATGATTTGTAACTCCACTTTTTGTTCTTGACTTGATTAAAGAGACTAATTTTAAAAACCTAATTATTTATATGAAATCTAGTATAACTTTGATTTGTAACTCCAAAATTTGTTTTCTACATAAATTAAGAGACTAATACATTTAAAAATTATTAACTTATGTTTTGAGACACACAGTGTATAAAGATGTAATTTTGTGATTTCAACAACCAAAAAGGGTAGTGATAAGGCTGTGATGGAGGAGCCTTTTTTGTATGTTATTGAAGTTAAGCTGATATAAATTGGAAATTAGTGTTACAACTTTAGGATGTTAAATGTAATCCCTGTGGTAACCACAAAGAAAACAGCTGTAGAATATAAACACTAGGAAATAAGAAAGGAACTTAAACATTTCACTATAAAAAATTTAAACACAAAAACAGTAATGCAGGAAATAAGGGACAAAAAATCTGTAAAGTAAATAGAAAACAAATAACAAAATGACAGAAGTTAAGTGCTTTTTTTTATAATTAATTACTTTAAATGGGTTAAACTCTTCATTCAAAAGACAGAAACTGGAAGATGGATAAAAACACATAATCCAACTATATGATGTTTACAAGAGACTCACTTTAGATCTAAAGACACAGATGGATTGAAAGTGGAAAGATAGAAAAAGATATCCCTTACAAATAATAATCCAATGAGAGCAGGAGTGGCTATACTAATATCAGACAAAATAGACTTTAAATCAAAAAAAGGTTATAAGAGACAAAGAAGGACATAATATATTAATAAATGTTCAATATAACAAGTAGATACAACAATTACAAACATTTACAAACCTAATGACAGGTATTCAAAATATATAAAGCAAAAACTGACAGAATTGAAGGGAGAAATGGACAGTTCTACAATAATGTTTGGATATTTCAATATCTCATTCTCAATAATGTATAGAACCAGTGAAGATAAATAAGTAAATCTAGGACTTACACAACACAAAACAACAATGAGAGCTGACAGATGTATATAGAACATTCTACATGACAATAACACACACATTCTTCTCAAGTGCACATGGAACATTTTCCAGGATAGACCATATGTTAGGCTACAAAGGAAGTCTCAGTAGATTTAAAAAGATAGATATTGCCTGGGTGGCTCAGTCGTTAAGCGCCTGCCTTCGGCTCAGGTCATGATCCCAGTGTCCTGGGATCGAGCCCTGCATCGGGCTCTCTGCTCCACGGGAAGCCTGCTTCTCCCTCTCCCACTTCCCCTGCTTGTGTTCCTGCTCTCGCTCTCTCTCCCTCTCTGTCAAATAAATAAAATCTTTAAAAAAAAAAAAAGATATCATGCAAAATATCTTCTCTGACCACAACAGGATGAAATTAGAAATTAATCACAATTAAAATGAGAAAATCCAGTGATAGACATTGGGGAGGGTATGTGCTATGGTGAGCGCTGTGAATTGTGTAAGACTGCTGAATCACAGACCTGTACCTCTGAAACAAATAATACATTATATGTTAAAAAAAAAAAAAAAGAAGATGTCAGGAAGGGAAAAATGAACAGGGGGAAATCGGAGGGGGAGATGAACCATGAGAGACTATGGACTCTGAGAAACAAACTGAGGGTTCTAGAGGGGAGGGGGGTGGGGGGATGGGTTAGCCTGGTGATGGGTATTAAAGAGGGCAGGTACTGAATGGAGCACTGGGTGTTATACGCAAACAAGGAATCATGGAACACTACATCAAAAACTAATGATGTAATGTATGGGGATTAACATAACATAATAAAATAAAATAAAAAAATTAAAAAAAATGAGAAAATCCCAAAACTTGTGCAAATTAAACAATACACTTTTAACCAATGTATAATTAGAAGTCACAAGAGAAACTAGAAGATAGTTAAAGATGAATGAAAATGAAAACAACATACCAAAACTTACAGGACATAGTGAAAGTGGTGCTAAGGGGAAACTTATAGCTATAGCACTTACATTAAAAAAAAAGAAAGATCTCAAATCAACAACCTAACTTAAGGAACTAGAAGAACAAAAACAAATGAAATGCAAAATTATTGCAAGAAAAGAAATAATAATGATTCAAGCACAAATAAAGTTAAAGAAGTAGAGAAAATTAATTAAATCAAAAGTTGGTTCTTTGAGGGGTGCCTGGGTGACTCAGTTGGTTAAGCATCTGCCTTCAGCTCAGGTCATGATCCCAGGGTCCTGGGATTGAGCCCCAGGTAGGGCTCCCTGCTCAGCTGTGAGCCTGCTTCTCCCTCTCCCCCCTGCTCATGCTTTCTCTCTCTCAAATAAATAAATAAAATCTTTAAAAAAAAATGTTGGTTCTTTGAAAAGATCGACACAATTGATAAATACTACCAAGATGGACTAGAGGACTCAATTTACTAATCAGAAATGAAAATGGGACATTACTACCGATTCTAGAAATGAAAAGGATTACATGAAAGTACTACAAACAATTGTAAACCAACACATTGGATGAAATGGACACACCCTTAGAAACACAAGACCTACCAGGAGATAGAAACTATGAATAGACTTACAACTAGTAAAGAGATTGAATCAGTGATAAAAAATGTTCAGATAAAGAAAAGCCCTCGATCAGATGTCTTCACTGATAAATTCTATAAAACATCTGAAGAGTTAATACCAGTCCTTCTCAATTTTTTTTCCAGAAAATTGAAGAGGAGGAAACACTTCATAACTCTATGAGGCCAGCATTACCCTGATATCAAAGCCAGACAGACATTACAAGGAAAGAAAATTACAGATCAATGTCCCTCATGAACATTGATGCAAATTTACTCAACAAACTACTAGCAAACCAAATTCAGCATCATATTAAAAGGATTATATACCATAACCAAAGGGAATTTATTCCTGGAATGCAAGGATGTTTTTGTATATGAAAACTGATCAATCCAAAACACCATATTAACAGAATGAAGGAAAAAAAAACACATACACATGACCATCTCAATTGCTGCAGTGAAATTATATGATAAAAACAATCAACAAACTAGGAAGAGAAAAAAAAAATCTACCTCAACATAATAAAAGCCATATATAAAAAACCCACAGAGCATTATACTAATGGTGAAAGACTAAAAACCTTTCCTCTAAGATCAGGAACAAGAAAAAGATGATCTTTCACCACGTCTATTCAACATAGTATTAGAAGTTCTAGACAGAGAAATTAGACAAGGAAAAAAAAAGGCATCCAGATTGGAAAGGAAGAAGTAAAATTATATCTGTTCATAGATAATATTTTATCTTATATGTAGAAAACCCTAAAGACAGCACCAAAAGTCTGTTAGAGGTAATAAATAAGTTCAACAAAGTAGTAGGATATAAGGTGAACACACAAAAGTTAGTTGCATTTCTATATACTAATAATGGGCAATCTGAAAAGATAATAATGAAAACTATTCCATTTATAATAGCATCAAAAAGAATAAAATATTTAGGAATTAACTTAGCCTAAGAGGTGAAAAACTTACACAATAAAAACAACAAAATATTGCTGAAATTAGAGAAAACATAAATGGAAATACATCCCATGTTTATAGAATTGAAGACTTCTTATTGTTAGGATGTCACTACCAGGGCGCCTGGGTGGCTCAGTCAGTTAAGCGTCTGCCTTCAGCTCAGGTCATGATCCCAGGGTCCTGGGATTGAGCCCCGCATTGGGCTCCCCGCTCAGCGGGGAGTCTGCTTCTCCCTCTCCCTCTCCCCCTGCTTGTGTTCCCTCTCTCGCTGTGTCTCTCTCTGTCAAATAAATAAATAAAAATCTTTAAAAAAAAACAAGATGTCAGTACTACCCAAAGTGATTTACAGATTCAGGGCACTCCTTATTAAAATCCCCATGATGTTAATCACCATACATTAGGTGCCCTCTTTAATACCCATGACCAGGCTAACCCATCCCCCTACCCCCTCCCCTCTAGAACCGTCAGTTTGTTTCTCAGAGTCCATAGTCTCTCATGGTTGGTCTCCCCCTCCGATTTCCTCGGGTGATTAACATACCATAATAAAATAAAATAAAATAAAATAAAATAAAATAAAATAAAATAAATATATATATAAACAAACAAATAAATAAAGCCTATATAATTAAGAAACATGGAACATTGTAAATTGTAAGAGAATGTACAAATATAGTATATAAATTTTATACAAATATTTTTAATATGAAAATGGTAAATGTTTTATGTAATAGTTTATGATAAAATATAAATGATCAAGACAACTTAAAAAAATAAAATAAAATAAAATCCCCATGATGGGATGCCTGGGTGGCTCAGTCGGTTAAGCGTCTGCCTTCTGTTCGGGTCATGATCTCAGAGTCCTGGGATCGAGCCCCACATGGGGCTCCCTGCTCTGCGGGGAGTCTGTTTCTCCCTCTCCCTCTGCTCCTACCCCCTGCTTGTACATTCTCCCTCTCACTGTCTCTCAATTAAATAAATAAAATCTTCCAAAAAATGGGTTAAGATGGTAAATTTCATGTTATGTGTATTTTACCATAATAAAAAAAATAGAAATAAAAAACACTATGACAATCAAAAGTGAGACCGAAGAAGAAAAGAAAAAAAACTGTATCTTAATATCTGTAATGGCATTTTATTCCTGCTTTTTATCAGATGGCCCTGCATTTTCAGTTTGCACTGGACTTTGCAAATTATGTAGCCAACCCAGCAGTGAAAGTTTCACTTAGGCATTAAAAAACATTCTATGACCAGCCTAAAATGCAGTTGAATGAGCTGATAGAATTCTTCAAGAAGTATAGGAAGATAGAAGCATGCTCCAGAGGTATAATGAAGTTGGACTTGCCAGAGTCTTAAACCTGAATCAGACAAATATGGTGGAGCCTGGACAGTCTTTCTGACAAAAACATATCTTGAACACTATTCATTGCACCAATGAAAATTATTTCAGGTTAACTCCCATCACATATTCAGGCTAATTAAAAAACCTTCTGATGTAGATTTTGAGAACAATATTTTGAAAGCAACAACATCTGGAGTGTGAATTTCTGATTAGGGCACTTTAAAAGTTAACCAACCAGCTCTAGAGTATAGATTAGTATTCACTTGCCTGCACACACATTCGGCCATTTACATTTCTCTGACAGTGTAATGTCCAGACCAGTCCCTCTTGGAAGCTCTAGGACCCTCTCCCTTCCAGCCAAACAGGGTTCCCTCCCATTAGCTTTTAAATATATTTAAATCTATCCCATCTTTAAATTCAAAACTAATCTCCGTCCTTATCTTTGCCTCTCCCGGCCACATATGTGTGTGCGTGTGTGTGGACACGCACACACACACACACACACACACACACACACACACACACAAGCGGCCTTGACTTGCTATCACTCTCATTACCACCAAATCATGTAACCTCTTAGTAGTGCCTTAATTTCCTTACTCATAAAATGAGGACACTAATATTTACTTGTAGAGAATTTTCATCTTCCCCTTTTCAGTTTAAATATTACTTCCCCTGGAAAGCCCTCCCTGACTTAGTTGTCCTTTCTGTTTCCCTTGTAGTGCTCTATCTCCCCTTTCATATCACTCAACATACTCCATTATTCCTTTACTTGTTTAGATGCCTAATCCAGTGCAAGCTTTGAGACCAGAAAATTGACATAAGTACTCACAATTGTCTCTCTAGTGCCTGACAGAATGGCTGCCTAATAGTATTAATTTAATACATTTGATACATTTTGTATTCATTTAGAAATATCTGTATGGTTTGCAGCTGAATTTGCTGCTATATAAAGAAAAATTTCTTATTCAAGCTCCCACTGATCTTTTTTTTTTTTTTAAAGATGCAGAGCTTTCTTATAGCAATTCACCTCTCTGAATGTTAAGTGCTTATAAGGTTTAGAGATGCCTTCTGGCTAACTTCAAAAAGGACATTTGCAATATTATGTCTATATATCTTCTTCCCATCCATATTGCACCACCAGTACCCCCTCCTAAAGAAATACACCAATTTGTTTTCTCTGGACGTCCAGGATTGATAGCTACAGCAAGAGACTCTCTGAAGGCTTGGTCATAGCAGCCAGAGTGTCACTCAACCAGGACTGATGAAAACAAGACTGAATATCACTGTTTATTGAGTTTAATTGTCCCTGAAAACCTTCAGACGTTCTTTATGGAAAGACATAATTATAAGAGTTTAAAGTTCCTCCAGGAACACTTTACTTTTTTAAAAGAATAAGAATCACTCATGTTATCAAAATTGCCACATGCACACATACACACAACCCACTTAGTAATAGTCTTTGAAGATACTTTTTACCCCCATGTGTTCATTTTATAGATCAGGAAACAGGCTTAGCAAGAATTAACCCAAGGTCTAGAAGCTAGTGAGGAGGACCAGTTTTCAGAGGTCAAGCCCTCGGCCCTTCTACCTCACCAAGATGCTTCCACAGAGGAAAAAAATGCCTCAGTCTTAGACACTTTATATCATGTTCAATACACATATGAAACTTAATTGAGACTGAAGAATGGCAGTCATCTCAGTAATATGAATTTCCTTCGGGGTTTTCTACTATTAGCACTTGCCCTTTGAGATATAGAACTATCTGTAAAAGGGAAGAGGAGTTAAAATACAAATTCAGTGAAGCTCTCATTCTTAGACACAGACACTGTGATTAACTTTCATAGAAATAACTGAAACATAACATTGGCCTTTATTGTTTTGGAGTGTTCAAAGGAATTTGTGTTTTGGAATTCACCAAATAGTATTGAATATTCTTTGTGGTCAAAGGCCAGGGTTGATTTTCCTTGGTGTCCTCCTTGCCTAAAATGGTACCTGTCACCTAGTAGGGACTTAGTACATGTTAACAGATGAAGGAGGAAGACCTGCTAGCCCACTCTAACCTTTGTAAGCTCACTCTGGCACACCCATCCTAATGACAGGCAGTGTGGATAGCTGGTGAGTGTAGACTCTGAAATCGAGCTGCCAGCTTGAAAGTCCAGGCCTGACATATTTCAGTATCTACATTATAGGCGTACATCATTTTGAAGAGTAAATGACTTATATGTACTTAGAATAGTGCCTGGCATTTAATAAGCTCTGTATGTGTTTGTAGTTATTATAAATATGGGTCCTAGGGTCATAACTGTGGAGGTCATGATTTAACAGATGTTACATGGAAAAGACTAAATGAGCTTATAATATCCAATGTATATATTTACACAGATGCATAAATTTGGGATTCATTACCATAGAATTTTTTTGAAATTAGTTTGTAGTTATCTGTCCTTTAAAAAATTCCTTCCCTCCTGCCCCTACAAAAGAAAAGTGGTCACTAGAAGTTTATAGTTATGTTCTCTTAATCTATCATGATATTTAGTTGATTAAGCCAAAATAAGTATTGGTGAAGCAATATTTTATAAGGAAGATGGGTTCCTGCTTTGTACAGGCTGTCAACTACAACATGTGATGGCTGTAGTAGGGGGAGATTGTCTGACCCAGGTATTTCTCTAAACAATACCAAGAGAGGATATTTACTGGGACAAGAAATGCTGATTACAACTGACCGAATCCTCACGATGGAATATACAATAATGTAAGCATAAATTATAAATGCCTATTAGGTGCCCAATACATAGTTCTTTGAAGAATGAACAGAATGGGATAGAAAAAGCTGGTGAAGGGGCGCCTGGGTGGCTCAGTTGCTTAAGCGTCTGCCTTCGGCTCAGGTCATGATCCTGGGGTCCTGGGAGAGCCTGCTTCTCCCTCTGCTGCTGCTCCCCCTGCTATGTTCTCTCTCTCTGTCAAATAAATGAGTAAAATCTTAAAAAAAAAAAGAAAAGAAAAAAAAAAAGCTGGTGGAAACCCTTCCTTGCAGTATGGATTTTTCTTATCTTATGTAAGTTTTTCTTTTCTTATTTGTCCCTCATTGGCCTTGTCCTGTATTGGTATATTCTGGAATGTGACTTCCTAGAATCAAGGTCTTTATTTCCATTTGGGGAAAAAATCTTAGTTCATATGTGTGTGATTGCTCAAAAAGTTTTTTATATATGGGTTATTGCCAGCAAGGCTTCTGGGTGCAGCTTGTGCAATAGTCCCTAGGTCAGCTTGTGCCTAGGTCTGCTCCAGGCTGCCTCACTTCTCATCAGCCTGAGCACAGTGGGTTTGGCGTGTGCTGTCAGGAAGGCAATGTCTTTATCCTTTGCTGGAAACAGTGGCTTCCCAGTTGAGATTTAAGCTGAAAGTGAACTGCAGTCCCTCTTTAGATAGAAGTCTGGGTGCCAGATGCACTTTATGTGAGTACTACACAAGCTACAGACTGCAGCAATTTCAGAGTAGTAAGTGTTTAACCCTTTTATGGCCAATAACAATGTGCTACTCTAAAGTTAACCGGTCCTTTGCAGGAGGAACATTTCATTCCAGAAAGGGAGATGTCAGTGGTTGCACTGTTTTCTCAGATTTAGAGGTTTCTTTTCCCTTTGGAAATTGAAATACAGGTTATAATCTATAATAAACAGAATGTTTACCTATTCAGTAATATGCGGAGATTGTCACTATTTGTATCAGCAAGCATGAGAAACACAGAACGGGAAAATTAAGAAAAAGTAAAATTATTCCCACAGACAGAAATGAAGTCATAAGAAGTCATACAAAGTCAAGGTACTTCGGGAATACGAACACATAAAATCTCAACCCACTAAAACTGGTATTTTTTTATCACACTGAGAAAAAAAAGTGTGTAGATGAAATAATGTGACCCTTTGATCCTGAGTTAAAATAAACAGGAAGCACATTTGCAGAGTTAATTCATCTAATCACAATTTCTCCACAAGAAGATTTTTTTTTATATATTTTATTCCTTATGTGAAAGATGTGTTCCTTCAAATCTTTAATCAAGCTCAATAATTCATTTCATCAATATACTATAACATACGCCATCAAAATGTAATGTGCCATAGATCATTCTACTGACACAGCGCCATAAACTAAGCAGTCAGTGAAAATAAATCACATTGTCTTCTATTTTGCCTTGAAAGTAAACATGAATACTCATAGAAGAGAAATACAAAAGAAAAAGCAGAATTTGTGGGTAAAATGTAAAATGTCATTAAAGGCTTTAATTAACATTAAGTACTTCATCTGAAAATAGTGCCCATTAAAGTTTGAAGGTTCATAGGATTATTTTATTATACATTTCAATTCTGCAACAATATTTTTAATTGTATTCATTCTAAAGTGGAGTTGGTTACTCCAATGGACTGTTGTGCCTTAAGTCAAATATTTCGAAAAGAATCTTGAGTCGTGGAGGGGTCTTTGCACTGAAATGTGCTGGAAGGAGAACGGGTAGGAGAGGGGTGGAAAAAATATTTTCAAGCAATCTCCAAACACATTGCTATACTGGAGAATAAAATTGATTCACTCGAACATGACACATTATTTTACTTAACTAGTAATACTCAGAAATGGAGATACAGATTTCCTTGGGCTTGAATTACAGTTTGGCAGTAGCCTCAACACTCAGATTCAACCCTGAGATTGAAGTGTAGGCCATTAATTCTGTGTGCATTGTCCCTGGGATTGGGATAATAAAGCCCTACCCTCCAGGAATTAGAACATTTTGGTGGGGAGAGGGGAGAGGGAATGAATAAACAAACAAACAAATAAATAAATAAAGTGAAGTTGGTTAAAGAGAATAATATAGTATAGATAATGTACTCCAGGCAGTTCTACACAATGCTGCAAAATTAACCTTCTTCCAAAAGCCAGCTCTGGTCACACCATTTCTTGCTCAAAAATCTTAATGGTTTTCCATTTGCCTAAAGATTAAAGATTCACCACATAGTTGTCACCTTATGCTCCAGCCAAACTTCATTATCCCCTTAATATCCCTTCTGTGTCTTTGTCCACACTGCTCCCCCTGCCAACAATTTCTTCCCCATCTCTACATGCCAAAAGCTAGATAACTCTTTCCCACCCATTATTTGCATGTTCAAACTCTAGATAACTTTTAGGGCTCAGTCAAATGCCAACTCTGTTACAAATCCTTTTCTCCATACAAAATTATTCTTCCAAACCCCTATCTATCATAACTACTTTCTATACTAAGTTATAATTATTTTCACACCTGCCTTAATTCCTTTACAAAACCATAAGCTCCGTGAAGGCAGTATCTATAAGATTAATTTTAGTAAAAATGCCTTAGAACGCATTTAATGGAATAGTTGCTGATGAAATTACATTATCTTTGGGATTAAAAGAAAGAGTTGATTCCTTTTGAGTGATTCTCTCCTTTCATGCTTACTTGCATCCAGCACTCTTAAGAGATGAGGTGTGGAATAAAAAAGGAAATACTCAAAAGCAGTAAGTTCCCTCTGGTTTCTCTTTTAGGAAAAGAAAAAAAAAAAAGGCCTAGGTTTCTGCCTTTGACTCGACAATTACCTGAGTACTTAATTACCCACATTTCAAGTTTTGAACTGGTCACTTAAACCTCACAAATGAGTCTAAGTAATGCAAAATATCAAATAATTCTCCATTACAAACAATAAGAAAATAGTCTTTTAAGTAGAAGGGAAATATAAAATGGAAATGGAGCATATCCATTTATGTTCCCAATATGTGAACACAGAGTTAAAACATAAGGCTTTCAAGAGTTGCACAAATTCTCACAATCCCCATTAAAAAGCCATATCTTCCTCAGTGATGGAAAAATACAGATACATTTTAAAATGTTGCAAATATATAAAATTGGAGAGGACCTGATATTTAGTTCAGACAGTAAAATTCATATCAAAATAAAAGTGGAAACAGTAATTATTATAGCTCCATATTTTGGAGGGAGGTCACATTTTAGAGTTCAGAATAAAGATAAATCCCAGACTCCCTACGCAGACGTATTTTTTTCTAATTTTCAAAACCATTTGTCAACCTGTTTCATACATCAGCTGCAATGAATTATAGCACAGAAGAATCTCACTCAGATTGGAGGCAAAGAGAGATTAACCCATAGTCTATATCTTGTTTTTAAGCACTCAACTCCAGTATCAGGTAAAAAAAGAAAGGGGGAAAAAAAAAAAGGCTTGTATTACCTTGGCATTGATGAAAGCAGAAATTTATTCTGGTAAGTTTTCTTTCCCTTTCAATCTTTTGGGAGAAAATTTCAATTATTTTAAGCCAGCAGAATAACAAAATCCTAAAAGTTTTACTATCCACCTCTCCCCCAGAGCACCGATAAATTAATGTGTAGAAGCTTAGAAAATTTAAGAGGTCTGTTTTAGAATTGAATGATTATGAAATTTGGGTCCTCTTTGGTGCATTAAATGCCCAAGGATATTGTATGGCTCATTTTAATAGTAGGTCTTACTCCTAAATCCATGCCCTATATAATATACAATATCTGGGCAAGGACTTTTAGTAAATTTCACTTATATAAATGGTAATAGAATGTTCTAATATTTCAAATCCTGGGGATTCATATTTTATTCTTTTTTTGTGTATTTTGGCCTACGTGACATGATGATTACTATCAATCCAACTAAATGTTGCCTTTCGCTCTGTTTTGCCATCTTATGGCACATTACTTGTGTTCTTCTGTTAATATTTCCATTAATTTATCCATTCTCTGTGTAATCCCTTATTGCCTCTGAACCTTAACTTGGTTCCCATCTGCCACCACTCAGATGAAATTCCTCCCTCAAGGGTCAATGATGATGTCCTAAATCCAAAACTCTTTTCTTGGCCATTCTCCATGGTGTCTCTACAACGCTTGGAACTGTTGGCCACCTTCTATTTCTTGAAATTCTCTTCCTCTATGAATCTGATTACTCCTATGTATTTGATTACCCTCATTTCACTTTACTATGCCTTCTTTTTTAAAAAAGATTTTTTAAGTAATCTTTACACCCAATGTGGGGCTAGAACTTACAACCCCGAGATCAAGAGTTGCATGCTCCACTGACTGAACCAGCCAGGTGCCCGTTACTATGCCTTCGGATCCCTAAGTGTTGGCTTTCTCTGGGTTTCATTCTTGGTCCTTTTCCTTCTGCACCTTATTCCCTTAATTGATGTTAATGAAAACCCAGAGCTGAACAGCAGTTAAAACAGTAAAACCAGGTTTTATTAAGGAACTACTACAATAGGAGAAGAGAGACTTCAATGCAGAACTGGGCTCAATTCTGAATACAGCATGGACAAGTGGGGATTTATAGCCAAGGAGCAGAGTAGAGATCACTGGATGGAAACTTGTTAAAAAGAAACATCAGAGGTAAGGGGGTATTCTAGCTAAATGGACTTAACAAGATTCTTACTGAAGGCAGGCCAGGGTAACTAGATATCAAGGATGGGGATGAAGAATTTGAGCAGATAACAAGGGTGGGGAATTCCCTCTAGACTGACTTAAGAGGATTCTTGCTATAACTAGGCAATACAGGCCTGACAAAAGTGCACACTGGAGTCCAAGGTTGAGGCCTAGAGGGCTTAGAGGAGCCTGACTGAAGTTTAGAAGGAGAGAGATGTTGTCAGTGGTGCTCTTTTCAGTGATGAATGCAAGGCAGACCTTCTTACCAAAATACAAATTCCTATTTCTAAATGCATTCTGAATATGTCCACTTGGATATTATGGAGATCTCTCAAAACTAATAAGTCCCAAATGAAACTAATCTCTTTCCCTACAAACCTGCTTTTCCACATTAGATATTGCCAGTTTATTTGAGGCCCCCACCCAGGCTCCAGCCTGGAGACCTCAGGTTGGGTTTTACTCCCACTCTCCTTCCCCTCCTCCGCCCGATCTAACCTGCCACACTCCCATGCATTTACCTGCACAGTGTTTCTCAGATGATTCCTTCTTTGCTGCTTCCACTCTTCCAGTCCTTGATCAGATCATTTCTCATCTAGCACCCAAATTATTGGTGCTAGATTTCCCTACATTCAATTCCTCCCCATTCCACCTTTTTAACTGTTGCCAAAATCCTCCTTTATAAATGCATGATTAATGATAATTACTCTCTTCCCTGAATTCTTCAATCATTTTCTTCAGCCTGTACAGTAGATGTAGGCAAAAACAAAGGGACAGTGGTGAGCTGGAGCCAGCTCCTAGCAGCTCTCTGTGCATCTCTTCCCAACTCTGAATTCAGTGATGCTCCTTAGCTTTAAATTGACCACGATAGCAGTATTTACAATCTCAAAATCAGCAAATGCTGCAAATCAGGGATTTTTTTTAAAGATCTTGTTATTAAACATGTACCAGCACATCATGGCAGAGGGAACTTGGCATTTGGGACTGTATGTGTGTGTGTATATATATATATATCCCAAATCTAACTTTTAAACCCAACATCTTATTCTATCCGTATGCCCTTTTTTATTCATGTACTTGTACCCTAACCAAACACTTCAAGTACATGGATTCTGAAGCTTCTATGTCAAGGCTGAAACACTATGTCCACCTAGAATGTCCTATTCTTCTTTTCTCACTCCAACCCTACCTCTTTGCAATGTCCCTTCAAAGCCAAGTTCAACTCTCATCACCTCTGTGAAGGTTTCCTGGATACCCTTTTCCTCATACAAAATTTATTTTAGCCTGATTTATATGTATTTGCCTCCCCTGATAGATGGTGAAACATTTTAATAAAAATATTAAAATTTATTTATATTTATTTTATTTACATTGACCTTATTTGTATATCCCCCATTGCCTAACATATTGTATAGTACATGGTTTAAGTTGAATAAATGTTGAATGAATGAATAAATTTGGGAGAATTTGTTAGTCTCATTTCATAGCAGATACAAAAGTAAATCCCAGATGGACAGAGTTTTGAAAGAGCAAATGTTTTTAAAAAGCAAATATGTTTATATACTTGCAAAGGGCCTTTCTAAGTAAAATGAGAAACTCAGAAGCCATAAAGAGAACTATTGACGGATGTGACTACTTAAAATTAAAAACTTATGTATAAGTCAATCACAAGAAAAAGTCTGGAAAGAGCACAAATATATGGTGGCTAAATAACTTGCTACTAAACAATGGAAGGGTCAACCAAGAAATCAGAGGAAATAAAAAAATACATGGAGACAAATGACAATGAAAACACTGTGATCCAAAATCTTTGGGATGCAGCAAAAGCTAAGAGGGAAGATCATACCAATATACAAGAAGCAAGAAAAATCTCAAATAAACAACCTACCTTAAACCTAAAGGAGCCAGAAAAAGAACAGCCCAAAGCCAGTAGAAGGAAGGAAATAATGAAGATTAGAGCAGAAATGAAATAGAGACTAAAAAAACAATAGAACGAATCAATGAAGCCAGGAACTAGTTCTTTAAAAACATTAACAAAATTGATAAACCTTTGGCCAGACTCATAAAAAGAGAGAGGGAGGGAAGGAGAAAGAGGACTCAAATAGATAAAATCAGAAATGGAGGGGGGGGAGCCTTATGTGTAGAGGACACCTTAAATGAGAAACAAAGAGAAAACTGTGAGAATATTTTTCAACAGAGATAACATAGAAATCATTTATAATTCTAATATTAAGAACTCTATATAAAAAAGAAGACAACTCAAAAGAGAAATAGGCAAAGCAATGGGTAATTAAAAGAAGAAATAGGGGTGCCTGGGTGGCTCAGTCAGTTGAGCATCTGCCTTAGGCTCAGGTCAGGATCTCGGGGTCCTGGGATCGAGCCCTGCATTGGTTGGGCTCTCTGCTCAGTGGGGAGCCTGCTTCTCCCTCTCTCACTGCCCCTCCCCCTATCGCTCGTGCTCGCTTTCTTTCTTTCTCTCAAATAAATAAAAATCTTAAAAAAAAAAAAAAGGAATAGAAATTTCAACACCAAATATGCCAAGATGTTCTATTTGACTAACAGGAAAATGCAAATTAAAATGAAATCCATTATATTAGCAAATATTAAAAATATCTGTAGTATCTGTTGCTGCCCACGGTACTCACACACTGTGTTGGTGGGAATACATATTGATGCAGTATTTTGGGAGTGAATTTAGCAATTTTATTAAAATCTAAAGCATACATGCTATTTGATTGATACAAGAAATTCCTACCTGCAGGAATGTAGCTTTTAAAAACAAAACCACTAACACATAAATAAATATGTAAGGAGATGATAATTGTTATATTGTTTGATGTGGCAAAAAAATTGGAAACACCGTGAATATTTATTAATATAAAATGATTGAATAAATTATTATATATCAATTTTATTAACTATGATGTAGCCATTGAAATGAAGGAAGTAAATAGATATCTACAACATTAAGTGAGAAAGTACAAAAGGCAGAATATTAAGTATAACAAAATTTCTGTTTTTATTTTATGCATAGGAATAATACATGTCTGTCAATGTTCTATAAACATTAAAAGATATGATGGTACACAAACTGTTAAAATCAGCTACTTTAAGAGGTTGGTATTTCTTTGACATATAATTGACATACAATATTATATTAAATTGGTTTGCTTTTGATACATATGATATTTAACTTTTACAATGACCATGTGTTACTTTTGTTAAAATACTGTCTTCATACTTTATTTATTTATGTTTTGGTAGTGAAAAAAGTAAAATAGATCATTGTCTAAGCTGAAACAAAATTGCTTGATGAATTAAGCTAACCACTCCCTCCCCCAACACACACATACAGTGACCTTTCAGTAACATGAAAAGAATCTGTGAATAGTGAAAGAAGTGTGGATATTTGTATCACTCTGTAAAGCCCTGTTTCTAGAGAAGGCAGACTGCCTGGGTTAGACTCCTCCATTCCCTTGCTGAGTGACTTGGAGAACATTTAGTAACTTGCATGTTTCTGTTTTTGTAATCTCTAAAAACATGGATTAAAATGCTATCTATATCATAGCCTTGTCATGAGGATTATAAGTAACTTAATAGCATTTAAAATAACAGGCAAACACATATATCTGATTATGAGTGAAAGAATCACTTGAATTTGAGGATATTAATAAAGTACTCTTCTGCAACTATGAAAAAAAAATCATAGGCACACAGTAACTGTTCTAACAAGTTTTAAGAAAATCTAGAAAAAATTACACAATCTATTGAAATTGAGTGGCAAAATCTTTCACTTCTTACTGGTGGTGTATCAAGGTCTGGATGTGGAATATTCCACCTGGATACAGGCAATAAGTTGGTGCACTGGGTGAAGATGCGTATGAATTTAAAAATGGTTCATGACAAGTACAAGTCACTTTGCTTTTTATTATCACTTCACACCAGCAATTCTAAACATTACCAGTAATAAAATTTTACTGTTTCTCCTCCTGCCTGAAAAAAATCTTTCATTGGTCTAAGTTCAAAACAATTTCTCTGCTTACCAATGAGTTTAATAATTTATACATAAGCTTCAAAT
Source organism: Phoca vitulina (assembly GCF_004348235.1). Classification (NCBI taxonomy): domain Eukaryota; kingdom Metazoa; phylum Chordata; class Mammalia; order Carnivora; family Phocidae; genus Phoca; species Phoca vitulina. The sequence continues at coordinate 18,777,815 of NW_022589717.1, forward strand.
TAGCACATTTTTATTGCCTCTTTACTAAATATTGTATTTTACATGAAACTTAATTCTCAGAACTCCCCGCTACATATTGGACTTCAATACATATGGACTCAGCTACACATGTTCATTCTGAGCATGAATTTGTAACGGTTTATAATTGTTGGAACTTGCTTTGGGCACCTTTTGTCACCCATCCCTGGAGTACTACAGATTCCTGCATTTAAAGAGTAAGTTTGAAATAAACACTGATTGAACAATAATTATCTAGAGGAATAGAGAAGTTATTTCAGTTCTGTCATTCCTTGTGACCAGTTGGAGTTCCTATTTGCTTGATACTTAAAAGTATACCACTTTCCTCTCACCTGGGTACTCCAATCACACTAGCATTTTTCCCCCCATTTTTAAAATATACTAAACTTTTCCCAACTCAGGGCCTTAGTTGGGAAAGGACTTCCTGAGCTCTTCCTGTGGCAGACTTTTCATTTTTCAGATTGAAAATACCATCTCAGAATCTGCCTGACTTCTCCAGAGAATGTGAATTTCAAAGTGTAATATCTTGTTAAGTACAAATATTCTATCACACCTGGAATATTGTTTGAATACTATCTTTCAATTTAACATGTATTATTTTAAAGTGTTTTAAAACTAAAGAATGGATAAAGAAAATAATGACCACTATTGATTGCTACATGATGATTAATGAAAATAATGTTACTGTATAAAGGAGGGAGCTGTTAAAGACCCATTGGGTGTTATATGCAACTAATGAATTGTTGAACACTACATCAAAAGCTAATGATGTACTACATGTTGGCTAACTGAACATAAAAAAAAATACCTACCCAGGTGTTAAATACACTTAGGTATGCACCTGCTTCTTGCTTTAAAAATTTTTAAATAATTAGAGGTGATTTTTTTTTTTACTCTCAGAACACTGAAGAAAGGAATGAGGCAGTGCAAAATCAGCTACACTTCACAATTATTAAGTGCCTTATGAGGTTAGTCAAGAAAAGCCAAAATAAATCAATTTCAAGTGTTTTTCTCAACCATATTTATAGTACTTCTGTTGCTATAATATTGCAATGTGTGATAGCTATCCACTTTATAAAAGAGCAATTAAAAAAAAAGCCTTTTAGTGATGGGGAAACAAAGAATACCTAAGCAAAATCATAGATATTTACTTTCCTGGTAAAAATGACATAATTTCTTTTTAATTATATTTTGTAACAAATTTTTCTAGAATTTGTCATTCAGCCAGTAAGTTTTATTTATTTATTTTTTGATATTTCTTTTTTTGTTGTTTTTTGTTTTTATTTATTTTTTAATTATTATGGTCAGTTAGCTACTGTATAGTACATCATTAGTTTTTGTGCACTGGGTGTTACACGTAACTCATGAATCACTGAACACTGTAAGTAAGTTTTAAAGAAGTAAAAACACTTGAGCAAAAATAGACCCACACAAATACATTCAACTGATCTTTGACAAAGGAGCCAAGCCAATGCAATGGAGAAAAGATAATCTTCCCAGCATAGGAAGCTGGAACGACTGGATGTACACATGCCAAAGAATGAATCTAGACATAGAACTTAGATCTTTCATAAAAATTAGCTCAAAATGGATCAAAGACCTAAATGTAAAATGCAAAACTATCAAACTCCTAGAAGATAACATAGAATTTAGATGACTTTGGATTTAGCAGTGACATTGTAGGTACAAAACTGAAGGCACAGTCCATGAAGGACATCATTGAGAAATCAAACTTCATTAAAATTAAAATTTTCTGTTATGAGAAAGATGCTGTCAGGAGAATAAGACAAGCCATAGACTGGGAAAATATACTTGCAAAAGACACATTTGGTAAAGGACTGTTATCCAAAATATACAAAAGAAGAAACTCTTAAAACTCAATAATAAGAAAATAACAACCAATTAAATCATGTGCAAAAGACCTTAACAGACACCTAACTAAACAAAATATACAGATGACAAACATATGAAAAGATACTCTACATCATATGTCATCAGGGAAATGCAAACGGAAATAATGAGGTATTATTGCACACCTGTCAGAATGGCCAAAATCCAAAACACTGGCAACACCAAATGCTGACAGAATGTGGAACAATAGAAATTCTTTTTCATTGTTGGGGGGAATGCAAAATGGTACAGCCATTTTGGAAGACAGATTGGCGATTTCTCACAAAATGAAACTTACTCTTACCACATGTTCTAGCAACTATGCTCTGTGATATTTATCCATAAGAGTTGAAACTTAGATCCATGTAAAAATCTGCTCACGGATGTTTATAGCAGATTTATAATTGCCAAAACTTGGAAGCAACCAAGACGTCCTTCAGTAGGTGAGTGAATAAATAAACTGTGGGTACATCCAAACAATGGAATATTATTTGGCACTAAAAAGAAATAAGTTGCCAAGCCATGAAAAGACATGGGCAGGGTGGGGTGGGAGTCTTCAACTGCATATTACTAAGTGGAAAGAGCCAATCTGGAAAAAGCTACATATAGTATGATTCTAATTACATAACATTCTAGAAAAGGAAAAAAATTATGGAGATGGTAAAAAGGTTAGGGATTAAGATGGATGAACAGGCTGAACATAGAGAATTTTTAGGGCAGTGAAACTACTCTGTATGGTACTTGAATGGTGGGTACATGTTATTATACATTTATCCAAACTCATAGAATGTATAACCTGAAGAGTGAACCCCAGTGCAAACTATGGACTTTAAGGTGGTAATGATGTGTCAATGTAGGTTCATGGACCGCAACAAATGTACTCTGGTAGGGATGTTGACAGCGAGACTGTGAAAATATGGGGGCAGGAAGTATTTTGGATCTCTGTACTTTCTGCTCAATTTTGCTATGAACCTAAAACTGCTCTAAAAAAATGAAGCCTATATAAAAGCACTTGGGCACACTTTCTACTTATCGTCATCTGTTACATTGGCCATAAGTGCCCATACTCTGAGGGCTTCCCTTGGAGGCCTTTCAGAAGGAAGTTGGGTTTTTCTCACACTCTGTGAACATTGAGTTTAGAGGTGAGGTGCTTATCTTTCTTATTCTCTGTGGCTGCTTCCAGAACTTTATTCTCTTCCATCCTGTAAAGTCTGTGCTCTTTTAATGATCACACATGTGGACATATCCCCCTGTTCTCCTCATTTCTGTCTTCTCCAGAATGCCTCGCTTGCTATCCCCCATTCTTCCCTGTGGCCCAGCTCTTGCCATCACTCCTGGTGACTGCACCAGCCATGTGGATATCCAGTCCAACACCTTTTCCTTTTTTTTCACTTGTGATGGAACTGAGGACCTATTGTGCTTCCTTTTATTTATTTATTTTTAAGGACTTTTTTAATTTATTTGACAGAAAGAGAGAGAGCACAAGCAGGGGGAGCAGCAGAGGGAGAGGGAGAAGTTGACTACCCGCCAAACAGGGAGCCCGACGTGGGGCTCAATCCCAGGACCCCTGGGATCATGACCTGAGCGGAAGGCAGACGCTTAACTGACTGAGCCACCCAAGTGCCCCTGTGCTTCCTTTTAAAGACTTGTTCTTCCATAGGTGCTCAGGATCCCGGCAGCATTCTCTATCACCTGCTCAAGGATTTTGTCTCTCTTGTTACCACTCTGCCTTCTGGGCCTTCAGTTATTCCTCACTATTACATAGTTAACAGCATAAAAATATCTTCCTTGATCCTGCATTTCCCTCCAGGTACCATCTTATTTCTCTCTTCTTCCTCACAACCAAACTTTTTGACTTGTTTTAAAAACATAAACTATATTTTGGTCATTCCCTTCTGTAACCCTTGATCCTTTGTATGAAATCTGATCTCCTAACAATGGCCTAAAACACCACAACTGATCTATCACCACTTCCCTAGATGTCTCTTTCCCCTAACCCACTGCATTCAGGACACACTCGCTTTTATGCCAGTTTTATTCCCACCTCAGATGCTTAGTGCATGCTTTTACCCTTTGATCGAATCTGTCTCCCCTGATTCTCCCCACAGCTGAATTGTATCCTCTAGGCTCAAGTACATGTCACTTATGTAGAACTTGCCTGACACCCTACCCAGTCACATTTATCTCCTTCCACCCATTCTCCATCATTGCACTCTGCTCAGTGTTTATTATGATTTTTATTTATAGATTAATTTGTTTAATACTTTTGTTCATTTCTCCCTTTAGATAGTTGCATAGCTCTGAGCAACACCAAAAAATATTATTAACAATGGCCCAAATATAAATCCTTTTGTTTGGATTGTAAATTTGAGGGTAGGTCCCATGGATCAGAATGTCATGACTAAGGTCTCTGCAAATTTCTTGACCTGGTCTGCATGGTCCTAAGAAAGCTGCAATAGCAACAGGCTTTATATCTGCATTCCACTCAGAAGGAACATGAAGAAAAGCAAGAAGCAGCAGCATCTATAGCAGAAAAGAAAAGAGTTTCCAAGAAAATTCTAGAATATCAATAATATTTCATTGACCAGAATTCTGGCATATGGACACTCTTGCAAGAGGGAATTCTGCTAGGTGGTTTGTTACATTTTCTAGCCCCTGTAATTTATAGACTGAAGAAAATTCCATTGGAATGGGTATTGAGTGAACTACTCAATACTTTTACCACCCTTTCTTGCCCATATGTATTATATGAAATATATTCATCTTTTTTTCCAAGGAAATAACCTCAAAATTATATCCAAATATTCATTCATTCATTTATTCCTTTAAAAATATTTATCAAGAACTTATGTCGGGGTGCCTGGGTGGCTCAGATGGTTAAGCATCTGCCTTCAGCAGATGGTCTGCCAAATCAGTTACCACAATTCTCAGTTTATAAATTTGTGCTGTTATCTCCTCACCTCTTCTCTTTGGATTTGTGAATTGATGGCCTTTTTTAAAAAATCCTTTTGCTGTCTGAGGTGGGGAGAATAATGATCTTTCAAAAAATTCTGTAGCCTAATCCTTGGAATCTGTGAATAAGTTGGATAATATGGCAAAGGGAATTAAGGGTGCAAATCAGATGAATTTAAGCTTGGGAGGTTCTTCGATTATCAGGGTGCCCTCGTGTAATCACAAGGGTCCTTAAAAGTGGAAAAGGAAGGCAAAAACAGAAAGAGGGAACTATGCAGAAATAGTAAGAGATGTGTTGTTGCCAGCTTTGAAGATACAGTATAAGTGCCATGATTCAAGGAATGTGGGTGTTGTTCTATAGTGTGGTGATTCTAGTACATTTAATTGATGTTGACCTAGAAATCTCTCCCTTTGTATTTCATGTGCTGAAAAAGATTGACCGCACTCTAAATCTGCTCTTTGGCTTGCAATTTCTTTTCTTTTTTTTTTTTTTTAAGATTTTATTTATTTATTTGACAGAGAGAGACAGAGGGAGAGAGGGAACACAAGCAGGGGGAGTGGGAGAGGGAGAAGCAGACCTCCCACTGAGCAGGGAGTCTGATGCGGGGCTCGATCCCAGGACCCTGGGATGGCTTGCAATTTCTTTCAGCTTATCTGTTCTATCATTTTTTATTTCTTTGCCAGTTAACATGGAATCGTGAGATTGACCTCATGTGCACCAATGTAGACTAAGTTCTGGTTTCAGTTCTCATTGATTGGTCTCTGTGCCATAGCAGTCATTAGATATTTAGAATATATCACCTGGATATAAGCCACAACAAACTTTTTTTTCTATTGTGGAATTGAACTTAGAATACTCTTCAGTCAAAGAATGTCTTACTTTTTCTTCAGTCAACACCCTAGCCCTTCTGTTCCTCCTATACTTTGCATTTTCTAGCCATTCAGGTCTGCAGTGTGAATTTCTGGGAAGATTAGGGAACGCAACTAATTATTTTCTTACTGACTGTAAGCTTCCCTGTAAATCCTAACAGAAATTTCCTAAGATAGAAATCTCTAAACTTGAAAACTTAGTACCCTTTCAGCAATTTTATGGTAGGATTCTCCGTTTTAAAATAACTTTAATGTGCTTCTATCTTATATCTACACTGAAATTTTGATAGATTAGAATCAAGATGATTTTTAGCATGCATATCATATCTCTGGTATTATGAATTTGTTTCATAAATAGGCAATGTGAAGCCTTCAAAGAAATCAGAAACAATCATGTTCTTAGATTCTAAGCCCTTCTGAATTCTGAAGCTGAACCAAGACTGTGTCATCTTTCCAGGGTACCTCCTGACCGAGGAAATCAAATACTTCAAGGACAAGATCATAAGTGTCTACTGCTCACATCTAATGCAAACTCTGGAGTTGCATCCTCGCATTTGATTTCACCTTGAACCTTTGCTGAGCTATAGCTAGACTTGGGATTTTAATAAATCATTCTTGATTAGTCACAGCACAGTACTCAGATTCACTCTTCTGCCTTAGAAATCACAGTTTATAGATCCTTAAATATTATTTAATTCTGTAATGTTCTCCCTTGTTTTCTCTAAATGTCGCATCATTTTTATCACAATGCAAATTATTTTGGAACTTAAGGAACACAAGTATCTGGCTGCTTTAAAGCTGCTTTAAGCTTTTGGAAAATGAACCATTCTTAGCCAAAAATCTGTTAATCCAAATCCTGCTAATCTACCACATTGAATAAAATCCTACTAATAAAGTCACATTTTAAATTTGCTTACATGCAGAGAGAAGATTATATCTCAAAATTATAGCTGGGCTATTTAGATTTTTATGGGAAAAGTCAAGGAGGTCCAGAGATTCCTGATAAGCATATTAAAATTTCTGAGAATTTTCAAGAGCTGATTTCTTAAGAAAGTCTGAGATGAGTGTGTTGGCTTTAAACAGTGTCTGTTCTTTAATTCCTCTACTCCCCTAAACGAATGAGGACTAGGTAGGTAGGTGCAGCAGCAAGTTTCTGTCAGCCCTGTCTATGACAGATGCACAAGTGACCACTCCGTACGTTTCTTCTAGAGGCTCATCTGGGACTTTTTAAAATACACATTTCTAAATATGTTAAGTCCAAGTTTTGTGGAGAGGAGTTTGGCCATCTGTCCTTAAAAGCTTCCTTGTGATTCTGATATATAGCAAGAGGAGCCACTCCCCTTACAATGGAGGAAGAGAAGGATAAAGAAACTGATGCACGTTTGTTAAGAGTCTGTTGTGAGCTGTGCACTAGACAGGACATGTGCCATTTCTTAGTTAGGACATGGTTGCGATAGAACATGCATTAAGAGTTGTGTTTTTTCTTTCTTTCTTTCTTTCTTTCTTTCTTTCTTTCTTTCTTTCTTTCTTTCTTTCTTTCTTTCTTTCTTTCTTTCTTAAAGATTTTATTTATTTATTTGTCAGAGAAGGAGAGAGAGAGAGAGAGCACGCACAAGCACGGGAAGCAGCAGGCAGAGGGAGAAGCAGACTCCCCTCTGAGCAAGGAGCCTGATATGGGGACTCCATCCTAGGACCCTGGGATCGTGACCTGAGCTGAAAGCAGACGCTTAACTGACGGACCCCCCCCCCCAGGCGCCCCGCTTATAAGGCTTTATACATCCATTTTTTTAAATACCTAGTGGCTGCTCTCTTACAGTCATTAACCCTCACTTAAATTTTTTGGGTAACAATGCAATGAATGAATGTTTACTTAAAATACAATCTTTAAGAGTTAAGCAACAAAACTGTTTCCATAATTATTATTCCTGGGGTATATTAAAATGACAAGCTAGTCAAGAAAGTCACTATGTTGTTCCTCTTTTGTGTGCTTTCTAAGACCTGGCTGTTCAAGAAAATTAAAAGTAAAAAATGCTGTGCTCTTGCTACTATCATACAGCAAAGTCAATAAAGCAGCAAAAGAATAAGCTGTGTTCCATTCTGTCTCATATATTAACAGAATTGCCCCCTGAGTTCAGACATGCTGTTATTCAAGATAGTTGATGATATATGGGTCTGCGGAATACAGCTGGATTCCCAGGTTGCAGTTCAGTTTATGGTAAATCGTAGTTTGATTTGTATGGAGAGATAGAATGATAGGAAAGGTATTGATAAAAAAAAATACATAACAGCAAGACACTGTTTTAACTATCCATCTTGGGCTATTAAGAGTTTCAAGAAACATTATTTGATCTGTTATTGCATGACAAAGATCTTAAAGGAAAGAATAACAGTCTTTCAGTCCATTGATAAGATATATAACCACTAGAGGACCAAGCTACTAGGAAGATAGTGTGGATTTTATGGCACGGCTGTCTCCATTATTTGGACATTATCATATGCCCAAAATATGAAAGAAGTTTACCTGGTCCGTGTACAAGTAAAATGAGGATTTTGACAGACCTTTAAGTTAGGAAAGCTGCTAAGATCATCATATGCTCTCCGGATCTAAGCAGTTGATAATGACTTTGAAAGCTTTCAGATCTGCTTCATCTTGCCCTAGGAGGAAGGTTTCCTAATGCACATTGGTAGGGATGAAACTAAATTTCTGTAGTCTTGGGGAGAAGTTTCACTCTTTCAGTTCCAATCTTCTGTACCTCCTCACTAAGCTTTTTCAAAAGAAGATTGGTGATAGTATTTGATATCTGTTTGGCCCCAGTGGATATTGGTACATGGTTTCAGGAACTAGGAAGAATAGAATATAGGGAATTAGGCCTTTTGGTTCCAGCGGTTCTTTCTGGGAAGTCAAGTAAATACACACAGAAGTGGTAGCATGCAGGTGTCTGCACCCCAACCGTAGCCAAATCCATGTAACATTCTGGAAACAGTTTCAACATGAAGGCAGATACCTATTGGTATAAAGTGTGGTTTAAGATGCTTGGGAGATCTTTGTGAAGCTGATAGATGTTACATTAAGTCACGTGAATCCTGAATGGGATTAGGGTGTTTAAGAAAGGCCAGGGAAGTGTTTGGAGAATTATCTTCTGTGTTCCTAAGACGAGCACAGGGAAAGAAAAAGTGTCTTATTAACAAAGCATGTACAAATATGATGATAGTATAAGGAAGACACTTCTTGATGATATATCATTAAGCAGATATTCTAAAGAGGATGTTGTTTTGCCATTTAAAGCAGGCAAAAATGTAAGACATAAATATGCAGTTTATTTTTATGAAAATAACTACCCACTAAGATCAGACTTGAACACCCAAAGACAAATCTCTCAAGCACTTAACTTAGCCTCTGGGTAATGCACTGTGTATACTTGCCCTCATCCACATTTAACCTAGAGCCTCCACTGCTTCTCCTCATCTCATTTACTTGTGTAATGAATACCTGAAGTGCTTCTCTGACAGATGGTGGGTTATGGGTCATATGTATAAAGAATATCGGCAGACGCAGTTGTGCTACAAATCAAAATCTGTAGATGTTTAAACAGGAGAGTAATACAATCAAGCTTGTTTCACAGCTATTTCATGACCAGACAGACTGGGGGATTGTGGCTGAGAGTAAAAGGGGCTCCTGGAGTCCAGGGATGAGATTATCAGCTCGAATTTAGGTAATATAGGTAAAAATAGAGATACATGGACAAATTTGGATCTTATTTTTGTGTTATCAATAATATTGCTTCCATTTCTCTAGTGTGAACAGGAAATCATACATAATAGATGATGAAATTTCCTTTCGTAGAATCTTCGGATAAAAAAATAATAGGACAGGGGCACCTGGGTGGCTCAGATGGTTAAGCGTTTGCCTTTGGCTCGGGTCATGATCCCGGGTTCTGGGATCGAGCCCCACGTGGGGCTCCCTGCTCAGTGGGGAGTCTGCTTCTCTCTCTCCCTCTGCCTCTCCCCCTGCTTGTGCTCTGTCTCTCTCTCTCTCTCAAATGAATAAATAAAATCTTTAAAAAAATAATAGGACACCATATTCATATCTTAGTGCTTCATGAGTTATGATGGGGATTAAATAGCATATTCCTGAGACCAATACATAAATGTATGGTTATTGTTATCCTTGTGAATAGTTTTTGCCAATAATAATTAACACAACTTACCATTTTATGGTTTACAAAGTTACAAAGTGCTTTAGTATATGTTATCTCACCTGATATCCCCTTTGTATCCACATGAATATGTGGGCTTCTTTCCCACATGATGTGTTTGTTCAAGCTGTTCCTTTTGCTCAGAATGCCTTAATTGTACTTTTTCTCTGGTGACTCTACCTACCCTTCAAGTCTTGGCTTAAATGTCACTTTCTCATGGACGCTTTCCACTTTCCTCCACTCTCAGTTCTGTCCTTCCCAATGCTCTACCATAATACAAAAAAACTCACCACTTTTCCTTCCAAACACTTATACCACTACTTGTAATTATGTATGGATATGTGTGATGCTGTTATTAATGGCTTTTTTCTCCACTCCATAAGATCCGTGAGGAGATTATTTTGTTCTTCACAGTACCATCAGGCATGACTACAGTGCCTAGCTCATAGTAAAAGGTGAACACTTTTTTTAACGAATAAAGGAAAATAATAATTTTTAAAATTCCCCTTTGCATGTGGAGGATACACTGAAATTCTTTCACTATGTTTGACTTTAGTTACTCTCAAGGTTTTGTTAGCATCACTATTGTTAACACCATATGGTATTATAATTTTTCTGGGTCCACTAGAGCATGAATCCCTGGAGAGAGGTTATTCATGTCACATTATTTTTGCACGTCCAGGTTCAGGGCATAAGATAAGAGTAGGCACAAAATTTGCTGACTGAATGAGTCATTGCGAGTCATATGGAGATTTTGCAATCACTCAAGTGAGGGGTTATGATAGCTTGAACGAGTGTAGTAAGTTTTATGAATTGAGCTAAAATAGGAACAGATTTTATAGAAATAGAAGCAATAGGACTAGACAACTTATACTAATTATACATAGCAAATGAAAGAATTAAATAAGACATTTCAAATGCAGGGACTGAAGTTCTGGGAGGAAGGTGTTACATTTTATTAGGTTGAACCATGTGAAAGTCCTGTTTTTGTAAGGCAAAAGCAGTCATTAAAATCATCAATTTCACTTGGTTCAACAGATTCATTCATTTTCTTATGATATTGAGTTTGAAATATTGGTAGTTTCCTTATTCATTCCACACTCAAATGGAAAATTCTCCGGATTTTTGACATACTTAAAATTTGGGCTAGATTGATCAGTTTGGTAGTCATTTGAAATATGGTTATTGGAGTATAGGGAGAAAAAAGAGAAATCAAGAGAAAAATCTTGAAGAACCTATTTATTGATGGATACAAGTCATTTCTACATTTGTTCTGATAATCAGCAATGTATTAAATTTGCATGTATATTTAAACAAACTTTTAATTTTTTTGCACATGTCCTTTTTTAATTTACCATAAATTCCTAGAAGAGGCATTAAACAAAGCAGGAGTTTAACATGTTTCAACACATTGACAGATTTCCCTACAGAAAAGTCATCCTAATTTTCACTCTTTTTTTTTTTTTTAAAGATTTTATTTATTTATTTGAGAGAGAGAATGAGACAGAGAGAGCATGAGAGGGTCAGAGGGAGAAGCAGACTCCCTGCCGAGCAGGGAGCCCGATGTGGGACTCGATCCCGGGACTCCAGGATCATGACCTGAGCCGAAGGCAGTCGCTTAACCAACTGAGCCACCCAGGCGCCCCACTAATTTTCACTCTTAAGCACAGGTTTTTTTTCACAAGAAAGAACATAGACGAATAAAAAATATGTAAGCTATAGAAAAAACATAAACTAAAATTTCATTTTCCTTTAAAAAAGTTTCCTTTAAAATAATGGTTCCCAAACTTTTTGATCCCAAGAACTCCTTACACTGTTAATAATTAATAAAAGCTATTAACTTAAAAGTTAATATTAAACGTTAATAAAATTATTAGCACTGTTAATAATTAATAAGAACTCTTTTATATTAAAATCCATCGTCTCTCTTGCATTTTCTTCTGCCCCCCCCTTCATTTTTCCTTTCCTACTATCTTCTTCTTTTTTTTTTTCTTTTTTAACATATAATGTATTATTTGTTTCAGAGGTACAGGTCTGTGATTCATCAGTCTTACACAATTCACAGTGCTCACCATAGCCCATACCCTCCCCAATGTCTATCACCCAGCCACCCCATCCCACCTACCCCCTACCACTCCACAAACCCTCAGTTTGTTTCCTGAGATTAAGAGTTCCTCGTATCAGTGAGATCATATGATACATGTCTTTCTCTGATTGACTTATTTCGCTTAGCATAATACCCTCTAGTTCCATCCACGTTGTTGCAAATGGCAAGATTTCTTTTTTTTTGATGGCTGCATAATATTCCATTGTATATATATACCACATCTTCTTTATCCATTCATCTGTTGATGGACATCTTGGCTCTTTCCATAGTTTGGCTATTGTGGACATTGCTGCTATAAACATCGGGGTGCATGTACCCTTTCAGATCACTACATTTGTATCTTTGGGGTAAATACCCAGTAGTGCAATTGCTGGGTCGTAAGGTAGCTCTCCTTTTTTTTTTTTTTTTTTTAATTTTTATTGTTATGTTAATCACCATACATTACATCATTAGTTTTTGATGTAGTATTCCATGATTCATTGTTGGTGCATAACACCCAGTGCTCCATGCAGAATGTGCCCTCTTTAATACCCATCACCAGGCTAACCCATCCTCCCACTCCCCTCCCCTCTAGAACCCTCAGTTTGTTTTTCAGAGTCCATCATCTCTCATGGTTCGTCTACCCCTCTGATTTCACCCCCTTCATTCTTCCCCTGCTGCTCTCTTCTTCTTTTTTTTTTTCTTAACATATATTGCATTATTTGTTTCAGAGGTACAGATCTGTGATTCAACAGTCTTGCACAATTCACAGCGCTTACCATAGCACATAGTAGGGTAGCTCTCTTTTCAACTTTTTGAGGAACGTCCATACTGTTTTCCAGAGTGGCTGCACCAGCTTGCATTCCCACCAACAGTGTAGGAGGGTTCCCCTTTCTCTGCATCCTTGCCAATATCTGTCATTTCCTGACTTGTTCATTTTAGCCAATCTGACTGGTGTGAGGTGGTATCTCATTGAGGTTTTTGATTTGGATTTCCCTGATGCTGAGTGATGTTGAACACTTTCTCATGTGTCTGTTGGCCATTTGGATGTCTTCTTTGCAGAAATGTCTGTTCATGTCTTCTGCCCATTTCTTGACTGGGTGATTTGTTCTTTGGGTGTTGAGTTTGCTAAGTTCTTTATAGATTTTGGATACTAGCCCTTTATCTGATATGTCATTTGCAAATATCTTCTCCCATTCTGTCGGTTGTCTTTTGGTTTTGTTGACTGTTTCCTTTGCTGTGCAAAAGCTTTTTATCTTGATGAAGTCCCAAGAGTTCATTTTTGCCCTTGCTTCCCTTGCCTTTGGCAATGTTTCTAGGAAGAAGTTGCTGCAGCTGAGGTCGAAGAGGTTGCTGCCTATGTTCTCCTTTAGGATGTTGATGGATTCCTGTCTCACATTTAGGTCTTTCAACCATTTTGAGTCTATTTTTGTGTGTGGTGTAAGGAAATGGTCCAGTTTCATTCTTCTGCATGTGGCTGTCCCATTTTCCCAACACCATTTGTTGAAGAGACTGTCTTTTTTCCATTGGACATTCTTTCCTGCTTTGTCGAACATTAGTTGACCATAGAGTTGAGGGTCCATTTCTGGGCTCTCTATTCTGTTCCATTGATCTATGTATCTGTTTTTGTGCCAGTACCATGCTGTCTTGATGATGACAGCTTTGTGATAGAGCTGGAAGTCTGGAATTGTGATGCCACCAGCTTTGCTTTTCTTTTTCAACATTCCTCTGGCTACTCGGGGTCTTTTCTGGTTCCATACAAATTTTAGGATTATTTGTTCCATTTCTTTGAAAAAAGTGGATGGTATTTTGATAGGGATTGCATTAAATGTGTAGATTACTCTAGGTAGCATTGACATCCTCACAATATTTATTCTTCCCATCCATGAGCATGGAACGTTTTTCCATTTCTTTGTGTCTTCCTCATTTCTTTCTTCTGTAGTTTTCTGAGTACAGATTCTTTGCCTCTTTGGTTAGATTTATTCCTAGGTATCTTATGGTTTTGTGTGCAATTGTAAATTGGATCGACTCCTTAATTTCTCTTTCTTCTGTCTTGTTGTTGGTGTATAGAAATGCCACTGATTTCTGTGCATTGATTTATTATCCTGCCACTTTACTGAGTTCCTGTATGAGTTCTAGCAGTTTTGGGGTGGAGTCTTCCGGTTTTCCACATAAAGTATCATATCATCTGCAAAGCGTGAGAGTTTGACTTCTTTGCCGATTCTGATGCCTTTTATTTCTTTTTGTTGTCTGATTGCTGTGGCTAGGACTTCTAGTACTATGTTGAATAGCAGTGGTGATAGTGGACATCCCTGCCGTGTTCCTGACCTTAGGGGGAAAGCTCTCAGTTTTTCCCCATTGAGAATGATATTCACTGTGGGTTTTTCATAGATGGCTTTTATGATATTGAGGTATGTACCCTCTATGCCTATACTCTGAAGAGTTTTGATCAAGAAAGGATGCTGTACTTTGTCAAATGCTTTTTCTGCATCTATTGAGAGGATTATATGATTCTTGTTCTTTCTTTTGTTGATATATTGTATCACGTTCATTGATTTGTGGATGTTGAACCAACCTTGCAGCCCAGGAATAAATCCCACTTGGTTGTGGTGAGTAATCCTATTAATGTACTGTTGGATCCTATTGGCTAGTATTTTGGTGAGAATTTTTGCATCCATATTCATCAGGGATATTGGTCTGTAATTCTCCTTTTTGATAGGGTCTTTGTCTGATTTTGGGATCAAGGTAATGCTGACCTCATAAAATGAGTTTGGAAGTTTTCCTTCCATTTCTATTTTTTGGAACAGTTTCAGAGGAATAGGTATTAATTCTTCTTTAAATGTTTGGTAGAATTCCCCTGGGAAGGCATCTGGCCCTGGGCTTTTGTTTGTTGGGAGATTTTTGATGACTGCTTCAATTTCCTTAGTGGTTATAGGTCTGTTCAGGTTTTCTATTTCTTCCTGGTTCAGTTTTGGTAGTTTGTACATCTCTAGGAATGCATCCATTTCTTCCAGATTATCTAATTTGCTGGCACATAGTTGCTCATAATATGTTCTTGTAATTGTTTGTATGTCTTTGGTGTTGGTTGTGATCTCTCCTCTTTCATTCATGATTTTATTTATTTGGGTCATTTCTTGTTTCTTTTTGTTAAGTCTGGCCAGGGGTTTATTAATCTTGTTAATTCTTTCCCAGAGAACCAGCTTCTAGTCTCATTGATCTGTTCTACTGTTCTTTTGGTTTGTATTTCATTGATTTCTGCTCTGATCTTTATTATTTCTCTTCTCCTGCTGGGTTTAGGCTTTATTTGCTGTTCTTTCTCCAGCTCCTTTAGTTGTAGGGTTAGGTCGTGTATTTGAGACCTTTCTTATTTCTTGAGAAAGGCTTGCATTGCTATATACTTTCCTCTTAGGACCACCTTTGCTGCATCCCAAAGATTTTGAACAGTTGTGTTTTCATTTTCACTTGTTTCCATGAATTTTTTTAATTCTTCTTTAATTTCCTGGTTGACCCATTCATTCTTTAGTAGGATGCTCTTAGCCTCCATGTATTTGAGTTCTTTCTGACTTTCCTCTTGTGATTGAGTTCTAGTTTCAAAGCATTGTGGTCCAAAAATATGCAGGGGATGATCCCAGTCTTTTGGTACCGGTTGAGACCTGATTTGTGACCTAGGATGTGATCTATTCTGGAGAATGTTCCATGGGCACTAGAGAAGAATGTGTATTCTGTTGCTTTGGGATGGAATGTTCTGAATATATCTGTGAAGTCCATTTGGTCCAGTGTGTCATTTAAAGTCTTTATTTCCATGTTGATCTTTTGCTTAGATGATCTGTCCATTTCAGTGAGGCGGGTGTTAAAGTCCCCTACTGGTATTGTATTGTTGTTGATGTGTTTCTTTGCTTTTGTTATTAATTGGCTTATATAATTGACTGCTCCCATGTTAGGGGCATAGAAATTTACAATTGTTAGATCTTCTTGTTGGATAGACCCTTTAAGTATGAGATAGTGTCCTTCCTCATCTCTTATTATAGTCTTTTGTTTAAAATCTAATTTGTCTGATATGAGGATTGCCACCCCAGCTTTCTTTTGATGTCCATTAGCATGGTAAATGGTTTCCCATTCCCTCACTTTCAATCTGGAGGTGTCTTTGGGTCTAAAATGAGTCTCTTGCAGGCAGCATATCAATGGGTTTTGTTTTTTAATCCAGTCTGATAGCCTGTGTCTTTTGATTGGGGCATTTAGCCCATTTACATTCAGGGTAACTATTGAAAGATATGAATTTAGTGCCATTGTATTGCCTGTAAGGTGACTGTTGCTGTATATTGTCTCTATTCCTTTCTGGTCTATATTACTTTTTGGCTCTCTCTTTGTTTAGAGGACCCCTTTCAATATTTCTTGTAGGGCTGGTTTGGTGTTTGCAAATTCTTTTAGTTTTTGTTTGTCCTGGAAGCTTTTTATCTCTCCTCTTATTTTCAATGACAGCCTAGCTGGATATAGTAATCTTGGCTGCATATTTTTCTACTTTAGTGCTCTGAATATATCATGCCAGTCCTTTCTGGCCTGCCAGGTCTCTGTGGATAGGTCTGTTGCCAATCTAATGTTTCTACCATTGTAGGTTACAGACCTCTTGTCCCGAGCTGCTTTCAGGATTTTCTCTGTCTCTGAGACTTGTAAGTTTTACTATTACATGTCGGGGTGTTGACCTATTTTTATTGACATTGTGGGGGGTTCTCTGTGCCTCCTGGATTTTAATGCCTGTTTCCTTCTCCAAATTAGGGAAGCTCTCTGCTAATTTGCTCCAATATATCTTCTTCACCTCTCTCTGTTTCTTCTTCTTCTGGGATCCCAATTATTTTAATATTGTTTCATCTTATGGTATCACTTATCTCTCGAATTCTGTGATCCAGTAGTTGTTTATCTTTCTTTTTCTCAGCTTCTTTATTCTCCATTATTTGGTCTTCTATATCACTGATTCTCTCTTCTGCCTCATTTATCCTAGCAGTTAGAGCCTCCATTTTTCATTGCACCTCATTAATAGCCTTTTTGATTTTGACTTGTTTAGATTTTAGTTCTTTTATTTCTCCAGAAAGGGTTTCTCTAGTATCTTCCGTGCTTTTTTCAAGCCCAGCTAGTATCTTCATAATCGTCATTCTGAACTCTAGTTTTGATGTCTTACTAATGTCCATATTGATTAGGTCCCTGGCAGTCAGTACTGCCTCTTGTTCTTTTTTTTGAGGTGAGTTTTTCCATCTTGTCATTTTGTCCAGATGAGAATAGATGAATGGGAGAACAAAATGCTAACAGGGCAACAATGACCCCAGAAAAATGTACACTAAACAATCAGAAGAGACCTGAAACCAGGGGTGAAAAGAAAGGGAAAGAAAGAAAGAAAAAAAGAATATGTTCAAATATGATCAGGCTGGTGAATAGATCAGTGCCACACTTTAGATATTGGGCATATTTTGGTCTGTTAGAAGAAACTGCCTCCCAAAATTTTAAAGAAAGAAAAACTTATATATATACAAAAATAATGATACATACGATTAAGGGATGGAATATGACTGTTAAGATGAAAATTATAAAATATTTCATAAAAGGAATTGATAATAAGTTGGTTGAAAAAAGAAGAGAAATTTAAAAAAAAGGGGGGGGGGGAGAATGTGATCAGGCAGGAGACTAGAACAAAGCCATACACTAGAGATTTAGGGTATATTTTGGTCTGTTAGAAGAAACTGTATCCCAAAATTTTAAAGAGAACAACTTCTATATATACAAAAAATAAGGTTAACTACAATGAAGGGATAGAATATGACTCTAAAAATGAAAAATAAAAAAGATTTTTAAAAAAAGGGATTGATAAGATGTTGGTTGAAAAAGGGAAAAAGAAAAATCCAAAAAAAATAGAAAAAGAAAAAAAAGAAAATTTAAAAAATTAACTTTGAAAGACTAAAGAATCAGGGGGAAAAGCCATGAATTCTATGTGCTGTATTCCCCTCTGCTGGCGTTCTGCTGTTCTCATTGATCAGTAAACTTGGTCTTGGCTGGCTGTTCTTCCTGATCTTCTGGGGGAGGAGCCTGTTGCCATGGTTCTCAGATGTCTTTGCCACAGGCGGAATTGCCCTGCCCTTGCCGGGTCCAGGCTAAGTAATCTGCTCGGGTTTGCTCTCGGGAGCTTTTGTTCCCTGCAAGCTTTCCATACAGCTTTGGAGCCGAGAACTCGGGGCCCCGCTCCTCAGCGAGCCCTCAGAGAAAAGCAGTCAGTCACTCCTGTCTCCCTGGTCTCCGGCTGCACTCCGTGCTCACCCAGCCTGTGACCAAGCGTTTCTATCTCTGGCACCCGACGCTGTGTGGAGTCTCCAAACCCAGCAGATCCCTGTGGTGTGCTCCCGTGCCACTCCTCCTGGGGGAGGAAGGGGGGTCTCCCCGGATCTGCCGCTTGTTGGGTCCCTGCTGGAGGAGCAGTGGCCCGGCTGTGCCACGGATCACAGTTTATGGCAACCCTGAGCTGAAAGCCCGCTCCTCGGCTCCGTCTCTGCAGCCGGCTTCCCCACTCCGATACCTGGGAGCTCTGCCGCACTCAGGCACCCCTGGTCTTTCTGTGACCCCGAGGGTCCCGAGCCCACACTGTCCCAGCGAGGGTCCCACCCCCCGCTTAGCCACTGGAGCAACGTCCCTCAGCAGAGCAGACTTCTAAAAGTCCTGATTTTGTGCTCTGCTGCTCTATCACTTGCCAGAAGTGGCCGATGGAGGCCCCCTCCCCCGCCGTCTATCCTCCCAAATATCGCCTCAGATTCACTTCTCTGCACATCCTACCTTCCAGAAAGTCATCACTTTTCTGTCCAGATAGTTGCTGCTATTCTTTTCTTCGATCTCCTGTTGAGTTTGTAGGTGTTCAGAACGGTTTAGTCCCTATATAGCTGAATTCCTGGGACCAGATGATATTTAGGTCTCCTACTCCTCCGCCATCTTGCTCCTCCTCTCTCTTGCATTTTCAGTGATTCACTTTTACATTGTAAATGTGTACATTTAGAAAATAGCAGTGCATTGAGTTATGAAGATCTTATAAAGGTTATATTCCATCATATAACATCAAATAATCTTGTTCATTCACATCACTGCAGAGCTCATCAGAAAGTCCATAAGTATTGTGACATTGTCAAGTTCATGGAGGAAGGTACAAATTTCCCAAAATTGTAGTTTTCACTTGAAAGCTCCAATTTTATCATTGGCAATAAATAGTTGTTTTCTTTGGAGGGTAATACGTCTGCCAAATACCTGAGTATGAATAACTATATTTTGTCTGTCATTGTTTCTAGTAAAAACCGTGTCCCATTAAACAAGCAGAAAGAAAGTCATAAAAGGTCTGAAAAAAATTAAACATACTGATAATATTTAGGCTTGACAAAGATATGAAGAAGTCTGCACATTCTCAAATTAATAAAGCAAGTAAAAATTGGTACCATTTACATATCCTCAAATTTAGTTTTGCAAATATCAATTAGAATAATGTCCTGAAAAAATTTGGCAATATCTTCCATTTCTGGGGATTTATCTCAAGGAAGAAACTGGATGAGTGTTTAAAGAGTATGTGTGTGTACTTAACTAAAATAGGTATTTATAAAAAATTGAGAACAATAATACATGCGGATTTGGTTATAAGAATTTTGGTGTATTCACATGACGGAATTCTACACAGCCATCAAAGATAATGATATAAATGTTTACCATTGTCAGGGGTGGACCAAGATGCCTTAGATAATTAAAAACAAACAACATGCTACAAAAAGCTCAAAAACAGTATGACTGTATTTAAAAACTAATATGTATGTATAAATGCATAGACAAAAGATACACACCACATGTTAACAGAATATATTTATATGTAGTGAAATATAAGTGATTTTGAATGTAGTTTAATGTAAGGCAGTGTTTCTCAATGACATTTGTGTGGTGAAGAGGCAGTACTTGTTTTTTTCATCAGGGGACATTTGTCAATACTGGGGACATTCTTGGTTGTCACAATTGGGAAAGTACTACTGACATCAAGTAGATGGAAGACAGGGATGCTGCTGATTATCCAGCCCAGAATGTCAGTAGTGCCAAGGTTTTAAGGTCATTCAAGCTCATTTGATTTCATAAATATATATTGAGCTACTATCATGTGCAAATCACTGGCTATCCAGCAGTAAACAAAACAGATATGGTTGTTTTCCATAAGGAATCATGATATTTGTAATATCTGAATCTTATATAGTGAGTCTTTTATAAATTAATAAAAATCATAAAGTTGTATTAAAGAGAAGAAGGGGTGAGTCTTAAAAATAGTCTCTTTCTTTGATCTTTTAATCTCACTTATAGGAATTTTTTAAGGAAATAATAAGAAATTTGCCCAAAGATTTATGTGCAATATTGTTTAATAGGTCATTATTTATCATAGTGGAAATTTGGAAACAAATGTCAAAAAAAGGTAAAATAAAGTATGAACAGTCAGTTGATGGATTACTAAATTTACATTTTTGAAATACACTAATATGACAAATGTTCATTCTATAAAGTTAAATGAAAAAAGCAAAGCACAAATCTCTAAGTACCGCATGATCCTAGTTCTTAAAAACACACAGGAGGGAAAGACTAGCAGGAAATATGCCAAAATGAGTTATGAGTGCTCTCTCTATGGTGTTGTAGTATAAGCAATTTTAATTTTTCTCTTTAAAGTGTAAGTACTTTCTAAATCATCTAAAATGAACATATATTATTTTTATAATTAGGAAAAAAGCCATATCATATTGATGACTACATGCAATGCCCCATGTGAGTATAGTTGAAAAAGGAGAAATCATTTTTCTACCCTTGAGGAGTTTCTACAAAAAGGTAGAGAGAGAAGTCATACATCTGTGGAAAGTTTATAATTAATAATAACAAATACAACAGTACAAAAAGAAGAATGCAACAGACTTATTTTGAATCCCTTCTGGTCTGGCCCTGCACCAGGTACACCCACCAACGTTATCACGGCAGATCTACCAACAGTCCTGTGAGGCTGGGGTTATCCTCCCTATCTTAGTGATGAAATTGAAGCTCATTGAGATCTTGTCTCAGGTCAACCACAGATAGGATTCAACCCCAGGCCTGACTCATTTTTACAAGAAATGATCGGTTCCACCCAATGGGAGAACACAGAAGGGAGGACCGTCATTAACAGAAGCATTTCAAAGGAAGCTGTGAAAATTCATACATTTTTCTCAAGAGACTTAGGAATCGTCACCAACCGGAAGAGATAAAAAATATTTTTTAATTCCTTCAAGGACTAGTTCACTGAATGTCTTACATGCTCAGTGTGTTATGAGCAAAGGATTTTTATGTTTCTGATACTTGATTGTTTTAAAAGACCTAATGTGAAGTTCTGCATAGTCATCAGTTGCTTCTGCAAAAGGGGAGTTCTGAATCAGCCAAGGTGAAGTGCCGCTGTATGATTAATCCCTGCAGGTCCTATTACTTTTCAGGCCATTCTTCTTATCTACAAGTGATATAACTTGACAGAAAGTCAGAAAATGAATGTTTTAATCAATCCTGCTTTCATCTGTGACAGATCTCTGCCTGAAAAGGAGTGGGCAGTCTCATGTCCTTCCTATCCTTTATCTATATTACGGGGTCTTGGACTCCATTTTCTCCGACAAGGGAGAAGAATTTATTCAAAATAATGGTTGTCATTTAGATAAGGGAGTTAGATCTATCACTGTGCCCAGACAGCACAACCAGAACTAATTCTCTCTCTCTATTAAACAAATAAAACATCACCCTGTGTCTGCCGTTGAAAAATGTCTGCCAGTAGTTCAAGATTTATTAGTTTGTTCAAGCCCCCATTACAAGAAATCTAAAATTTCTTCTGTTCTTTAACTCAGAACTTTTACCATGCAAAAGGGTTTGCGAGTAGAGAAGAGGCCAAAAAGTATGGGATGTGTTTTATTTAATAAAAAGGGCATGAAAATATTTTGTTTCACTTTTACTTTTACACATTAAAATGCAAGTTATAATCATTAGTTTTCTTATTTGAAGGACTATTTTCTTTATTTCTCGCCTAACGTAATGTTAAATGACTTGGGGAATAAAACTGGAATCTCATTTGGAATTTTGCCAGTATATCTAGTGTCCTGAAATGAAACATTAAATTTGTTTTCTTATTTTACAAAGTTATTAATTTTGACCATTATCTGAGTGTGTACTTTAAACTCTGAAAAATAGTATTACTTCCCTCACTTTATAAATGAAGACACAGAGGCTCAAAGAAGTTCAAATAAATTAGTCTTGGTCATATAGTGGTGATTGTTTGGCTTGGAATTCTAGTCTTTCTAAATGCAAATTCCATGCTCTTTCCTATATACCATGTTCACTTTTATGTCAAATATAATTGTTGAAGCACATGAAAATATGTTCAACATCACTATGTCATTATGGAAATGCAAATTAAAACCACAATGAAATACCACTTCATACCCATTAGGATGGCTATTATGAAAACAAAAAACAAACAAACAAACCAGAGAAAGCAAAAGAAAACAAACCAGAAAATAACAAGTTTGGTAAAGATGTGGAAAAGTTCAAACTCTTGTGCATTGCTGGTGGAAAGCAAAATGGTAGCAGCCACTGTGGAAAACAGTATGGTGGCTCCTTAAAAAGTTAAACATAGAATTACCATGTGATCCAGCACTTCTGGGTATATACCCCCAAAAGCTGAAAGTAGGGACTCAAGCAGAGACTTGTTCATGGATGTTCATGGCAGCATGCTTCACACTAGCCAAAAAGTGGAAACAACACAAATGTCCACCAACAGATAAATGGATAAACAAAATGTGCTGTACATGTATGATGGAAGATTATTCAGCCTTAGAAATTAGTAAAATTCCGACACATGCTACAACCTGGATGAACATCAGAGACACAATAATAAGCAAAATAAGCCAGTCACAAAATAATAAATATTGTATGATTCCACTTATATGAAGTACCTAGAAAAGGCAAATTCACAGAGACAGGAAGTATATTAGAGGTTACCAGGGGCTGGGGGGAGAGGAAAATAGAGAATAATTGTTTAAGGGGTACAGAGTTTCTCTTTCGGATAAAAAAAAAGTTCTAGAAATGGTGATGGTTGCACAATATTGTGAATATACTTAATGCCTCTGAATTGCACACTTGAAATAGTTAAGTATTATGCTATGTATATTTTACCACAATAAAAAATATAATTGTTGAAAAATGATAAAATTAGAGTTTACGAAGCCATCTCTCTGCTATATGTTAGAAATTGAGCTTTAGTATTTGCATGACAATAAAGTTGTATTTAAAATATCAGACCAAGTTGTGAGAGATACTGTGGGATAAGAAGAAATCGGGCAGAGAAAGACAAGATAAACACATCAATATAACTTAACATCTCTAGTTGCACATGTATCCCAAATTTGAAAGATTTTGGACTTCAAAACAGTAGTTATTAGTTTAGTTGAAGGAAATTGTGTAAAACTTCATTAAGAATACAGATTTTAGTCTATGCAAATCAGGTAAAAGAATTGGATATGAGTGTGGATTGAAAGCCCTTGATCATCTTGTGACTCTAAAGAAGGACTAAGCACCTCAGTTTGAGGTTCAGGTAATCACTCTGTATGATATGGCTCTTGTGTTTCCTTCCTGGGCCCCAGCCCTCATGGAATCATATCATTATCATGAATCGTCAACCTTGCTCCTCTAAAATTGTGAAATGGGTTTCCCTTGATTATGTAGTTTATCAAAACAAGAAAGTTTTTAAGTTAAATTCAGTTATGATAAAGTATATTAACCAAGATCAGTTTTACTTTGAGTTCAGGGTCTAGAATACACTTTTAGATTTGGGGGGCAGTTTTATATATTTGGTATCTAAAGAATTTATAATGTTTCAAAGAATTTGGTGAGTGAAAGACTCTCAGTATAAATTATAACATCATGGATTTTGGAATTGTGCTTTTCAGCTAAAACTATACCTGAGAATTTGAGTAAATTTGTAAAAAATACAAGAACTGGCAATGGACACTATTTAATATCATACTTTATTATATTTACAAGCCTGTTTTCCGTGTATAGGCAGGGGTTTTTTGTTAAGGTTTTGATTTTGAGTTGCTAGGAGGATTTTTTTTTAAATGTTTTAAAAATAAAATATATTAAATTTCTAAGTGTAGTCTATAAGATATTTTAGAAAATGTAATTTATTAAATTTGTCAATGGGATGAATTATTTAAAGTAATTTAGTCTATTCAACTTGAATTAATTGGATATTCATCAAGGAAAAGTGGAAAATAATTGTTCTTTGCTTATTAGTTTTATAAATAGAACAAGATTTGTTAGTTAAAAGCTTAAGAGAACCAATTTCCTTTATAATTACAACTTTAATAAAAGTTATATTAATTTAAAAACTAAGTAATTGGGCATAGTTTTTGCCATGAACAAAGATCCCTTTAAGACACTTAATAACTCACACTGATGATCTCAACATGCAAATTACACTAAAGCAATGGTTCTCAGATCTGGTGGACACACTTTCAGTTTGGGATCAAGTAAATTGTTAATAATAAAATTACTAAAGTGTAGAAATCATTCACATTAAAGAATAGAGTAGATTCTAGGTTTTCCCTATAATAGTATCAACCTTTTCTTTACTTTACTACATGCTCTCTTCAGTGGGAGTTATTTCTGAATTGCAGTGCACTGGGATGTGACTCTGATCCATGAAGATCTCCTGCCCAGAAGCATCCCCAAGGATGTGGAATGACGAGGAGAGCTAG
The DNA here is from genome assembly GCF_004348235.1 of Phoca vitulina. Lineage (NCBI taxonomy): Eukaryota > Metazoa > Chordata > Mammalia > Carnivora > Phocidae > Phoca > Phoca vitulina. Next base: position 18,802,633 of record NW_022589717.1, read on the forward strand.
AAGATTAAGGAATGGTAGAGTAAAACAAAAAGTTCACCAGAATATACCATTCTCTTTGGGTTCTAGTACAGAATGCCATTTCTTGCCAGCCATACTTGTCTGAATATTCCTGTTTCTATCTCTGCCCCTAGAGGTCCCAGGGAATAGGAACTGGTATGTGAAATTTTAAGGTATGAAAAATTTTGATAAAACTTTGATGAGTCTGGTTGTGTAACACTGAGTGGACATCAGTTGAGGACAAACCATGGATTGATTCTTTAAGAAATTGTTTCTTAAGGGTGAAATAAAAAGAAAGCAGAGAATAGGCCTTGTATGTAACTCCAAAGCATAACATGCTGGTAAATATTTAACAACCAGGTATCCTGAGGAAAAAAACAAAAGAAACCCAAACTCTGATATGTAGCATTTGCCAGTTTCCCTGTTGTAGATAATCTTACCATGCTGATTTCAAGCTTTCAACATCAGCTCAGGTGTGAGCCAACTTCAGCACATCACTGCCTATAATGCTTCCATTTTTGCTTCTTTATTCTGGCAGCTGATTATGACTGGGAAAAATAATGGCCTCACTCTCTGTTCCACTAAGAAACATAAAGCAATCAGATAAGAAGCCCTACAGGCTTCCTTTATCTCAGGACACACCTCCAACTACCTATACTCTCTTCCACCTCCTGATCTGCTCCTGTCCAACAGATGGTTCCCTTACGTGTGGGTCAGAGTCCATCCTTAACTCAAGTCTCACACCTGTAATTCTCCCCACTTCCCTTTGAAACATCAGTTTCTTGCTTTCTACTTGATCAGTACCAGCAGTTAAAATGTTAACAATTGCCATCCTTGTGATAGAGCTTGTCTCAGCCCCACCTCCTTCATCAGCTGCTGCACCATTTTTCTGCTCACTTTTCAGCAGAATTATTCTTGAAAGAGTGGTGTGTTCTCATGTCATCCAGCTTCTCCCCTGCCGTCCCCCCAAACACGCTCCAGTCTGGCCTTCACCATAATCACCACTCGCCCTGCAGTGCCCACCCAGACTGTTTAGACTATAACCACTTCACTGTGCTGGAGCTCAGCCTGGAAAGTACCAGGATCAGCACCTCCACCTGAGGGCTCTTTCCAGATCCTTTGGAAAGTCACATTCACATGAGAGGAAAGTGCGAAACATCGGGGAATGAACATCACCCACACCCTCCCTTACAGCATAACTAATTCTTGGGAAAATAAAATACCACAGCTCTCTTGCCCCTTGGCTAATTCTGAGCTGTGTTTTATACTCTCCCAGAGTTTTCTTGTGCGATTAAGCTCCAGTTGTCACCTGTTGCTGAATAACACACCTACGGCTTAACGCACTTATTGGCTGCCTTTGCTTCTCTTCCTTCTGTCATTCCCTACTCCACTGTTGACCTTGTCCATACCTCCCAAAGAAACCCTTTCTCTCAAGTTCTTGTCTAAGGTCTGCTGCTGGGGAACCCAAACTAACACTGGTTTCTTCTTGTTGGGCCATGCAGCAGGATCTGACACAGTTGTTCACTCCCTTCTCCTAGAAGCATTTTCTACTCTTGACTCTAGCTCAGCACACCTTTAGACTTTTCTCCTAACTCGCTAGTCACTCTTTCTCAGTGTCTTTCCTTGGTTCTGTTCCTTCTCCCCACTTCTACATTTAGAGCGAGACTTCCTCAGTCCTCTTCCTTTCTCTATAAGTGGCTCTCAGGGCTCTATATACCGACTCTATGCCAATGACTAGCAAAGTCCTGTCTGAAATGTAAGATGTCAAAACTGAACTTCTTCTTTCCCTCTCCCCCACATCTGCTCCAGTAACAGCATTCCCCATCTCATTTACAGCAATGCCATCCTTCCAGGTATCCAGGCAGGCCCAAAGCTTTAGAGTAATTCTTGACTCTTGTATCTTTCTCAGCAAGCCTTGGCTGCAACTTAAAAATATATCCAAAATCCCAACATTTCTTACCACTTCCACTGCTCTCATCCTGACTCAAGCCATTGTCATTTCTCACCTGAATCCCCTCAGCAGCCTCTCACCAGGTCTCCCAGCTTCTATTCTTGCCCCACTTCAGCCTGTTCTCAACCTAGAAACTGGAGTTGTATTTTTAAAACTCGACCATTCTCTAACACCATACACAAAGATAAACTCAAAATGGATGAAAGACCTCAATGTGAGACAGGAATCCATCAAAATCCTAGAGGAGAACATAGGCAGTAACCTCTTTGACATCGGCCACAGCAAATTCTTTCAAGATACATCTCCAAAGGCTAGTGAAACAAAAGCAAAAATGAACTTTTGGGACTTCATCAAGATAAAAAGCTTCTGCACACAGCAAAGGAAACAGTCAACAAAACAAAGAGGCAACCCACAGAATGGGAGAAGATATTTGCAGTGACACTACAGACAAAGTGCTGATTTCCAAGATCTATAAAGAACTTCTCAAACTCAACACCCAAAAAACAAATGATTAAGTCAAAAAATGGGCAGAAGACACGAACAGACACTTCTCCAAAGAAGACATACAAATGGCTAACAGACACATGAAAAAAGTGTTCATCATCATTAGCCATCAGGGAAATCCAAATCAAAACCACACTGAGATACCACCTTACACCAGTTAGAATGGCAAAAATTGACAAGGCAAGAAACAACAAACGTTGGAGAGGTTGTGGAGAAAGGGGAACCCTCTTACACTGTTTGTGGGAATGCAATTTGGTACAGCCACTTTGGAAAACAGTGTGGAGGTTCCTCAAAAAATTAAAAATAGAGCTACCCTATGACCCAGCAATTGCACTACTGGGTATTTACCCCAAAGACAGAGATGTAGTGAACAGAAGGGTCATATGCACCCCAATGTTCATAGCAGCAATGTCCACAATAGCTAAACTGTGGAAAGAGCCGAGATGCCCTTCAACAGATGAATGGATAAAGAAGATGTGGTCCATATATACAATGGAATATTACTCAGCCATCAGAAAGGATGAATACCCAACTTTTACATCAACATGGATGGGACTGGAGGAGATTATGCTAAGTGAAATAAGTAAGCAGAGAAAGTCAATTATCATATGGTTTCACTTATTTGTGGAACATAAGGAATAGCATGGAGGACATTAGGAGAAGGAAGGCAAAAATGAAGCGGGGGGGGAATTGGAGTGGGATATGAACCATGAGAGACTATGGACTCCGAGTAACAAACAGAGTTTTAGAGGGGAGGAAGGTGGGGGGATGGGTTAGCCCGGTGATGGGTATTAAGGAAGGCACATACTGCATGGAGTACAGGGTGTTATATGAAAACAATGAATCATGGATCACTACATCAAAAACTAATGATGTATTGTATGGTGACTAACATAATAAAATTAAATTAAATTAAAAAAAATAAAATCTATATATGATCATTTCCTGTACTGCTCAAAACTAGGCAAAGGCTCTCCTTTGTGACCCGTAGAGTGAAAGCACAAGACTTTCCCCTCCCTGCATTTCTTACCCCATCTCCTATCACCATTCCCTCTTCCTCCCCATTCCCCCATACCCACCTCCTCACCACCCCCCATTTCACTCTGAGGCATTGACTCAGGTTTGCTAACTGCTTTTCGAATACAGTTGGTTTATTCTTGCCTTGGTGCCTGTGTTTAGCTGTTTTCTCATGCCTTAAGTAATCTTCTAGGGGAGACCTAAATCCCCACCAGTACATTTTTAGACTTTTCTCAAATCTTACCTTCCAAATGAGGCCATCCATGGCCAGTGTTAAGACTGCAACCTGCCCTCTCCCATCCCCCACACTTCTGGTTCCCCTTACACAGCACTCCTTTTTCTTTATCTATAAAATTTATCATTCTGCAGCACACAATTTAATTTAATTTTGTATTAAGTTTATTGTTTATTATCTGTCTCATCCTGTATACTGTTAAAAAGATTCCTTTTGGGTCCCAAAAGGAATCACTTATGTTAAGGCCCCACATAAGCAAACTAAGACTTAGTACCTCACCTAACTTCAGTTTCAGTGCCCCCAAAAACGTTGCTTTTAGCCAGTAAGGTGGAATTTCCTGGTCAGCACTAGAAAACTTACCGATAGATGCCCTCCATTTCCCTTAGGAGGGCTACCTTGCCTAAAGCCATACCTCTTCGCCAACATTTCCTTTTTTCTGCTTCTTCTCTGCCTTTAAAAACTTTTCCTTTTCTACAGCTTGAAGGAGCTCCTTTCGATTTTGCTAGATGGGATGCTGCCTGATTCATGGATCATTTAATATAGCCAGTTAGATCTTCAAATTTACTCAGTTGAAATTTTTATTATTTAACAATATCCCCTCCATCCCCAAATGTCAGGCCCATGATAACAGGAATCTTTGACTGTTTTGTTTAGTCACATATTCCAAGTGTTGAATGAATAAACCAATGAATCTCTTGAAAGAAAAAGTTGATTAATTTAGCAGTAATTTTACCAGTGTCCTAGGGTATTTAACTTTAGACCATTTTTTCTTTCAGGATTTCTTTTAACATTACAACAATGAGAAATATTTTTGCTATCTCCTCAGCACAAATTTAAAACTGCAACAACAATGTATTTGATGACATATGGCCCATCAACACCTCTAAGATGTAGATTTTATACTTTCAGGGTGAAGTTATGTATATCCCAGTGGTTCTGTGTGTGTATGTGTATGAAGAGGGCATGATTTTTATCACTCAATAAGTATGTGGCACGGGTCTGAAGATATTTTAATTGTCATAACTCAGGGGGAAGTGCTGTTAGCACATAGTGGGTAGAGACCAGGGATACTGGTAAACATCCTACCATGCACAAGACAGTCCTCAGAACAAAGAATTATCTAGTCGAAAATGTCAATAGTATTGAGTTTGAAAAAAACAGGGATTAATCTAAAAATTCTCTTAACAAGCCATTGATTCAACTAGTCTGTTCAACACATATTTATTGAAGGACTACTGTCTGCTAGGATGTGTCAATGACCAAAATATTCTTGCCTACATAGAGCTTACGTTGTCAATAGTTGGAGATAACAGGGAACCGTTTATGTAGTTCTTACGATGTGCCAAGACACCAACTCATTTAAACCTCAAAACCAGTCCTAGAGAAGGAGTTATTATCCTCAAGTAAAGACAAGTAGACCAACACACCCAAGTTCACACAGACAATTAGTAGCAGAGAAAGGAATTGAGCTGAAGCTGTTTGGCTCCAGTCTGTGCTCTTGATCACTACATTTGTTAAGTTTCAAATACAAACTTATCTATTAAAAAAGAAACATTTAAAAATTTTTAATTAATCTGATGCAATATTCCCAGTGCTTCAGATTCCAGAAAGTTTTAGTATGACTCCAGATGTCTCAGGAATTTCTGTTAATAGATTAAACATTCAGTAAGTATCAGTACAGAGCAAAAGTCATTAGAGGCATCAAATGGGAATATAAAGAAGATTTCATCTTCACATCATTTCAGATAAGCCAGTGAAAATTCATTAAGCATAAATGTCTAATAAATGATTCTAATAATATTGCACAGAGGCACTGGGAGGGTCAGCTGGAGAAGAGCAGCCATATTTGATCAATCCACAAAAAGTAAGTTATTGTTATTATTGTTGGAACACAACAAAATTCCAGTTTCACTTCATGTAGAATCTAAGGATGACAATGTTCATAATAATCATGAACTATGTTAGAACTTGGAGTTCATTGACTTTACTTCTCTCAATTGATATCCCCCAATAAAAAGAAATGTAAAGATATTCACTGATTTGTTCAAAATGAAACAACCAAAAATTGGCAGAGCCATGACAATCTACTACTATAAATTCATAGTTCAGGTATTTTTCCATTATTATTTGAATAATTTTCCATTATTCCAATAATTATTCCAATAATTTTCCATTATTATTTCAAGGAATTAAAAAACTCTTTGGGGAAATATACAAACTGTATCTATTCAACTCTGTGTAACACCCATATGATAGTTTATACACTATATTAGTGTATAACTATATACATATTACATATATATATATAACTATATACATACATACAACATAACTATATATATATTAGACCTGTTGGCAGATAGTATGTACTTAATATATATTTTCTGAAGGTATGATAATTTGGGAGAAAAACGATTGTGTTAAATTATATGGTAAAAATTTAAATGCTTTTGAAAGTTGGAGAATATAAAAACAAATGAGAGTTGAAATGTTGCAGAAAGACTTCACAAAAGTGGGACTTCAGCTGTATAATTAAAAGAATTTTGCTCAATATAAAAAAAGTTCTAAATTTGCAGTATTCAGATAATGCAAAAGCATTCTTGCCAAGGGAATCAGAGCAACATTCAATGAAACAGAATAAAAGACATAGAAAATAGTCAAATGTATATCAGAATATAGCATATAGTAAAATAGGCATTTTATACGAGCGGGAAAAATTATTTAATAAATGATTGTAGGGCTGTTTGACTGGTTCTTTATTAGAAAAAAATGTATTCCAACCATAAACAACAACAACAACAAAAGAAATAAAAATAAAAAACAATGTTCACCGTATTTATTGTGGCAATCATTTTGCATTATATACAAATATTGAATCATTATGTTTACACCTGAAACTAATATAATATTATGTCAATTATATCTAAATAAAAAAGATTACCTCAGCAATAAATTATCTAATAAAAAAATAGATATGTTGAAGATTAACATTTAAAGAATAATATGCTCTTCTCAAAATCTAGAAGAAAGTATTCACAAATACTACAAAATCTTGAGAGTACAAAAGGCTTCTTTAGAATGTGCAAGCAAAGAGAACTCATAGATAAAATTAGTTATATAATTTATGATATAAATTAAAAGAATATTTATTAAGTCAAAAAATGTCATAAACTAAATTTAAATCATGATCTGAAAGAGTCATACTATACGTAACAAAGAAAAATATCTCTAATGTAAAAAGTTCTTTCAAATAAATATGAAAAAGGTGAACATAGGCAACATAAAATAATAAAATCCCATCTTACATACTACAGAAAACTCTTTTACATATATTATGTCAATCAGCTCCTGATACCAAATCATATAATCCAGCAGGGGAGAAGTTAATTAAAGAGATATAACAAGAATAAAACTTCCATATGTATGCTAAAAATAAAGACATAGGGGATTACTTTATATTTATGAAAGTGATATAACTGAAGTTTTAAAAATTATATTACTCAGATGATTCATTAATACACTTTTTCTCTTCCACTTGATCACAAATATCAAATTTTATATTAAGATTGGGTTTAGCCGTGTCTTACAGAAACACCCAAATAAGACTGATTTAAACAAGATAGAGGTTTATTTTGCTTTCACATAAGCAGAAGCGCAGAGAACCTTGGGTTGTTAGGGATGCTATACAACGTGATCAAGGCTTTAGGATAACATCAGGACCCAGATTTCTTTTACCTTGCTGTTCCATCATTGCTCACCTCACAGTCCAAGATGGTAACTGACCATTAGCTGTTACAGTCACCTTTGACCCAGCAGAAAGGAGAAGGAGGGGTAAAGGAAGGTATGCCCTCTTCCTTTATTAACTCTTCCCAGAAGTTGGATAGAACTTGATCACACATGGCAAAAAACATTTGTGAGGGAAGCTGGCAAATGTATTGCCTATTTCAGTTGGCCTTGTGTCCAGACAAAAATCCGGAAATTCTATTATGAAAAAAAAGAAGAAAACATATATAAGGAGACCTAACAGTCTCTGCCTCTGACTTAGTTCATTGAAACACATCTGTTAGAAAATCCAGATTTTCTGAGTATTTATTTAACAAAGGACTAGAGAATTAATATGTCAATGCTGCATCACCACAGGGGGTGAAATACAAATCAGAGAGGTATTAAGTACCAGAATTTCAATCTCTTTCTCCCTCACTCCTCTCTATCATTTATATCTCTATCATCTGCCTATCTTGACCTCTGTTAAAATTTGTATTGATAACCCTTACTTATGCAAATAGAAATTCACTTTAGTTAAAGCCTCTAGATTTGAAGTAGTCATTGCACTTAGAGAAGTGTAATGATACTAGAATTTACTTTGAAATGCTTGAAAAAAAAAAAACCAAGGTTGATTGATGATTGTATGGAGTGATGGAAACATGGGAAAATCTGATAAAAACAAATATAATAAAGTGTAAATGATAGAAACTAGGTGGTGGTCATATGGGTATTAACTTTAGAAGACTTTCCTTTTTGCTCTTCTTGAAAAATTTGGTTAAAAATTGTGAAAATACAAACTCCATTAGCAAAACTCATAAGTTTATGAGGAGGGGATTAAAGAGAGTCAGGAAGTAAGAGATCTCAAAATGTCTTGTCACAAGACGAAATCAGTAACAACACAGTGAGAAGATCCCTAAGTATTTGGATATAAAGTATAATAATTCTAAATTACCCATAGTCAAAGAAAAAAATCACATAATTAGTTAGAAGTTATTTAAGCTAAATAATAATAAAAACAACATATTACAATTTGTGAGATATGGGTAAAGCAGTTCTTAGAGGAAAATGCATCACTTTAAATGCATTTTATCAAAAAAAACAAAACAAAAAAATAGGTTTAAAATCAAGGATGTAAGCTACCAACCCAAGAAGATGGGGAAAACAAATTTTAAACCTTAGAAAGTAGAAAAAAGAAAACACTAATATAAGAACAGAAATCAATGAAATATGAGTCATTTGAAGAATAAAGGAAGTTGACAAAGCAGCTAACAATTTGTTCTTTGAAATGACTGTCATAATTCATAAACGCTTGCAAGACTGAAATGAGATAATCATGCTTTATGGTGAAATACTGAATACTTCACCTTCATAAAATATTTGCTGTTTGGTTATTCTTTGCTGAGATTGTTGCAGTTGTGGAAGTATATTATTTTTTATATAATGAAAGGAAATATCCAGAAGAAAAAAAACACCTTGATGATATAGGAGAGAGCTAATTGGTGAAAGGTGTCCTTTCATAAGTGCATGGGTATGAGACCTAGTGCAAATGCAGAGGAGTTGGCTCTAATTTGGAGCTCAGACAGTTCCTTCACATTACCGTAAGAGGAGATTTATTTGGGCAAAGATGTATATGGATGGGCATAAGTTCTAGCGGGATTTTGTGGACCTACTTTCCTGTTTGCTTCTATTTTCTCACCATGTTTTTTTTTTTTTTTTAAAGATTTTATTTATTAGAGAGAGAGAGCACAGAGGGAGAAGGAGAAGCAGATCATGTTTTTTTTTATTAACATATAATGTATTATTTGTTTCAGGGGTACAGGTCTGTGATTCATCAGTCTTACACAATTCACAGCGCTCACCATAGCACATACCCTTCCCAATGTCCATCACCCAGCCATCCCATCCCTCCCACCCCCCTGCACTCCAGCAACCCTCAGTTTATTTCCTGAGATTAAGAGTCTCTTATGGTTTGTCTCCCTCTCTGGTTTCATCTTGTTTCATTTTTCCCTCCCTTCCCCAATGATCCTCTGTCTTGTTTCTCAAATTCCTCATATCAGTTTCTCACCATGTTTTGATGATTTTCTTTCTCTTCTTGGCTACCTGAAAAAAATCATTTCTTTAATCCTGAAACTTGGTAGCTTCATTAGGATGTATTTCATCACTGAGTTTTCTTTATCTGCAAAATCATTTTTGTCTTCATGTCAGAGAATTTTTCATGTAGTGTATCTTTGAGTACATCTCCTATTTCATTTTTTGGGTTCTTTCCTTCAGGGATACCTTTTATCTTTATGTTGAATTATCTTTCTCAGTTTTCCCTCTAATTTCATTTATCATTTTTTTTCATTTTCATCTGTACCTATTGTGGTTATCTTGGGCCTTGAAGCAATATGGGAACATTTTTGGCATAGCTTGGTACTCAGTCTCTGTTGTCCTGAGACTTCTTAAATGTCCTGTGCCAGTACTCAGGCCACATACTTCAGGATCCAGGGTGGTGTTGGGAGTGATTTTCATTCTCATGAGGATAATCCTTAACTTGTGAATTCTTTCCCTAATTCAGAGAGGGGCTCTGGAGTTCATGTCAGACACAGAGCCACCCACATTGGTTCCTTATAGAAAATGTCCTGTTTATCCCCAGCAGTGATTTAGCCAATAATCAGTAGACAAGAAAGGCCAGGATCCTACTCAGTTGCTTTTCTCAAAATTTGGAGAATCTCAGTGAGAATACTCAGACATTTTTTGGCTCAGTAGCATGGTTTCTTTGGGGTATAGCAGTGATTTATTGCTAATCAGTATTTCCTTGCTCTGTCTAGAATCATGTGTTTTTCTTAATTAGTCACCTTTACTCATTTGATTGCTATTAAAGTTTTAACTTTTTAAAAATTAGTTTTGTTCACCACATTTGGGAAGGGGAATTCTATATTGCAATTTCCATTCATTATTTTTAAAAACAGAACACAAAGATCAAACTTTAAAATAGAAAAGGGATTCCAAAAATAAAACTATGATTGCATCTTAAAATTGTTGCACTTGCTGGTCAGAGCTGTGGATAATTCAAAATGAAAAGAATATTGTGAACTTCATCACAGCAAATGCTTAGTTTGCATAATTACAGCCAAAGAAATTATTTTTCCTGAAGGTGTATTTACCCTCCCGTCTCAAAAATTCCCATGACTGTCTATCTGTTCCCTCTTTCTCCTCCACCTACATTATCAAGTGTATAGCCTGTGGTCCTCATAGGAAAGGTCATCATTATGGAAGGATATCAGAAATGTGTGCTGTAGGAGCTCCCTGGGTATAGAGTAAGTCAATATTTCAGACCAGAAAAATACAGGGCCTTCTTCTCCTCTTCTGCTTTTTCTTCTCCTCTTTTTCTTCCTTCTTTTCCTCTATTCTCCACCTTTTTCCCTTTTCCTCCTTCATTTTCCTCCTTTCCCCATCCCCCTTCTCCTTTTCTGCTCTTCCTCCTCTTCATTCTTCTCCCCCACAAAGATCATTTCCTCACCATAAAAGATTGACAGCATTCTCAAACTCTATGTCTGTCTGGGTTTTCATATGGCAACTTCATAAAGCAGTGCCTGCAGGTTTCATTGATTAAAGATCAAGAAAGGACCATTCTGGAAAGTATCAATTCTATTATTTTGTTAGCTTGATTCTTTTTTTAAAAATCAGAAATAATTTGAATGGTGGGAATAATGCCAAGAAGGTTTGGCATAAAGAAAAAAAAGTAGTTCTTACAAAACAGAGTAAACAACAATTTAAATTTTAACGTATTCTTATAATCCTATTTTCCTTTCTCCTTGACCAAAAATGAAATTATGTAGTGTTGACATTAAAAGTAAAACAGCTAGTTATTTTATCAGCAAAATGGGTTGATTTGGGAATAGCAGAGGAATTACAATTCAGGGCAAGCAAGCTATAGTAAAAGCCATAGGCAAGTCTGGGGAACAAAGGAGAGGATCCTCTTTTATAGAGTAAAGAAGGGAAGTTGGGAGGGGCTATTATAAACAAATAGTCCATTAGAGTAAACTGGGGGTTCCAAGTCTAGTGGCTTTTCATTGGCTGAACTGTTGCTGGGCAAGGAGAAAAATCTTCCTTCCTTCTGTTGGGCTAGTAAAGTAGGCTTCTTCCAGTTGAGAATGCAACCTATGTCCCTTCCTGTTGGATCTGCAAAAGGCTCCAAGGGGCCATAGGGTGTGAGACCTACCCCTTCTGGCCTCCTGACTCCATTTTAAATGAGGTTTCCTTTATTCAGTTTCACAAATTAATATTCACCTGCTGATCTTGAGCAAAAGATATATAATTCATTATTTCAAACAATTCCACTTTTTCCTGGGAGACAAACATAGTGTATGTTTACTAGTGAGGTACACAGCAAATAGTCTGGGCTCTCCGGACAATGTAGATCTACCCAGAGCAGAGTTCCCAAGACAGGCTCTGTGGACTTTTAATGGGCATATCATGGAAAGACAATTCTGGGTTGAAATAAGCTGCTTAAAGTTAAACAATCTCAAAAATTTTGTTTTAACAGCAAGACATTTTATAGTCTTTAATATATAAATTCCGAGAGACATATTTCCCGCTTTATTTTATCATGGTCAAGTCCCATATTGTTTTGCTATAGGGAGTTTTGTTTATGATGTACTTGTTTTGTATTACCTCATAAGGCACTTGTGTTCGAAAGGATGCAATTTGGGAAAATATAATCTAAGGACAAGAAGCAAAATTATAAATAAATTAGAAGTTTGTATTCTATACATTCATTTCCTTTTTCTGCTGTACCTTTGTGCACTCTTAATTATGCTTCCAGGAGTATTTTATTTGTTTTCTTATTTCTAATTATGGAATAAAAGTCTCTCTCTAGTAATGGATCTTAAAAGAAAGGGCAATTGAAGTAGAGTGTAGGGAAGCCCATGCCAGGACCACTAATATCCTGTGGGGAGGCCTGGAAAGAGTTCAGTCAGCTGGCTGAGTTAAGGCTACTTCTGCCAGCCAAAATTGTAGATGAGAAAAAAAAAAAAGAAAACCAACCATTTTCATTAACAATCTGATAATCATTTTCTGCTGCCTTGAGGTAAAGACCCTGCAAATTCCAAGCTAGTTTGAAAGACTCCGAACTAATCTCTCTTGTGCTCCCCAGACTGGTACCGCTGATGCCATGTGCACCCGGATGGGTCTGGCTTGCTACAGCACGTGCTGGTTTCCACCTGCCAGCCCTGAAGACTCTCCTGGTCCACTGGCTCTCTTAGCACCTCTGCTTGCCCTCACTGTGTCATTTGGGCACATCTCAGTTTTTCATGTCACAGGCAAGCATTAAGGAACTGGAGGACGGAATCAGGCTTGCCTAAATCACTATGTTCAGCTGCTGCTATTGCTTCAAATTATGTTAAATGAGTTCTCCTGCTTTCTGGGAAAGCACACCACTACCACTATCGTACCTATTTTAATGTTTTTAAAACCCCATACCAGTTAGCTTTTGCTAAAAATAAAGCTGCATAACAAATAACCAACAAGACTTAGAGACATACAGAGTTATACATTTATTGGTCACATGTTTGGAGTCAGCTCGGTACTTCTGATCTTGACTGGGTTCACTCACCTGTGTGGGGGTTAGCCGGGTGTTCACTTCTCTAAGCTGCTTTGACAGTTGCGAGACAACTCAGTGATGCTCTATGTGTTTCTCATCCTCCAGCAGACTGGCCTGGGCATATGCTCATGGTAGGGACAGAGGCACAAGGAAGCAAGCCAACACAGGAAGACTGCTTGAAGTTTAGGCTCACACTGCATTGCTGCACCTTCTGTTTCAATCTATTGGATAAAGCAAGTCGGTGGTTGAATTCAGAATCAAGTGGCAAGGCAGATCACCTTGTCTGCAGGGGTGGGCGCTGCAAAGTTACATGGCACAAAGGTATAGAGACAGGGAGAGAGGAAATAATGTAGTCAAATGATGCAATCTTTGAAGTCTTGGTACCAGACACATTTGGAGGTGAGCAAGGGCAAACCAGAGCCTTGATGTTTGACTTTCCCATTCTCCTTTCTCTGCCTCAGTTTTGTACCATTCACCAGTACCCTAAGGAGCCATCTCCCTGCCTTTCTTCTTATGATCTGGATAAGATCTCCCTTATACAATATTGTATAAGCAAGCCCATCAAACAAGCCTCTTTAGTTATGAAAGAGTGAAATAAAATAACTTAAGAAATCCTTTTCTTTTTTGACATCTGATTTGCATGACGAAATTATTGCTAGAGTGAGTGACAAATTCAGGTTTGAACCTCAAGGTTGACTATTGGGTTCTTTGCTTTAGACAGTATCCTTGCTCTTCTTCCCTTAAGAAATAAGCCTTGAGCTTAGCTTTGGAAATTTAAGGCTACCAATGAACATGATTTAATAGAGAAATAAAAATGCATCAGTTTAATGTTTACAAAATACACTCCCATTACATTTTATCTCTAACTTTAGTACCCAGATTTTACTTCAGGCAACAGATTTTATTGCTTGATTTCATAGTTTGTTCCGAGGACATTTATATTTTGATACAGGACCTAAGCTGTTTTACCTCTTTGGGTTTCCATTTCCTTATCTATAAAAATAAATTTAACAGAATTGAAATATATAAGCTTGGGAAAATTTTTTAAGTTTTCTAGGTTTTAGTTTCCTCATCTGTTCAATAAAGTCTATTGGGAATCCCTTGCAACCCAATAATCCTGGTTATTCTTAAAATTCCAACACCTTCAAGACCTAAATTCAGGACTCCAATTGTAATAGCAGAATAATTTCAATATTGTGCAAATGGGAAAGGAGACATTTGAGATGCAGGGGAGCAAAATTTGTCACCCCAAAATGTGTCTCTTTGACATGTGGATTTTAGGCTGATTATTTTTAAGGAACAGAAGGCTCAGGAGGAAACTTTGGCCTTCCCCTTAATTGCCTAAAACAATGTAGCTAGAGGACCTGCTCTGAGAGGGGAGCTACCACCATAGATAACTATGGTATAATATGAGCTAGGGGTTGTAGACAGGGAGAAACTTAGCAAAATGTGTATGTTAAAATTCCTCCCTATGTTACACTGTTTCTGCATAGCCCAGCAAGCATTTGTTTATCAAACATTTACTCTTTTTCATCTTCTGTGAATTGTCTTTTCTCCCTTTGAAGTCCCAGACCCCTAACCTGTTCTCCTTAGCTCTGGATGGCATATACGCCTCAGTTGCCTGACTGCCTGTGGGCCTCATATATTTATGGAGCCCCTGTACATTTGTGATTAAATTTGATTTTCTCCTCTTGATCTGTCTCACGTCAATTTAATTCTTAGACCATCCAAAAGAATCTTGAAGGTAATAGGAAAAATTTTCCTCCCCAACAGAGACAAAGAACACATTTCAAATCAGAGAATGGAACCATAATACAACTTCTAAGGCCAGTTCTGCTAGAGATTGGAACACTGCCCGTATAAAAACAAAAGATTCTAGAGAATGCTGACTTTCTAAGGAAGCAAGTCAGGAATACCTAACTTACTTGCACCTAAAGCAGCTAAATGACTAAAAGAAAATCGAGCATTCATTTAAGTAGAGGGGAAGGTCAACCGAGGGCATATAAAATAGCAATAGTGGCAGCAAATACAAAGTTTATTCATCACTAATTGCTATAACTTATTATACTTCAGTGTTTCAGATACTATACTTTCATTTCTCTACTAATCTTCACAAATACTCTGGCAAGATAAGCCTTATCCTGGTTTTCAAAAGTATGAATACAAATGACCTATGCAAGAGCACACACATATTGGGGGGCATGCTGTCTGGAGGTTTTGTGCATGATTCAGGCTTTTGCACAGGCCCAGCACAGCAATAATTATCACAAAACAATATTCATGTACCTTTCTAGTTTACAATGCATTTTTATATTTTCCACTCTTTTTCATTAAAAAAATAACAATTGCCTTTTAAATTAATGCCATATCCTGGTGACTATTGGGTAGTGATTAACAATTTGAAAGATGCTAAACAAAAGGGAAGCTTATATCTTCTGTTCTCGAGGAAATGTGGGAAGGAAAGAGATATAGGGGTAAAGGAGGAAAACTCACTTTCTTCTCCCATTTCTCCTATCAAACCTAGGGGTTGAGAGAGAGAGAGACTAGTTTTGGAAATAACCAGCAAAGTAAAGGAGCTCCTTGAGTTTCTGCTATGCCTCTTATTAGTAGTCTGGACGGGGGTGACTTGGAGGTGTGCCTGCACATAAATTCAGGGCATCCTAATTGAAATAGCTGCAGCAGTGCACATAGGTAGAGCGAGGCTTCCAGGTTGGCTGCTCCTTGACTTCCATGTATGATGTATTGAAGACTGTAGAAGGACCATGTGGAGAGACTGATAGGTATCTCATGAGGTTGGCTGACAAATTAGCCAGAAATACTCACTATAGTAATGAGACAAAAGGCCTTGAACCTAGGACAAAGCAGATAACACTTAACCAGGGACAAATAGAATTAAAAAAAACAGACCTCAGTGGGTTAAGGCACAGTGAGAGCTGAGTAGATCCCAGCCAGAAAGTGACAAATGGTCAGTTCCTAAGGCGAGGTGCCAGAGTCACAAATTTTGACATAGGGGATGAGCAAAGAATCTAGTGATCAGGTAGAGAAAGGGCATTGCTGAGGAATCCCAAAAAGACCAAGGGTAATATAAGGAAGGATATTGCACCTAGATATAAGCTAGTGCCTATACCCATTCACCTGCTGGTCGACCCACAAGGGCACAGTCAACTCCCAGAGACAATCATAGGGCAGGGGTTGGCATGACAAAACTGAGTAATATCTCAAGACTATTAAGTGTTCGCACTGGGGAAAATTTATGAGATGACACTACATTTTGTAACTGCACCCCTACTCTAACTCCTCCACTCAGTTTCATGGGTCTTATAAAAACAACAGACTAATATGAAGAAAAAGAAACTCCATTTCCTCCTCACATCTGAGAACAGTGTGACAGAATTCCCAATCATACCTTATGTCACTGTGATATTGTTTTCATTGTTACATAGGCTCATTGCTAAGTAAAATAATTCTTAAGATAATTTCCTATACCAATGTCAGATATTTTTAGTATAACGTTATAAAAGTCATTAAACCTTTCAAATAAGGCATATTGTGTGTTCTTCAAAGCTAGCTAATCAAGGAATCCTGGTGCTGACAAGTAGGAGTCACAACAAGGTGTTTCTCTTGTCAATGTATATTGAGTATAGTATTTTATCATTAACCTGTAATGATAATAATAATGGATAAAATTTTGGAAAATAGAGACCATGCCCCAAATATGAAGTTAAATGCTGCATTAGGACAATTTGTAGATAATTCTAGTAAAGTGTTCACTTCTACAAATCATACCAACAAAAGTATATTTTCTCCACATTAACTTGGCTTTTTATGTGTAACTATCATATAAATGTTTCTTTAGGGGAAAAATACAAACTATTCTTTTTTTAATGGATATGTTTTTGTATCTCACAAATATTAATTTCTTTAAATGAAGACTTTGAGAATGCATTTGCTGTAACACCTTGTTTTTTTAAAGAATTATAGCCACCAGTTTAAAGTAGATATCTATTTCAAATAATAATACCTTCATCTTAATGAAAAACACCTCTGAATATCTGGTCAAGTATAACCATAAACATAATAATATAAACTTTTCTTATCTAATGGTCTTTTTGGAAATAAGACACAACGTATTTGAAATAAACAGATTTTGGGGGCGCTTGGGTGGCTCAGTCATTAAGCGTCTGCCTTCGGCTCAGGTCATGATCCCAGGGTCCTGGGATCGAGTCCCACATCGGGCTCCCTGCTCGGCGGGAAGCCTGCTTCTCCCTCTCCCACTCCCCCTGCTTGTGTTCCCCCTCTCGCTGTGTCTCTCTCTGTCAAATAAATAAATAAAATCTTTAAAAAAAAAGAAATAAACAGATTTTGGAGGGAAGCTTTTAGAAATGATTAAGTATCGTAGTAAAGTTTTTATTGTACTCTTTTTACTAGAAAATTTTTATTCAGGTTTAATAGTTATTTTAATTTCACTAAGCTTACTTGTGTTGTTAATGAAGAGCAACAAAAATAAGAGAGAAAAGGCACAATTTGAAAACATATCACTTATAGGAATTTCAGCAAAGTAAAAATGAGTGAAAAATACCTATGCTAGTTTTCAGAATTTGGAGGCAACACTGAGATGCCAGCTCACCACCAAGAACATGAAATGATAGAGATAAGATTCTTCCTTGATAATTCAACTGCAGGATAAACTCAAAGATCTTGACATTATCTAAAAGCACAGAACTCTCAAGATATGTTCCCTGATAGGATGTATAAACTCCTTAAAGAGGTGCCTGCAGCTGTTAAGGCCTAGGGATGGAGGCTGGAAGCACAGCATTTTTAGTGCCCACAGAAGCACTGACTATCTAGAGAGAGAGAAGACTTAGTTAACAAGCTTTAAGTTACCCGGTCCTATTGTTAAGTCAGTCCCAGGCATTTGATTTGTAAACTAATCCTCTGTGTTGATTCTGTGCACACAAAACAACCTTCTGATTCATGTGTCTATATGCATGTATTCATGTATCCAGAACCGCATTTTAGGTTTACCTATTGAGAAAGAATGCACTGGTCTTATAAGTACAGTTGCTTCAGATGTTGGCAAATGAAGAACAGAAAAGTATATTCTTATTTCACTAATAAATATGGTTTGAAAGCTCCCAAATAAAATGTTAGCTTATTAATTCCAACCATATATTTTTAAAAATCAGGATAAAGTACAATTACTTTCAAGGCATAATAAGTTGCCCAAAGCTTACTAGTTTAAGAAGACAACCATTTTTGTTTGCTCCGGACTGCAGGGTCAGGAATTTGGGGAAGACCGAGGGGAGCAGTTCTCTTTTCAGTTATAGATAGATGTTGGTTGGTCTTCTACTTTGCCTCATAGTTAAAGGCTGTGAACCTCAGCTTGGCCAAGTGTTAAGAAGGACTGGGGGAACTTAAAGTGGCTTTTTCTGGTCTAACCACATCTTTAAAGACTCTGTCTTACTTGGGACTCGAAAATCCCATTTACCAGTGAAAGCTGAGAAATGACTTTATTGTTCTAGCTGCTGTCTGTCTTTTCTCCAGAAACAGGTTGGGACCCACAGAGCAGCACAATCTACAATTTAACCTGATTAGAAAATTTTACACTTCTTGTTTATTTTTACCACTTACACCAACTATATGCCAAACACTGTGTTATAATCTTAGCTATGAAGATGAATAAAATATTATTTCTGCCCTAGAGGAGTTCCTAGCCTCAGGGAAGAGACAGGTATGTAAAGCACTAACCACGATTTTACATAACTAGCCCTATAATAATGGTATAAGCAAAGCACTAAGAGAACACAGAGAAGGCTCAATTGAAAGTATTCAGGAAGTAGCTGTGCTTTAGGCAGGAGGATTATACTCCTGCTAAAAAAGGACTGGCAAAAAAGGTAACATAATTTGAGAAAGTATTGTGCTATATTGTAACCATGGGACAAAACCCATCAATATCCTTTATATTAAAGGAAAATAGTTTCTTGAATTCAAAATGTTTGACATGGTGTCACGTAAGGAAAATAAACCAATTTTTAGTCTTTTTTGTCTCTTGTTTGCTACCTTTTTTGGTAATTTTTTTTTAATTAAAAGATTGCCTTCTAAAATTCCATTTTAGTTAGTTATTTAGTTAAAGATACATGCAGTTTTATCTTTGAAAATTAAATGTTTCTCAGGGTGCCTGGGGGTGGCTCAGTTGGTTAAGTGTCTGCCTTTGGCTCAGCTCATGATCCCGGGATCCTGGGATCAGTGGAGCCGGGAGCCCTAAAGGGCCTCCTGCTCAGTGGGGAGCCTGTTTCTCCTTCTCCCTCTGCCCCTTCCCCTGCTTGTGGTTTCTCTCTCTCTCTCTCATAAATAAATCAAATCTTTATCAAAAAAGAAAATTGAATGTTTCTCTTTTTTAAAGTTTAAAATTCTCTTTGACCATTATTACCTACTATTTGTGAGACACTGATGAAATACTGTGGGACATATCAAGATGAAAAAAAAAGCATGAGTTTCTGGCCTTTTGAGGCTTACATGCTAGTAGGAGAGCCTGTGGCACAAAAATAATATAATATCAGGTAAAAGAGAATGAATGCCATCACAACATTATGGAAATTGAGGTTGAATTTGGTTGCTGCCTGTAATCTCAACGACATCATGTAACGTTAGGTTTAGGCTTTTAGTATTTTTACAACTTCCCTGTTAGAATTGAATCTAGCGCTGGCAGTGACTACAGATGAAGGCATTCAGTGTCCGAGAAGTTTAACGAGCTGTCCACGGTCACGTGGTTAAGCCGCAAGATCCTGACACAAGGTTTCAGTGTGTACTTTCTAAATCAGGACTGCAAATTCACCACCTGTTGCTAAATTTGGCTCACAACCATGTCTTAATGTTATTATTTTTAGCTAATTCAGTATTTTAAAATAATTTCTTTGACTTCTGGCAGTGCATACTTTATTGCGTTGATATATATATGAGTATACATATATAGGAGGATCTGACCACCTTCACAACTGTGGGCCTCCGGGGGCATCTGAGTCTGAAACTGCTTCTAAATCTCTGCTCTACAGTATATGCCATATACCACCTGGAATGCAGGACGTGTGGTTCCCAGAACCTGGGGCCCACACCTGTTCCACTTACGTTCTGGGTCTTTGAATTTACAGCTCCCACTTCCTGGGACAAACATTACCATCCTTTCTCTTTTTTGAACCGCGTATTATTTATATCAAGACTCCGCTAAGGAGCTACCTCCCTTGGAAGTTGAGCCAGCCTGGTTTTGCCTTATCTCCTATTTGTAAGCACTGCATCCTGAATTTATCTCTAAGAAACACTTTAACTCCATATTGTAATCATCCATTTACTTCCAGATGAATTGAGGGCAAGTATTACCCATTCATCTTGGAATCTCTAGTGCTGTGTGATATCTCTGGCTCATAGAAAAAATTCAATAAATGTTTATTGACAAAATGTTATTTTGTTAAATGGTGTGGAGAAGGCAAAAATGACATGGGAGTTCCATATTTATTTATATATTTCTATAAAAGTACTCTAGCATAAGCACATTCTTGCGATTTGTGATTTAATATTATACACCTTTTTGTCTTTAATTATATTTTTAAATATTCCAGGGAAAAATAATTATAAATCTTAAGTTATATAAATAGTTAATTGTCAATATGATATTGAAAAGGACTAAACAAAGACATTTACCGCCTATTTTTTTTTTTTTTTTTTGAAAGCATGGCTTAATAAAATAATCTTTGTCATGTTTTTTTTTTTTTACTTTCTGGGCCACTTGCAGTTGGGAAATAATGTACCTTTTATCACAAAAGCCACTCAATAATGGGTAATGGTCACGATATTCAATGGATTTGCCACACTTGCCACCACCTCTAGATATCTAGTATTTTCTGAGTGTTGAAATTGCTCCTCAGAAATAGACTCAAAAAGATTTCTGACTCTATGTCTGTCATCTCCTCCTTCTGAAGAAACCTTAGTTGGTAGCTTGGTCACCAAATACAGCTGTCCCCAGAAAGAGATAGTGGTATATATCCATGAAGAAAGACTTACAGAAGAATGTTTATTGTAGCTTTAGTCCTAACAGCACACATTTGGAAACAAACAAAATATCCAACAAGAGGTGAATGGATAAACAAACTCTTGTATTTCATACAATGGAATACTACTTAGCAAAATAAAGGAATGAATTACTGATAGGCAAATTCACAAAAACATGTAGGGAAATCTATGACACATGCTGACTGAAGTAAGGCAGACATGAAAGCGCACATGCTGTATGCCTCCACTTAGATGAAATTCTAGAATTCGCATAACTAATTTGTGGTTATAGAAATGAGAACAGTGCTTGTTACTGGGTGGCGGAGAATGACTGCAATAGTAACAGAAGGAAATTTCTTAGATGAGGAAGAATGTAGATTATACATCTGCATTTTTAAAACTGATCAAACTGTACATGCGAGGTCTTTGTACCTCACTTGTGGGTAAATTATACTGTAAGAAATAATAAAAAAATTCTAGATGAATAAAAATGTGATGTAAAATTTCCAAACCAAAGAAACCTAATTCAAGCCAGCAATATAATGAAAAGGAACAAGTAAAGAAGAAAACAAGAATAAATGTAAGTGGAAAACAAACTAAATAGGTCACAGAGATGAAAAATACAGCATAGGGAATATAGTCAGTAATTTTATAATAACATTGTATAGTGACAGAAGGTGACTACACTTACTGTGGCCAGTATTGGGTAATGCATAGAACTTGAATGATTATGTGTACACCTGAAACTAATATAACATTGTATGTCAACTATACTTCAATATTTTTTAATATTTTTAGGATTTTTTTCAAAACTGAAAGAGAACAAAATAGATGGTCAGCTAGTCAAAATATATAAATAACCACAACTAATTCATTTCAAAAGACAGAAGTTTGCAGATTAAGCTATATAAAATAAATTTTAAAAGCAAATGTTAAAATTCTAGTCACTTAGTGCTTTGAAAGAGGCACCCATAAAGCAATATGAAGCCAAAAGCTTTAAGGCTAAAGGACCAAAAATAATATAACAAGCAAAAAACTAACTAAAAGAAATACTTTACGGTACTATCAGAAAACATATATTCCCAGTCAGACAAAAGAAATTCAATGTGACAGGTTTATATACTGTTATAAGGTACAATCTACCAACATGTAATATCTTATGAATCTTTTATGCACCTGACACAATAACTTTAAAGTAAAGGAAAAGCTGTTAGAAATTTAAGAAGTACCTGACAAAAGTACCTGACCCAATCATAGTTGGGTCATTTAACATAGTTCTCTCGAAAACTGGTAGATAATAGAGACACAATGTATATGCATAACGGGGCTAGGTCTGTTAAAAATATCAGACATTATACCTAAAAACATTTTCTTATGTTGAATAGTCACACATTTGATCATGTAATAGGCCAAAAATGAAATTGCAAACTTTTCCTCAAGACAGTTGGTAGGGAAAGTAGCATTCTGCTACAACTTTGCTGATAATACAAATGGTTATAACCACTTTGTAAGGTAATTTGGTCATATCTATCAAGATTTTATTTTTATTTATTTATTTATTTTTAAAGACTTTATTTGAGAGAGAGAGAGAGAGTGCAAGCAGGGGGAGAGGCAGAGGGAGAGGGAGAAGCAGGCTCTCTGCTGAGCAGGGAACCTGATGTGGGGCTCAATCCCAGGACCCTGAGATTGTGACCCGAGCCGAAGGCAGACGCTTAACCGACAGAGCCACCCAGGTCCCCCTCTATCAAGATTTTAAATGCACACGTATTTTGTCCCAAAGGACTTTGCCTCTAGGAATATATATGACAAAATTACTCAATATGTGCACAAGTATATATAAATAAGAATGTTTATAAGGCACTATGATAATAACAAAAAACAGCAAACAATCTAATAAAATCACAATCAGGAGATTGGCTAAATTATGGCAAACCCATACTGTGGAAAAGTATGAATTCATGAAAAACATGTACATGTATATATTTTTCTCTATATATCTTTATATATATAAATTTGCCTATACATATAAATTTATATGTAATTGTGTGAGGTGATAGATGTTAACTAAATTTATTTTGGTAATCATTTCACAATATATACCTATATCAAATGATTGTGTTGTGCATCTTAAACTAATTTAATGTTATAGGTAAATTATCTCTCAATAAAAATAAGGAAAATGAATAAATAATATATATATATGCATTAGATTTATACATAAATCTAATGCTTCAAAACTTATGAATGAGAGGAAATAAGCAAGAAACAGCAGAATTATATAAATATGAAATAATGAAATAATTGAAATAATGAAATATTTGAAATAATGAAATAATGAAAAGGTGCACCACACAATGTAGGTAAATTTGAGTTCTGAAGAAGAAAATGGAATTTGGATGGTAGAGGATGAAGAAGTATACTAGATGGGACTTGTGCATTTTATTCTGTATTCATCTATAGTTTGAGTATTTTTATAGCCATTCATTTATTAAATATTTAACAAAATATAATTCTAACTTAATCCACAAATTACCAGTCATCTAATTTTTAAAGACATCCATCTCAACCCATGAGTTAATAAAGTAAAATAAGATTTTAGTTTTTATTTTATGTAAAATGTATATTTTTTAAAAGGATAAGTTTGAATTTGATTATCATGTGTGCCATAATAAAAAGTTTGTGGCACACATTACGCTGGTTTAATATAATGCTTGTCCAGTGTGGACTCAAGAAAAATTTGTTAAATGAACAATAAGCCCTTAGTAATTAGAGATTACATGGACAACAATGATAACAACAACAAATATACTGTAACTGACTCACTTACAAAAGGAAATCCACAATATTTTTATACATATGTACTTCCCATCTCCATGACTCCTCCAAAGCTTGTTTGTGTATGGGCTTTGGAATCAGATAAGAGATCACAACAAACAGATTTTTCTCAATGTGAAGAGAATAGTAAAATGTTCTAGTGTTGAGTTGAGCAAATACGGACAGGGAATATTTAAGAATCCATAAAGTCTTTGATACGTGCTGTGCTTCATAATTTAAAAAAATCATGATTTGGAGGTATTATAATCAGTACATCATTTTTTATTTTTTAGTTCACTTCTGTCTTTGTTATAGAACTATCTCCTCTGTAAGTCTTTGAATCTGTTCAGAAACTATCTAATGCATCGTATGGAATATTGGACTAGATCAGAGGTTCCCAACTTTTTTCCATTCATGGTGTTGTTAGTATCTCAGTAATTTTTCCATGACACCTTAGACTGAAAGAAGTATCTTATAGTTCCTTTGTAAGGAAGTTGTTCGGTCCAAAAAATTTAATAAATATTTATATCCTCAAAACTCAGAATCCATTTGAAAAAATAATAAATAAATTAGGAGAGTGAGACTAAAAAAATCAAGATTTATGAACCAGCTTAAATAAATCTTAATCATTTTTCTGAGTACATTCTATCTTGTTTAAGAGCGTACCAACTTTTAAAAAAATAAGTATGCATTAATTTCTACTTATTTTATAAGAGTATAACCTAAAAACTAAATTCACTCTGTTTTTCAGATTGTCCAGAGACTTAAAAGATGGCAGTCTTAGGAAATTATTAACAACGTTGGTAACGTATGTAGTAAGATTAATTACGTGATTTATACCTAATTTTTACTTAATAAAAATTTATATTTAATCCAGCATCCTATTCCTCAGTATAAAAGGTAAAAGATAGAATGTCCTGAATCTTTTTTTTTCCCCCCATTTAAGCTTATTGCAAGTTTCTGAAGCTTTTCACTCTGTGCCTTCAAACAAATGTTTCCCCATGTGAGCAAAACAGATCTTGAAACTATGGCATTTTTCATTTCCCTTCTGAAAGCAGAGCAGAACTCAGGGAGGGAGGGAGGGAGGAAGAGAGGCAGAGAGAGAGAGTGAGAAGGAATCAATGGACGCCAGGCTGACAGATACACAGTAAAGAGTAAAGGAGAAAACTTGTTATACTGGTTTCTCTCATTCTTATCAATTTGCAGATTAGTTGTGATAGTTGTGCTCTGGTTGAAGAGTTGATTTAATTAATAACTTAAAAATAATCCTGAGTCAAATCGTAATTACTAGATAAGCTTCAGATCTGCCGGCAGGAGCGGTCACATCATACTTGAGTACCGTTGCGGCCGGGAGAACTGAGTTGACCCCAGGCTTCAAGCACATGATATTTATTGAGCAGTATTGTTCCTATAAACTCTGACTTCATGGGACAGTAAAGGTAACAACAAAGTGCTGGGACAGGTCCAGTGACCAGCGCAGTCGCAAGGCTAAGCAATAGCGCTCCTGCTGATCTGGTGAGGCAGACGTTGTAGGATTGCAGTGCGTGATCACCGCAATACAGCAGGCAAAAGACACGGTAGGACTGAGTGAAACGAATCTGCACACTTAAGCACAGGGAACTGGAAAACAATAGTAATGAACCAGAATAAAATAACACTAGTGGCATGAAATCATCGGCATGAGATCCAAGGAAAAGAAAACTGCCTACTCACCTAAAGGAAGAACAACAATAGCGCAAGAAGAATCTAAGAACCTCTCCAAAATCTTGAAGAATTTATCTACATGTTTTCTGTGCATTTGTCTCTATCTCTGCTCTCTCGATGATACTCTACAGGGAGATTTTTCCTCCCTATCTTCCCACCTCTATGGCGGGACAACACAGAAGCAAAAATAATGACCCAGGGGAACCATTGGCACAGAAAGATACCCTTGCAGAAGAGTTTTCTTCTTGCTTGTGGAAACTAAACATGATTGGGGCTGGGGGAAGGAGAAGGTGGACAGAACTGAAAGGAAGGACCTGACCCAGAGGTAAGGGGTAGATGAGTTGGTGCCATCAGATAGAGACTCAGCATTGAGCAGTCCATCTGTGTAGACGTTCCCTGTCATCCATTGTCTGTGTCCAGCTCCCTTTGCAACAATCCCAGACTTCTGTACTCCCATCTGATGTAGAAGTACCATAGGTAGGGATGAAGCCATGAAAGGAAAACTCTACTCCTAACCAAGGTGGAACTAAACAGAACCAGCTGGGCATTTCTCTTTGAGCCTGACTAATTGTGAACACACTGCCAATGTTAAAATATTCACGTGAGGTCATTGTTTTCAAGCAACATTACAAGTTCCCAGAAATTCTGAAAAATTCTGGGAAGACGTAAAAAAAAAAACAACTTTTCAAATGATGAATAAGATTTTTAAAAGTAGCAATCACATAAATAAATGGGATCTAAAGAAATGGATGAAAATTCTCTGAACCAGGAATGAAGCAAGAGCACAAGTCTAGGAGGAACTGAAAGTTGGAGCTGCCCACTGACCCAGGGAAATACGATCTCTGGTAGCTTAGAGCTTTGGTGTTAGTGACTGTGCTTAGGAGAGGGGCAAGACAAAGATTAGGACCAGTGTATAGTGAGCAATTAGATTGGAGAGTCTTGTGTAAAGTCCAGACTTATAAACAACCTAAACCAGGGAAGTGATGAAATAGGAGATTCTCTGACTAGGATTGGCTTTGGGTAAAGGGAGAAGAAGCAATAGTTTTCCAAAATATTTTTTGTCCATAGGCCTGCTCCTTAATGAGCTTTGAATTTGAATTCACATTATTTTCAATTAAAGAATTTTGGTGTAAAAAAAGCTCTGGGCCTGTAGCTTTCTGGGACAGAGAGAAAGTAGGCAAATTCTTTCTTGCTGAATACATCCCTGCATCGAGCCTCAACAAAGCCCTACAGAATTTTAACAAACATATGCTCATAATCAACGATCATAAAATGCATAAATAAAACAAGGAATTGTGAGTGAGAGACAACAGGACTAACATGGAACAAATATTGGAATTATTAGAGATAAAATGTACAAGTGTAACTAATAAATTTATGTGAACAAAATGTAGAATAAAAAACACGAGTAAGGATCACACATCTATCAAAGACGAGCAGGCATAGTTGGTAAAAGGCAAAATTAAACTTTTAGAAATGAAAAATGTAGTCAGTGAAATTAAAGCTAAGTTTGCAAAATAACTGCTTAAAAGAGAACTAACAAGCCAGAAGATATAAACTAACAAATCATACAATTGGTGCTCACAGAGACAAACTGATGCAAAGGTATAAAAGAGAGGTTGAGGAACATAGGAGCTAGAATGAGCTAGTCCAACACATACCTAATCAAAGTTCCGGGGAAAAAATAATAGACTGAAGGGGCAACAGTTAAATTGACAATGGCTGAGATTTTCACAAGAGCCAGCGAGCTCATTCTGAGGAATACCAACAAATCCCAAATAAGGTAAACTATTGTATGTAGGTATGAAATTAGAAAAACTGCAGAGAACCAAATAAAATAGCAAGTGTTAGAAAAAGCAGAGAGAAAAGATGGATTATGAGCAAAGGAATGGCAACTGGACTAACATTTCACTTCTCAACAACCTCGTAACAGAAGCCAGAAGGCACTAGAATAACATCTTCAATATGTTGCAAGTTTCTTTCAACCTAGAATCATGCCTGGCAAAGACATCTTTCAGAGAAAACCAATTTTAAGAAGTTTTCATGTAATAAGTAATCTACCACAACAGATTCTCCCTGAAGGAATGTCTGGGGGATACACTTTAGCAAGAAGGAAAAAGATGCTAGAAGGAAGATCTGAGATGTATTTTAAAAAAAGGGAGGGCAGAAAGACATATAATGGGAGAGGGTTTATAGGAAGCTTCAATAGTCTGGGTAATGTTCTATTTCATTGTATGTGTGTTTTCAATTCAAATAGGAGGTAGGGTGGGGGTGGAGAGAGAGAAAGAAGGAGGGAGGGAGGGAGAGAAAGGGAGAGAGAGAGAGGAGAGAAGGGTTTCCCAGGCCAGAGCTATATTTGATCACAATCATACCATCAGAAAGAAACAAAGTATGAATCAGGGAAGGTTGCTGGGTGATGGGAACAGAGAGGAAGAGATTTGGTGCCCATTTATACACCTTCCAGGAGAAAAGAGTGTTTTGATAAAATAGCAGTTATTTGATTGGCCTATTGAGAATCTGGACACATGATGTTATATAATCCTAATATTATTAAACATCCAAATCATATAACAGAAGGCTGGACCATATTAAATTTGTTGAACTTAATATGGTGAGACCACCTGACAACCAAACAGCTGGCCTCTGTTGGTGACAGCCCCCCTTCAACTTGTTCACACTAATGAAAACTTTATCATGTAAATTATCTTAAATTAATTCTCACAACACTTAAAAACTGTGGTATGCTTGTCATCATTTTATAAATGTGGAAACTGCAGATAAAAATGGACCTGTCCAGGAGCACACATAAATGCATGGTGAGTCTAGTATTTGAACCCAGGTCTCTCTTCCTCCCCACCATCACCCCCACCCCCACCCTTATCTCTCTCCAAAGCCCCATGTTCCCAGTGTGCCAGGCCCTTATCTCTAACCCTAAAACTAGCACCACAAGATAGGGATTATTATTATTTTTTTAAAAGATTTTATTTATTTGACAGAGAGAGCAAGAGAGCACAAGCAGGGGGAGCGGCAGAGGGAGAGGGAGAAGCAGACTCCCCGCTGAGCTGGGAGCCCAGATGCAGGGCTCCATTCCAGGATCCTGGGATCATGACCTGAGCCAAAGGCAGAAGCTTAACCAACTGAGCCACCCAGGTGCCCCCAAGATAGGGATTATTACACAAACAAAATAAACACTCCGTGTTCTCTTCAGTCTGTCCCAGCTCTGAGACCTGTATTAATCTGATTTCTGGAAGGCCAACCATCGCCAAGCTGGTACCACCATGTCGAGGAGGAAACAGATACACACCTGACAGGGCTTGAGAACAAAACACATGCCCGTCCACAAACAAGTGTGTTCAAAGTTCAAGTACAGAGGAATTATGCTAAAGGAAGAGGAATGTGAATTGAATATGGAAAGTCTCCTTGAAGGAGAAACCTCTTGAGATGGCCTTTGAAAGAGGATTTGGCTTAAAGTGTCAAATACTAACCAGAAAAGGAGCCAGTGAGGTGTATTTGAAGTGACAGGAGTAAGGAGGCAGCAAAGTGATGTGTTTTTTAGGATAAATATAATTACACAAGATTATAAAGAGAGATGAAACTCAGTGGATCAGCTAATGAGAGGCTTTTTAAATAACGACCTAATGAGTTAGTATCTGATTTCATAGGCAATTACCTTAAGGTTCAACTGTGGTTGACATGCAGTATGGAAAGTTAGTGTTTGATCTTTTCTTTTCCTTTGCAGGTCAAAAGAGCACTCTATCCTCCATTTCCCTCTATGTTAATTCAAAAAGCTACCCAGTAAAGTCTATGTTTTACTGTTTACTTTGAAACTTTTTTGATGAAATGAATAAAGCACCCACATAGGCCCACATTAGATTGTTTCACAATTTTATATTTTTCAGGTTCCATCAAGCTGACATCACAAAACAATATCTTATCTCAGTGAGTCCACATCTTTGAGATAAGTTTGCATGACTAATGGTACTTGCTTAAATAGATCAGTCTTTGAAACTTTAATCCAAGAATTCCTTTTCTCTCTATTTTTGAGTGCATAAGAATTAACACACATCTAGCATGAAAATTCCCACTAAACAATTGCAGAAAAAAAAAGCTGGCCAATCAAAAATGATGTTGTAATTTTATCTCAAAGTAATTGCAATAGAAAATTCTAGCAAAGTTTTTTTGTATAGGGGTTTCTGCAATCCACTATTTGCAGTTAAGTTAATCTACAAAATCAACCACAAAACATTGCAAACTTCTTAATGGTAGCAATTATGTCATATATTTTCCCTTTGGAAAGGAGGGACTATATTCTCTACTCCTTCTACATAATCTGTGGCGTGTGGTAGATTCTGAATGCACAGTTAAAAAACAAACGCTAGTGAAGGGATGATTTGATAGCATTAGTTTTAGGTCTATTAGAGCCTATTTCAAATCCACAAATCTTAGATTTCCCAAACTAAGTTTAGTTATAAATGCAAACAAATGTAGATTTTAAAGGAAGGACGTGTATTTTTGGGGTGAGATAAGCAAATGCAGCAGCAAGGCTTCCAACACAATTTACATACCCAGAATTAGTTATTCATGTGTGGATGAAAGTAACTTCAAACACCACATACAACTACTTCCAACGCTTCTTCTGTTTTCACTATTTTGAACATAAAAGTTAACTTTGCAAACGTAAGATTTCCCCTTGCCTGATCTATAACCTCATTTCTTATTCATGTTTCAAGCAGAATATGCCAACTCTTCCCTTTAAAAGCCATTTTTCAGGAAAATGGGCATTCAGTGTTTGCATGAGTTTCTGACTTTATGTAATCTGTAGTAAATTTTGAAATGCTTTCTTGGAATAGAGCACATTTTCTGTGTGCTCTATTGGGTAAGAATCTAAATAGTTCCCATAGCACTCCTATCTAAAATTTGCTTTGCTGTTTCAGCTGTATGACCGTGCTTGCCTCTTTGGTTTATTTAATTAATGCAGTGTTTATTGACAATACTTTCTTACATTGGACAAATGCTGATTTTTGATGGGCCCTTATTCGGACTATTTTGGGATGTAATCATTATTGTCTCTTAATTTAAGATCTATAGCTGAGGAATTTTGTAATATTCTTGTCACTTCTTAAGGCATTTGTTCTGAGGCCTGCCATTACATTGGATATATCATTAGATGTGAATCACCTAGTTTCTCTATGCCCCAGTTTCTCTCAAAATAAAGTAGAAATATAGTGAGTTTCCTTTTAGGTTTTTGTAGGAGGACAGCCTCTTCCTAATGTTTTTTAGACTCCTTTAACCAGAGCAAGTGTGACCTAAGTTTAAATTTGAAATTCTCTAACCAAATTTTATATGAGGACTTCTGAATTTTAATAAAAAAAATACATCAAGTTGTAAATGACTATTAGTAGGTGAATAGTTAAGTTATACAGCTATTACAAAAATACTGTTTTTCAATAATGTTTATTGCCATAAGGAAATGTTTATAACTCCCAAACATTAAAAGCATCATACCAAAAGGTAACTGAATCGAACACGGAACATATTCTATAGAAAAAAATCATTATTTTACTGTTATGGCTCCTCTCCCTCAGTTAGCATTGATAGTGGAGTTTGTTCCAGAAGAAAGTAATGTGTCATCAATAGCACTTTGCTAGTGTGTTTTTTGGAATACAAATTCTGTAAAAGATTAATTGGTGTTCTACTTTAAAATGGTTCTTGGACCAGTAAATTGGAGAAATAAGTCAAATAATATTAAACAGGGCTTTTACTGCAGGATTCTCCAGAAATTTTAGTATGTTAGTAGTCATTTTGGACCTTAAAGAGAGAAAAATTTTACATTTTAATGAAATCTAATTATATGACTTTTTTTTCGTTCGTAGTTAGTACCTTTTGTGTTCTGTCCAGGAAATCTTTACCTATCTCAAGATTGCAAAGATTTTCTTCTATGCTTTCTTTTAGAAGGTTTATATTTTTAGCTTTTACATTTAGGTCTATGAACCATTTTCTGAATTTTTATGAATGATGTGAGTATGTGAATAATTTTTTTTCAACCCAGATGGAACCCTGAAAAACCCAGTTGTTCCTGTATCATTCGTTAGAAAGATTATTCTTTTTTTCTTTTTCACTTTGGCACAACTGTCAAATCCAAGTGACCATATATCTGGGACTTTTTTCTGAACTCTGTTCTGTTCCATTGATTTGTCTGTCAGTCTTTATGCCATTACCACATTGCTTTGGCCTTTATGGCTTTATAGTAAATCTTGATATCTGGTAGTATAGATACTCCAACATTGCTCTTTATTCAAGAGTATTTTGCCTCTTTTAGCCCCTCTGTATTTGCATATCAATTTTAGAATCAGCTACAACCAAGTTGTAAAAGAAAGCCTGCTGAGATTGCATTGAATCTGTAGATACATTTGGGAAAAACTGACATTTTAACATCAAATCCTCCGATTTTATGAGCATGGTATATTTCCAAACATTTAGATGAAGGGTTGATAAGTTTTTTCTGTAAAGGTCAAGGTAGTAAATATTTTAAGCTTTGCTAAATTTTTTGAGCTCTTTTGCAACCTCTCAGCTGCAAAAGTGGCCTTAGCCACATATAATCAAATGGGTGTAGCTATATTCTAAACAAAAACAGGCTGCAAGATGTAGGCCACAGTTTGCCAAACCATGATTTAGACCATCTTCAGTTTCTCTCAGCAGTATTTTGTAGTTTTCAGAGTACATGTTATTAAATACTTACGCCTAAATAATTTATGTTGGATACATTTGTAAATTATATTTAAAAACTTTAAATTTCCAATTACTCATTGCTCTATAGAAAACTATAATTTGTGTTTGTATATTTATCTTGTATCCTGTGACCTTCTAAATTCAAATATAGTTCTAGTAATATTTTTTAGGGGTTCCTCAGGACTCTATTGTCTGCAAATAACACTGTTTATCTATTTTTTTCCTAATATTTGTGATTTTTTTTTTCTTATTTTATCATACTGCTTAGGATCTCCAGGACTGATTGAATAGAGGAGGCGTATTTGCTTGTAGCTGAGTTTAGGAGTAAAGCATTCATCTTTCATTGTAAAATAAGATATTTCATTGTAGCTTTTTTCAGGTTCAAGAAGTTTCCTTCTATTTCTAGTTTGCTGGGAGGTTTTCTTACAGCTAAGTGTTGAATTTTGATAAATGCTTTTTTCCCTCTTTATTCAACTAATATGGAGAATTATATTGATTGGCTTTCAAAGATATTTCTGTGTAGATTTCATGTAATATCTTTGTTTTTGACAGGATAACTTTGGCTTCACAAGATAAGTTGAGAAGTGTGTCTTTCTCTTGTATTTCTTAAAGAGTTAGTGTAAGATTGGCATTATTTTTTCTTGGTTTTTTATTAGAATTTGCCAGTGAAGCCATTTGGGCCTGGAGTCTTCTTTGTGGGAAGAATTTTAATTATGAATTAAATTTCTGTAATAGATATAATTTAAACATTTTATTTTATTTTATTGTATATCAGTCTTTGTAACTTGTGGCTTTTAAGGAATTTGCCTCTTTCTTTTAAGTTGTTAAATTTATTGCCATAAATTGTTTTTAATATTCTTTATTTTTCTCTTATTTCTGTAGTATACATAGTGATATCTCCTCTTTCAATGTTGATATTGGTATCTTGTATTTTCCCTCTTTTTTCTTGATCAGTTTAGGTTCAGATTTGCCAATTTCACTGATCTTTTCATTGTAGTTGTTTCCATCGATTTTCTTTTCCATTTCATCTCTTATCTTTATTGTTTCCTTCTTTCCCTTAACTTTGTATTTTTGTCTTTTTTTCTAGTTTCTTAAGGTGGAAGCTTGTTCTGTTGATTTTACCTTTTTTTCTTGCAATATAAGTATTGATAATTATAAATTTTTATCTAAGAACTATGTTAGTTCTTAGATAGTTAATTCCTCAAAGTTTGGTATATTTTGTTTTCATTATCATTCAGTTCAAAGAATCTTACAATATCCTCTGTGATTTCTTCTTTAATCCATGGTTTATTTAGAAGCTTGCTGTTTAATTTGGTAAATTGTCAAAACCCACTCTGGGAAACTGGTAAACAGTACTCTTTTTACATCTAAGACATATACACTTGGAATATAAAGCATGGGTAGAAGATAGCTTCAGAAGTGGGTCATATATACATATACAATCTCATATTGTATATTTCCATAAATAGATACATAAAATACACTTATATTATAAATCAAAGTAAGATAATTAATGTGTTTTTGAACTAGATTTTGATTGATAAGGTCAACCTTAAAAGATTTTTCAGAAAAGTATTGTTAGTACTGATAAGGAAAAATCTGTGTCCTAAGATGGCCGACAGAGCCAGCAAGAGAGTCCCAGTCCTTGCTCCAGGGCTCTTCCGGGTTCTTCTTCCTGGTCTGCTTCCTGGAGGCACCAGTCCGGGTTCTTCTCCCTGCCCCGTTTCGCACACGCGCCAAAAGTGCCAAGTATGCGGAAGTAGAAGTGTATAAATTGCCCACTTTGTTTGTGCTCAGGGCTCAGACCTTTGGAGACCACTCTCCTCTGAGCCTGCAGGTGTTAAATAAACCTCCTATCCTCCAAGATCTCCGGCTGCCACTTGGTTCTTCCATCGGGCGATCCAGTCCAGGTTCCATAACATTTGGTTCCCTGACCCGGAAACCCAACTGCGCTGGCCCATTGTTGCCACTGGTTTGGGGGCAATGGCAGGGCGGTGATGGAACAAGGGATCCTAAGAGAGAAGGAGCACCCTGCCTAATTTTCGGCAGTCTCCGCCCCTATTGCCTCGGCCCTGCCCCGCTCCGCTGTTCCCGCTGGACTTGATGAGACTTGGCAGGTGAGGACCTGGTCCCGACCTCGGATTCTGGTAAGGCCTGGGGCCCCAGGACCCAGAAAGGCCCACCCCCATTGGGGTGAAAGGGGAGCCTGATCACCTCCCAGAGACCTCTTAGAGGTTTCACAGGTAGAGATTCCCAGGGAGGGAATGTAATAACTTCTGGAGTGTGAATGTGTGAGTGAATGTGCAGTCAACCTGGCTTGCTCAAGCGGACTGATTCTGTGACTCCACAGGAGGGCACCCTTAAGGTCCCCAGAAGCCTATGGAGTCTGAGTGGGCCTGTCTGCGATTCCGTGGTGAATGGCATACAATAGTTTCTGACTGTAAGTCACAGCGTTGAGACCACTACAGCTAAGCCTCACCTAAGCTCCTTCGAGACATGGCCAGATGGGCATCTGATTGGTCTCCTCACCTCAGGACGCACCCCCTTTGTCTCTGTGCCACTGCACACGGGGACATCACCATGGGGTCAGGGCAGAGTAAACCTACGGTTCTAGAGACCATGATCAAAAATTTCAAGAAGGTGTTTTCAGGAGACTATGGAGTCAGGATGAACCCCGGCAAGTTGAGAACCCTATGTGAATTGGAATGGCTCACCTTTGATGTCGGGTGGCCTTCAGAAGGAACATTGGATGTCCCAATGATTCATCGAGTATGGCGAGTAGAAACAGGAGAACCAGGACACCCTGACCGGTTTCCGTACATTGACTGCTGGCTAGGAATTGCTCAGACCCTTTCTCCCTGGGTGCGATTCACTTGCAATAGGCAGGGACAGGCTAGGGTCTTAATCGCCTCATCCAAGCAACCTAAAGAAAATCGGCAAAAATCCCAGTCTCCACAAATCCTAGCCGGAGATCCTGAGGACAAACTGATCCTGCCCCCACCATACATACCCCAAGACCGCCTACACCTGGCCCTTCAGCTCCAGACACTCAGCCACCATTGGTTTCACTGGTGCCCCCAGGCCCAGAGGATCCACCGGCGCCCCTAGGCGCAAAAGATCCACTTTCTCCAGGACAGCAGTCAGGCTGCACCCCAGGCCGGGTGCAAGGGCCCTCCAAATGCTGGTACAAGAGACGCAGGAACCTGAGAGGTGCGATGAAGACAGGACGGTCCAACCTGGCTGTTCCATGATGTATTATCAGCCCTTCTCCACCACCAACCTCCTCAACTGGAAACATAACACCCCATCCTACTCTGAGAAACCACAGGCTATGGTAGGACCTCATAGAATCCCTCTTCCAGACTCATTGGCCAACCTGGGAAGACTGCCAACAGTTACTCCACACCCTGTTTAACACAGAGGAAAGGAGGAGAATAATGAAAGGTGCACGGCAGTACCTGGAAGAGCACGCACCAGTGGGAGTCATCAACCCTGCTGCCTGGGCTAATAAAGCTGCACCCGAAGAGCGCCCAGCATGGGACTTCGCCATAACTGAGGGACAGGCCCACATCCACCGGTACCAGTAGGCCCTCCTCTGGAGAATCCGGGCAGGAGCTAAAAAAACCCATGAACATGACTAAGGTATCCTCGGTCACTCAACAACCAGGGGAGTCCCCTGGGGACTACTATGAAAGACTATGTGAAGCCTACAGGATATACACTTCATTTGACCCTGAGGCACAGGAAAGCCAACAGATGGTAAACACCTCCTTTGTGGCTCAGGCTGCCACCTCCTTTGTGGCTCAGGCTGCCATCAGAAAAAAACTTCAGAAACTAGAGGGTTTTGCCGGGATGAACATCACCCAACTAATAGAGATTGCCAGTAAGGTCTACATGAACAAGGAAGTCACAGCTGAATGGGAAGCCAACAAAAAGATGAAAAAGAAAGTCAGCCTCCTTGCCACCTCCCTGAAGGAAAAAGACAACACAAAGACGGGGAGACCCCAACCACCGAAAGGGGGGAAGCCCAGAACCCCTTTGGCAAGGGATCAACGTGCCTACTATAAAGAGAAAGGGCATTGGAAAAACGAATGTCCCAACCGGGGAAAGGCTCAAAAGCCCAGCCGCTACAAGGAAGAACCCTGAGAGGAGGACCTCATCGGCCTTGCGGGAGTGGACTCAGACTGAGGGGGACCAGGCTCTTTCCTCTTTGGCCCCCATGAGCCCACGGTCAAAAGGAAGGTGGGGGGCCAGCCGGTGACTTTTATGGTTGATACTGGGGCCGAGCACTCTATTGTCACCTCCCCAGTTGGAAACTTTCAGCAAAAAGACTGTGACCATCCTTGGGGCCACCGGGACATGGGCAATAAAACAGCCCTTTTGCCAAGCTCGCCAGTGTGAACTCGGGGGCCACAAGGTCCGACACGAATTCCTTTATCTGCCTGATTGCCTCATCCCTCCCTTGGGCCGAGACATACTCTCCAAGCTTAGGGCTCAGATAACCTTTGAGCCCACTGGACACACTAGCCTCCGAGGCCCAACCGAGCAGCCTGCCAGAGTTCAGACTCACCTTCCTTCAGTATGGGCTGAAAACAACCCACCCGGACTAGCCCAAAATCAGGCCTCTATCATTTTTGAACTGATCCCAGGAGCCCAACCTCAGAGGCAAAGACAATACCCCCTTCCACAAGAAGCTAAGATCGGCATCCAAGAACATCTGACCAAACTCAAAGAAGGGGGTATTCTAGTCGAGTGCCAGTCAACCTGGAATACCCCACTCCTGCCAGTCAAGAAGCCAGGAGGGGGATACTGACCAGTTCAAGACCTGGGGGCCATCAACAAGGTAACCACCTTTCTGCATCCAGTGGTTCCGAATCCATACACCCTCCTCAGCCAAATCCCATGGTTGGCCAGATGGTTCACTTGCCTAGATTTGAAGGATGCCTTCTGCCTCTGCTTAGCTCCCCAGAGCCAGCCACTATTTGCCTTTGAATGGTCTGAACCTGATACAGGGCTCCAGATGCAACTGATTTGGACACGCCTCCCACAGGGGTATAAACACTCACCAACCCTCTTTGGGGAAGTGCTGGCCACCGACCTCCCCAGCTTCCCAAGAGAGGCCGCACGATGCACCCTCCTCCAGTATGTGGATGACCTCCTCCTCGCCAGTGACGCACAAGAAGACTGCACAAAAAGCACCAATGCCCTCCTACAGCTCCTGTCAGACTCGGGATACCGAGCCTCATGGAAGAAGGCACAAATCTGCCAACAACAGGTCTGATACCTTGGTTTCCTCCTCACCCAAGGGAAAAGAGAACTAGGGCTGGAGAGGAAAAGGGTCATCATCTCCCTGCCATAGCCCCAGACAAAAAGGGGCCTACGAGAATTCCTGGGGGCTGCAGGATTCTGCCGCATCTGGATCCCTGGGTTCTCGGCAATAACAAGACCCCTTTATGATGTCTTAGGGGGACCAGATGGAGAACCCCCTGCCTGGACTGAGGAAGCAGAAGCCGCTTTCACAGAGATAAAGACCGCCCTGGGGTGGGCTCCAGCCATGGGCCTACCAGATGTAGAAAAACCCTTCAATCTCTTTATTCATGAAAAGGAAAAAATAGCGCTCGGGATACTCACCCAGACTGTTGGACCCTGGCAATGGCCAGTTGCTTACCTGTCAAAGAAGCTGCACCCCATGGCCACGGGATGGCCACCGTGCCTCAGGGCGCTGGCAGCCACAGTCCTACTCATCAAGGAGGCGGACAAACTTACCCTGGGGCAATAACTTAATGTCAAGGTCCCTCATGCAGTTGTGTCCCTCAGGAACGCACAGGGACACCGCTTCCTTTCCAACTCTCAGCTAGCACAATACCAAGGGCTCCTCTGCAAAAACCCACGGGTCACCCTTGAAACAGTAAGGACATTAAATCCAACAACTTTTCTCCCCACGGAAGACAGGGAACCAGACCATGACTGCTCCGAGGTGACTGATGAACTCTACGTGAGCCGTCCAGATCTGCGGGATCAAGCCATAAAGAATCCAGAGCTCATGCTGTTCAGCGACGGCAGCAGTTACCTACAGGAGGGTGCCCAGAAGGTGGGTTATGCAGTAACCACAACCACTGAAGTCCTAGAAGCTAAGGCATTACCAGCTGGATGGTCAGCTCAACGGGCTGAATTATATGCCTTAGTCTGAGCCCTCACCCTCGGTGAAGGCAAGCGAGTCAACATCTATACTGACTCTCGGTATGCCTTTGCTACTGTACATATACATGGAGCCATCTACAAGGAAAGGGGCCTCCTAACCGCAGCAGGAAAAGCTATTAAGAACAAAGAGGAGATACTGAGACTCCTCGAAGCTGTCTGGCTTCCAGAGGAAGTAGCAGTCCTGCACCGTAAGGGACAGCAGAAAGGAGACGACCCCACAGCGCAGGGAAATCGTCTGGCAGATGAGGCAGCCAAGACCACAGCCAGTGAGGACATGGACAGAGCCGCTTCCCTCACCATGGCCCTAACACCCCCGGAAGAAGTCCCTCCACCCAGTTACACTAAAAAGGAAAAGGAATGGGCCATGGCTGAGGGAGCCACCCTGACTGAAAAGGGATGGTGGATGATGCCAGATGGGTGCATCTTTGTTCCAACAGCAACTGGAGGGCATCTAGTCAAGGAATACCACCAACTCACTCATCTGGGGAAAACTGCATTAGAGGCCCTTCTCAAGAAGCACTACTACATCAGTCAGCTGCCAGCACTGTGCCGAGCAACGAGTGAACGGTGCATAACATATGCTAAAAATAATGCTCGGTCTGCACCATGGCCCCCGCCAGGTGTCCAGAGGATAGGAGCAACCCCCTTCGAGGATCTAGAGGTAGACTTCATAGATGTGCAGCCAAGCAGGGGGTTCAGATATCGTCTAGTAATAGTATGCACATACTCTGGGTGGGTTGAAGCCTTCCCAACCAGGACGGAGCAAAGCCGGGAAGTAGCTAAAGTCCTCTTGTGGGAGATTGTGCCCCGGTTCAGCCTGCCATTAACAATCCATAGTGACAATGGACCTGCATTTGTGGCAGACATTGTACAGGTCTTGACCAAATCTCTCAACATCACCTGGAGACTCCACACTGCTTACCAGCCCCAAAGGTCAGGGAAAGTAGAGCGAATGAATTTCACCCTTAAGGGAACCTTAGCAAAGTTTTGTCCAGAGACTAACCTCCCATGGCCGGATCTGCTACCCCTAGCTCTTCTGCGTGCTCGCTGCACCCGAGACATTAGGTTTCTCCCCATTCGAATTAATATATGGACGGCCTCCCCCATGCCTGGGGAACCTTCCAGGAAACTTGCATCAGGTTGGAGATAAAGGAGCAGCTTCAGGCCCTGGGGGCCACCCTAAATAAATTACAAAAGTACACCATTGAGAGGGCCCCAATCTCCTTAGGGTCTCAGGTACACTCCTTCCAGACAGGGGACTCAATTTGGGTCAAAGATTGGAAGAAAGACCCCCTCAAACTGCAGTGGACAGGGCCCCACACTGTTGTTCTAACCGCCCCTACTGCCCTCAAGGTCTCAAGTGTCACCCCATGGGTCCACCACTCCAGAGCGAAGAAAGCTCATCATTCGGATGAGGAGCCGTGCCAGTGGAGAGTCCAGCCAGACTTCACGAACCCACTCTGGCTTCACCTTCGACGAGACCCCACCTACTGATGGACACCTGTTCACCATGGTCCCTGGCTCTCATCGTGGTGTGATTTCCCTCATCTTGGGAGTCGGACTCTACACTGTTGCACCTCCTGACTGGACTTTCCCCCAGAGGCTTACTATTGTCATTGCTTATTGGGTGTCCCTAGGGTGTATTACTGCACTTACTTGTCCACAGGTTTTGTCTGCTGATGGGTTAGCCATGATGGCTCCCTCTACCTAAGGTCATAGATCCCACTTTTATTGGCCCTCTGCTGTCTACTCCGAGTGCATTTCACCATGGTTTTCTTGGCCCCAGTCAGTCCCAGTCTTCTGCTACCTGGTGTGCTGTTCCTCCTCACTGCCTCTAGCTTGTTCGGCAAGGCAAGGGGGGCAAACTCTTGTATCACTGTTACTGGCAAATGGACTTTCCAGCTTATCCCCCTCAATCCCACACCAGTGCCCCCACTGACTTCTTCCACCTGGGATGGGCACACACCAAAGGTTAACCTCCATTTTGATGGATGCCAGCTTCTTGATACCTCCTGGGAACCTCACAGATGGTGTTCCTACCATGGCCCTCATTCAGGTTACCGGCTGGTAGATATCTACATCTGTGGGGGCCCTACGCCTCAACAGCCAAACACCTGCCCTTAGTTCTGCTTGCAAGCCTGGGGATGTGAGTCATGGGTGGCGACTTGACTGGGAATTGAACGATGGTCCACCAGGTGGCGCCTCAAACAGCACAGTGACATCCGGATTTCCTTGTCACAGAATGCCACCCCATCTTCTTGCCCTAACAATCACTGTATACTGATCACCCTCTCAGTCTTAGAACCCAATGCCACATCATGGGCTACAGGAATCATTCTCCTGTTGGGCCAGTATCACCCTATGGGGACTGACTTCATGACCAAATTTATGATTAAGTCCAAGCCTTACAGTCAACCCCTAGAGTCAGACAGAAAATAACTTGCCCTGGCGCATCCCTGGGTCCCCCATCCACACACAGCAAGCATCTATAGCACAACTGTTAGGTATGATTAATGCCTCCCACCAAGCGCTTAACCACTCAAATCCACCCCTAGAGTCTGACTGCTGGATCTGTATGGAGCCCAGTCCCGTCCAATACCTAGGTGTCATCCTCAACCAGTCCACCATGTCACCTCCCACCTCGGCACCGGGGACCTCAGATTATCCCTTTCTGGCTCCAG
Source organism: Phoca vitulina (assembly GCF_004348235.1). Lineage (NCBI taxonomy): Eukaryota > Metazoa > Chordata > Mammalia > Carnivora > Phocidae > Phoca > Phoca vitulina. The sequence continues at coordinate 18,843,858 of NW_022589717.1, forward strand.
TACCACTGTATGGCAATTCTTCCTCACCCATCATGGGCCACAGTTGGGTCTGTGTGCCTAACAACACTTTTCTAGCTTGTGATCAAGGTGTAAACATCTGCATCACCCCGTGCGTTCAATCATGCATGCTTGTCAGTCTTCAGTCCTCCCTGGGAGCAATGCCCCACTCATACGGAGACCTCCTAGCCGCCCTCAATGCTCCCCCGCGGCCATCCCTCTCATCATGAGCCTGCTGGCCGCATCAGGTGTTGCCCTCCACGCCACTGGCGTCGGGATGTTTCAGGTTCAGTACCAGGGGTTAACTCAACAACTCACGGTGGATTTTTCCACCCTCACTCAGTCGGCCCTGGCCCTGAAGCACCAACTCGATTCACTGGCCTCAGTGGTCCTCCAAAACAGGCGCGGGCTCGACTTGCTCACAGCCGCGCAAGGGGGCCTCTGCCTCTTCTTACAGGAGGAATGTTGTTTCTATGCTAACGAGTTGGGAGTGGTCCAAGAAACTCTGACCCAATTACAGGAACGAGTACATCGCCAGTGGGAAACACTCCAGCAGACAACTTGGTGGGATACCCTCTCACAATGGTTCACCCCCCTTGTCAGCCCCCTCCTATTGCTTCTCCTCATAGTGGCATTTGGTCCTTGTATTCTTAATGCCCTTACTAGGTTTATCACTACTCCAATTGCTAAAATCAGACTCCATTACTCCTTACTCACTATCGCTCCTTAGAAGATGAAGATGATGCCCTCTAAACTAGGTGATTAAAGGGGCATCAAAGGGGGGAATGATAAGGAAAATCTGTGTCCTAAGATGGCCGACCGAGCCAGCGAGAGAGTCCAGTTCTTGCCCCGGGGCTCTTCCGGGTTCTTCTCCCTGCTCTGCTTCTCGCACGCACCAATCTGGGTCCTTCTCCCTGCCCCGCTTCGCGCATGCGCCAAAAGTGCCAAGTATGCAGAAGTAGAAGTGTATAAATTGCCCCCTTTGTTTGTGCTCAGGGCTCAGACCTTTGGAGATCACTCTCCTCTGAGCCTGCCAGTGTTAAATAAACCTCCTATCCTCCAAGATCTCCAGGTGCCACTTGGTTCTTCTGTCGAGCAATCCAGTCCAGGTTCCATAACAGTACCTTAAATCATCTCTTGGTTCTGTTTAAACTTTCTCCCCTCTACTAGGTACCAAAACACTAAGACTGTTATATATCCCAAAGGAACATAGCAGATTTGGCTTCATTCCATGGAGTTACTGAGATCCAAAATAGAATGGTGTAAGTGTGCAGGATATAGCTTCAGAATCAGCCGTGATCCCATATGTCTATAGGGCCTTTGGTTAAGGACATCAATGCCCGATGCAGGACAAATATTTTTAAACGTGATAATAGCCTCCAGGCATACCAATCTCAAATAAATAAACATATTATCACAAAGAATTACTAAAATATGTATTATTAAAGAATATGTGATTCTTCTATACAAGACAAGAGAACAATGAGATGGATAAAGCTCCTAAGAAATGTTAAACATAGTAAGTAGGCTAGCAGCTTTCGAGAAATGGGCAAAAATCATAGGATGTGTGTTAAACATAGACAATACATAAGTAGCTTGTGAGGCATAGGCAAATTTATAAGATGTGTTAAATATAAATGGTAAGTTAGTAACCTGAAAGACATGTTAAAAATGAATGGTACAGGGGCGCCTGGGTGGCTCAGTCAGTTGAGCATCTGCCTTTGGCTCAGGTCATGATCCCAGGGTCCTGGGATGGAGCCCCACATCGGGTTCCCTGCTTAGCGGGGAATCTGCTTCTCCAACCCCTTCTCCCTCTGCCCTCCCTCCTGCTCGTGCTGTCTCTCTCTCTCTCTCTTTCTCTCTCAAATAAATAAATAAATAAAATCTTTTTAAAAAATGGATAATGAAATACATGCAAGAACAAACAAGAATACTACTTAGAGATAGAAAGGATAGAAAGTCATAGTTACGATTATGACTTTCTCAGCAGACATTTTTATGCACCATCTTTAAATTGGCCATTATTGGTGATATCCAGTATAGTCTCATTCCAGCCTCACATGTTCTGTGTCCAAAAAATGTAGGAGCTCATTGGAAATACACAGCTTCACTCCTATGTCTCTCTAATAGGGCAAGCGTGTGTTTTGGCCCTAGGTAACTTTCATCTTTGTACCCCATCCTTATTCACACCTCAACTTTGGTCTTCATCACTATGCCATCATCAGATAAGGATGATGTGGCAGAGAGAGAAAAAGAGACAGAGACAGAGAGAGAAGTTATATGAACATTGCATAACCCAGGATTTGGGGCTTGGGGTCTTCCACCCATGTACTCTTCCCTAAGTGTGTTTAACCTGGTGTCTGGTCTCTTCTTTTGCTTCTCATTGTGAGTTTTAGATTGATTTAATAAATCATGTTGTTTATCTTAATTTGGGCTGTAAGCATTTTCATTTTGGTTCTTCCAGGGTGGTAGCTGGAGGCCAGCATTTCATCACGGTCATTTCCCATACAACAATACCTATAATAACAAAACTAATGGTATTTTAACAGATGATTATGAGCCTTCTATTGGCATAGTTGATATTTGTCAGAGTGTTTCTGAAAATTGATTTTGATAAGTGTTTTGAAGACAGTTTAGTTTAAAAACTCAATGAAAAGTGATTGTAGTATTAGATATCCATATAGACCACAGAATTAAGTTACGTAAATTATCAAATTATTTCATGATACTTGCAAAGAACTATTATGTACATTTATACACATATACATATATAATATGAATGTATATGTGTATTTGTATATATGTTTATATGTGCATACATACCCACATATCTACATGTAGATCTGTAAGTTCTCAGATTTTGATTCTAGCAAGAATTTAAAACCGTGAAAAGACAGGTGAAATTATTTCTCACCAAAATAAATTCAACAAACTTTTGTTCAGGACCTGTTTGCCAGCCGCAGAATCAAAATCAAAATCAAAATCGATGTCATTCAACTTTTTTTTTTTTTGTCAGATATGTCAATATGCATCTACCTTTGCTATTAACTTTAGTTCACACCTTTTTGTTAAGGTGGTTACATGTTGTAAAAAATGCATAAATTTAAGTTATAGAGCTAATTGAAGAAAATATGTATTTTCCATATGTATTTTCCCCCTATCCGTGAGGAAAAGTGAAATCCCTTTTTACAGTTAATCATTGAAATAAATGCCATCACAAGTCATATTGTGTACATTTATGATACACTTTCACTATAAATCTAAGTAAGATAAGTAAAGTTTTTTGCTCTAGATTTTGATTAGCAAGTTCAGCCTTAAAAGATCATTCGGTACAGTGTCAGCATATGAAATGATCTCTTGGTTCTACTTAAACCCCTCCCCCCAATTGCTATCTATCCAAACGTTAAAGATTCTGTATACACTTAAGTACATTAAGAATTCAGTATGTTACAGTTTAACATTATAACATTATAACAACAGTTTATAATTCCCCTGCAGCTTGAAAGTAGGTGTCTTTCTCCTCCTTTGCCATGGGTACATCTGACTCAAACACAATCCGTGTCTCTGATAGGAACCAGCTGCTAGCTCCGCGGTGTCCAATCTGCAGCGGAGCTCCGCCAGCCTTTGGCCAGTCACTTTATTCAAATACCGATTTGTAGTGGGGCTGTAACACCCATAGTGGTTTCATTACAGAAATACAATGAAATCAGGAAGCAGAAATTCATGGAACTGATGAGTTTCCTTCCTAGTGGTGGCTAAAATTACTCTAGAGCAAACAAAATTGGACTGGGAGACACTGCCTGGAAGTCAATGCCTTCTTTCCTCAGGAATCCTTTGTTTTACAAGCAGCAGAGGGTAGTTGTCAATTCAGAGGGGGCAGCGGGTCGGGGTGTATACTTAAGCCAGGCCACCAAAGTTCAAATCCTTGCTGGGCTAGTCAGTTGTGTGGGACCTTAGGCAAGCCGTGTAATTTCTCTGGGCTTTGGTTTCTCCATCTGTAAAATGGGGATAGTTCATATCTCATAACATTGCTAAGTATTGCTAAAACAAAAAACAAAACACAAAAAAACACCAAACAAAAAAACCAAACAACCCCCAAAAAACAAAAACCAGAGTTGGGGGGGCAACCTTGAGCTAAAGCTGCATTTCAGGCATGTTTTAATCAAAATGGAAACTTGAGGGGTCTTGGGCCAGGTTTTTTAAAGACCAGAAAGTCAACCTAGTTCTTGGCCCATGGTTTGTTCTTAGGATCATAAATAAGGTCACAGTCACGGACTTTGAACACTAAATCAGATGAGCTAATTTTAACTTCTTCCACGTCATCTCAAAAACTATTAGGAAACATTTATTAGTAATTTCTTTTAAAGACAACTGCCCAATAGGCAACCATTGTCTTTGGAATGAAAAATTAGATATTAAAAATTTATTGAACTATGATTTTATTATTAATTCTGTAAATTCAAAGGATGGTTATTATAATCCCTCCTGTGAGGTTTAGTTAATTTTTACATCTCTCTACATTATAATTTTATGAGGTATCTTACAGTGGTTTCAAATTATTTCATCAATCTTTGTTTTTAATTTATACAGTGGAATTTACTTGTTCATTGGTGTGAGTAATTTTCAGTATCTTGCCAAACGCTCTGTGGCAACTGAAAATACAAGTTGCTTATATGAGACTCTTCTGTTTGAGTGCAGTGCAACAAAAACAAATTATGCTGAAAACCCAACATCATTGAATTGTAGGCACTTATGTAACTAATTTAAAAATACTTTTATTTTCTGTAATTAAGAAGACAAATTTGACCTACATTTTTGGGGGGCAAATAATAGGGCAAAGCATATCTTATGGCTAGAATAATTTTCAGTTTCACTGTATTATTACTTATGTTTTTTTTATCTCCCCAACTTGACCAAATGCTTTATATCCCATTCAGCCCATCTTGTTGCAGAACTCACATATATTAGAAGCTTGATCAATATTTATAGACCAATTTTATTATTCTTATGTGTTCAGATTGTAGTTTAAAACTCAGGTTTATGAAGAAAAGTCCCATCAGTTTCCCAGAGTGTTGTGAAAATCTCTCCAGGAACTCATGGTGATCCCATGTTCAAAGTGCACTGTCAGACATTGATGCTGCTCAGCCCCTGGGGGCAGCTGGAACCCATAGGCTAAGAGTGAAGAGCAGCTTTCTCTAGTGCCCCTGGGCAGCCCAAGCACAGCAGGGTTTGAGAGGTGATGATGTGTCCTCTGGCAACAATGATATCAGGCTCTGCTGGTTGATGCTAGGTGTAGCCAATAAGGTGTCTTACTGTCTGGACATCTATGTCGGCTACCGGCTGCACAGCACACAGCATCCGTAAGGGTGCTGAAGGAGGTATGGGAGGAGTTCACTTTGCAGGAGTCCAAGAAGCTCTACCATAGTCCAGGTTGATAAGACACAGATCCCCTTCTCCATTCCTAATCTGTATATTCATGTGTACACATACTGTCCTCCTATTGTGGCTACTATCTTTGCAACAATCCAATCCAGCTGCAGACCTGCAGTGAATGCCCATTCTGCAAATCAGAGCTTCAGCATATTGCTATGAAAAAGTCTGATTAGATTTGAGATCATTGGCATTATTACAAGAAAATTCAACATTACATTGTCTTGGACAGAAAAAAATGTTTAATTTCTTTAAATATAATTTCCAACCATGGTAAATTTTTGAATTGTTGTAAAAATGGTTTTTACATTTTTATATATCACCTTTTTTTGTTGAAAGTGACTATCTAGAGATCAACTTTTTCATAAAAATATGAAATTATTTTACGTGGAATTTTATGCATATTTAATATTTAAATCACTTCTAATATTTTTCTATTTTTTTAACACATAGGTAATTGTAAAGAAAAGGCAGTTAAATGTTTACTAAACTCCAGGGAGCCATATCATTTTTTCTGTGACATAACTGGAAAATTTGGGGAAGCACCTTCCATTAGGGATTTTCGGTGATTCATAGGTGTTCAAGTTTCCTCAAAGTGTTTTCAAAACTGGGCAAGGACTTTTCTGCTGACTCTGTGTGGCATAAGGATCACTCAGCTTCAAAGAACTTACTCCCTTCTTTCAACTGTAAAATACTCTAATACCATTTCACACGGTCCTATTTAATGGGGCCATGTGCAGTGTTTACACTCGAGTATGCACTAGACTGGAAAAGTGATCCACAGGCAGGCTCATTTCTGCCGGTTCACCCTTCGTGTTAACTGCCTTGGACAAAGTAATCATCCAGCTGTCTTATTCCGTCTTCTGCAGTAAGACCTCACCTGAGCCTTCCTTCTTCCAACCTGCGCTGCGGGCTGAGGGGTTGGTCTGGAGTAGCCGCCCAGCCCAGCCCGATCCTACTACACACTTTTCCCTTGCCTCTGGGCCACTTGCAAGCGCAACCACGCGCCCAGGTCTCCAGGCTTTTCCCGGGAGGCCTCCCGCCCTCAGCCAGGCTGGGTGGGTGCTGGGGGTGGTCTCGCAGACTTCTCGCGCTTTCCCTGCAGGTGCCCGGGAAGGTACAGGCACAGGCCAAAGCCGCCGTGCGGGGTTTCTGCGAGGCGGGGCCGGCGCTCCCTGACCTCCTCCTCCCTCCAGGTTCTGCGCCCCCGGACTTGGCAGTGGCAGAAACCTGCCGAGAGTCCCAGCCCAGGGGGCGGGGAACTTGGACACCTGGGGCAATCGTTCAGGGTCTGCTGCCACCTTCCCCTCCCCCAGCCTCCGCTGGGGATGTTTATCTTGCCCTGTGCTCCTTGCTCTTTTCTCTTTCACTTTTCTTTTCGCTGGGGGTTGGGACTCCCTGGGTTCAGGGCGCCCATGGGGAACCCCGGCTGACTCGCTCGTTGCAGTCGAAGCCCATCGCCAGGGAAGGGAGCCGGGTGGCCGCGCCCGTCCGGCTGCGCCGCTTGCCGCCCCCAGCCCTGCAGCCCGGACTCGATGGAGGTAGAGTTCTGCTACTTCGCTCTGGGAGGGGAGGTGGTGGTGGTTGAAAAGGCGATGGAATTTTCCCCGAAAGCCTACGCCTCGGGCCTCTCCCAGCTCCGGGCGGACCCACCCGTTTCCCGCCACCAGCTGCGGGTCGCGCCGCCCCGCCCTGCCCTCTCACGGGGAACACTTGACCGCGACTTCAGTTTTCGGTTGCACTACGCACAGAGGTTTTTCCCCTGCTGACCCTTTATTCCTTCCGTGCCCTCTGCTCGCCATCCTCCACTTTCAGAGGTGCGCAGCTTGCTCGTCCGCTTGCGGGTCCCGCGCCGCTCCTCCGTGCGCTCGCGGTCTTTCGGTATTGCAGGCAGCGGAGTGGCGGGAGGCAGCGCCCGGCGCCGGGCTCTCCCCTCCGCTGACTCTGCAGCTGACCCGCGGAGAGCGAGGGACGTGCGTCTGGCTGCCCCCGCCAAGCTGCCGGTTTCGGAGAAGACGCCGTCTGGCAGCACGGAGCGCTGAGTTCTGTACCTAACCGAGCTCAGAGAGTTCAAGAAAGGTACCGCAGCTCCCCGCTTCTTCCCTGCCGCCTCCCAAACTCCCTGTCGGTGGGCGCAAAGGTGTGTAGGGCCCTGCGCGTCTGTCGCTACCTTTGTTTGCAAAATCGAGTTACCCTCCTCTTCTTGGATAAGGACCCTTGTCCTCCTAGGGAGAGGAACTTGCAGAAATGGTTACTGCTGGGCAATCAGGCCTGGGTCTATATTCTCACTTCCAACCCTGGACAAGCCACTCATCTCTTAGAAAAGCAGTCTTAGTAACTTGGAAGAGATGCAGGAGACTTTAATTGCAATAAAACCCTTATCCAAGGTGGATTTAAATGAAAATCTGGTTGATTTTTTCCAACTGAGATTGCATTTTGCGAACGGATACGATTCATTTTAATTTATGTAATGCCGTGCATTTAAGATTTTGATAACTTCAACGTAGATAAAGCAAGGTTATTCTTAAACGATGCGTATTAACAGATTCTTAAACAGGGTGAGTCAGAAGTTTCAAAACTGGAAGTAAAGTGGTTGTCGTTAGCTGTTTTCCATTATGTTTTTTAAAGCTACTTTCTAATGTTATGACACGGGTGATGACTTGTAACTGATAGGCATCCTCATCTTCTCAGTGTGCCTAATGAGGTTTTACTGACTTGACTGAATGAACAGATTAGATCTGGATGGTTGTGGCATCCTGCAGTGGGATGGCTGTGAGGGGGACTGTTCTACTGAAAGCAGCAAGGTGATATATGGATTCAATTTTTAAACTCCTGTTGTTTTATTGAAAAGCAGTGTGGTGGGCAAGGTAGACAGAGGAAGGTGGTACAAAGGAAAGAACATAAAGAGATATAAAGGAAGGGACTGAAAAAAAAAAAGCAACAGGCTTCTTAGATTTAAAGTGACGAAGAATTTAAAATTTTATGTAATCAAGTTAAGAAGTCTCAGAAAGTTCTAAAGGTTTGTTATGATTGTGTTTTAAGGTCACATTCTTCCATCTCTCCCTGTGTTTTCTCCTCTCAAAGTTTTAGTCATACTCAGAATGGCTGCAGTATCATCTGCTCTGTGACAGAGTGACACAGAGGAGATAGGTTGGTCACTGGTCCTGAAGCTCTAGTAAGCAGTGTTCCCATACTTTGTTTTTTTAACTTATTATTAATCTATTAATGTATATATTATTTTTTATTAAGTAAGCTCTACACCCAATGTGGGGCTCGAAGTCACTTCCCGGAGATCAAGAGTCACATGCTCTACTGACCGAACCAGCCAGGCGCCCCTTCCCATACTTTGGATTCACTATTCTCCGACAGTCTGGAGTAGGAACTCCAGAACCTGGTTTGAAGTTGTAGTCCTGAAATTTGGAATTTTCCTGCAGATTTTGGTGGGCTTAAAGAAAATGATTTGATGCTTTTTGTTTTCACCCATGAGATTCAGTTATAAATGTCAGCAGCTCTATTGCAAGACATACTAGTTGTTAATGAAATACATGTTTATCAACTTCTATGAAGGAGGGAGAAAATCAGTGGTTTAAAGTTTATTGAAACAGAGTTTGATAATTAGAGGATTTTAAACCCCAGGAGGTTCTCCATTTCAGGTTTGCTGGCTCTGAGTAGATTTCAGGAAGGCTATGATTGAAGCCCTGAAATGTTATGGATAAGTGGATTTTTCTTAGGAAAATGTCCACAACTCTAATTAGGTTTTTAAGTGGGTCTTGAACCACAAATAGTTTTAAAAACATCTTAAAACTTAGAAAACTGTCCTTTTCTTCATTTATCTCTTAGAGTTTACTGTTAAGTTTGCTCATTAGGTAGCTATTCTTTTGAAGTTTAGTTAATGATAATACAGAGAGTTCTGTCTTTCTGCCAGCAACTTGAATTATGGGAAATAATATGAATTATAGCTGATAATTGTTGAGTTCTTATTATGTACTGGACGTTGTTCCAAGTATGTATTTTTAAAAATCATCATAATAAAGTTATGTGGTGGTAGGGACTATATTATACTGCTGAGAAAATTGAAGCATAGGGTAATAAATAACTTTCCCAAAGTTACAGAGCTAGTTAAGTGGTAGAACTGAGGATTTGAACCCGGACAGATTTAAGATCACGGGTATTTAGGAAGAATGATATTTCCATATAAGTATTTCCCACAATTTGGCGGTGACAACTAACCACGACTTCATTTTGATGGACGCAGTGTTATAATGATAGAATGTTGGTTTTCAAGTAACACTGCTTATATAGTACTTGCATGATTGACATCAATCATTAATTATATATTTAAAGATTAGCTTTATGATCAACTAGTATTCACATGAGTGTCCATATGTGTTTGGTTCCTTGGAGAAACTTCTTTCATGGTTCCTGAATGAAAACATTAATTTGCATCAGTTTTTGCTGATAGGGCTTGGCATAGGTACATGTGGATTGATCTGTATGCTGAATTTATCCATCTCCCTGTCCATTCATCCATCCAAGTGGAAAGCTGGGGTTCATGGAGAGATCAGAACAGAAGCCTTTCCCATTATATCACAACCGAGGTGGTGTAGTCAACTATTTGAGAAGCTTTTTCAGAGGCTTTATGGTATGAAGGTTGGCAAGAGGCCAGCTGCTTTCCTTAGTTCAGTATTAGCTCTTTGGTTTACTTACACAGTGATTGCAGATTACTACATGAGGCTATTGAGATTGAATAATGCTTAAGTGCTTGCTGCTATCCTATTTGAATGGATTGAGTGTAAAAATTCCATAGGGAAGTTGGAAGAACCTTTGTGGTTTTAGCTAGTCCTGCAGTATATTCACTACTAGCTATTTAATGGTGAATTTTACTAATCATTATTATTATTATTTTTTAAAGATTTTATTTATTTTTCAACAGAGAGAGAGAGACAGCGAGAGAGGGAACACAAGCAGGGGGAGTGGGAGAGGGAGAAGCAGGCTTCCCGCTGAGCTGGAAGCCCGATGTGGGGCTCGATCCCTGGATCCTGGGATCATGACCCGAGCAGAAGGCAGACGCTTAACAAACTGAGCCACCCAGGCGCCCTTTACTAATTATTATTAATTATATATTTATTATTTTGCTTTACCTTTTTTTTTTTCTTCAAGTTCCTCACTACTGGAATCGGATGTAGGAAATAAGAAGCTCTTTGGTCTCATTTCAATTCAGCAGTGTTATTCGTAGTCGTTTTATATCTGGAGGCAGGGTATACATATACATATATTTTTCAGTGTTTTATCCCACTGTGACTCTAGTAGTGTCTTGTGGGTCATTTTCGAAAGGACCAAAATATACATATGTACATATATGCATATGCATATATGTATGGGTGTGTGTGTACAAAATGTATATTTTGTATATAGACCATATAAAAATGGATAAAAAAAGTCTGAATGTGTATTCGCTCATCATTTTCTAGTAATACATAGTTGCTTCTTCTCCTGATGCTAAGGTTTCTCCAAGTGCTAACAGACTGCAGAGGGGATCAGGAGAGTGACAGAAAGTATTTTGTTAAATAAAGGAATTGAAACTGAAAATGATCCTACAAGAAGAAAATATGATGGTTGTAAGGTTGGTGGGGGCGGGGGGAGCTCTACTTATCACAGTGGCACAGGAAAGAAGCCCTGTGATACATTCAATAATCCCTTGTATCATTTCATTCTCACTGGGCATTTTGCTTATATGCCTTCTAATAGAAATTCAAGAAATGAAATACCCCTTGGGCACTGTTAGCTCTGACCTCTAAAATATTCAATTATTCTTTAATTGAACATTTTATAGTTAGAAAGTTTACAATATGTTTTTCCAACTTCCGTGTTCTTCTTACTCTTCTGCAACAAAAAGTATATACATTTAAATTTAATTTTTAAAATAATTCTGTTAAAATTATCCTTTATGTTATTTTAAATATTAGTACACAGGTAACCAAAGTAATTCATTAACTTTTGATAAGTAATTATGAGGCATAAAACTAAACTATACTGGAAATGTGTATCATACATGTAGGTATGGGTAGTGTTGATATCAATGCTTTCCTGAAAGAAGTTTCTCTAATATCAGTTTTTCAAATTGCCCCTTTATTTGGCACCCTGGGGAGGCAAGACATATGGTGAGATTCTGAATGGGAGAGAGATGTGCCTTCCTTTGGTAAAATGGGTGAAGGGTAATTATGAAAGGGGAAGTGGGAAAAGAGAACTTGCCAGAAACTGCTTGCTGTTGGCACATTTCAGGCATATCACTTATAAAAAAGGGTTCCTATGGAAATAGTGGATCCGGAAATTGGTTCCTTTAGAACTCTCTATATCCATACAGCCCTTGGAAAGCTGTGGGGTTCCCCAGGGGTGCCTGTTTTTTACTTTGAAGATCTCTGATCTGGTTCAGCCTGTTGCCCGCCCTCCTAAGGTTGGTTTGTAGATTGCCAGGGCTCATTTTGCTTAAAACAGAGACTGTGTGTGTGTGTGTGTGTGTGTGTGTGTGTGTGTGTGTGTGTGTAGGGGAGGGAGGGGTAAAGAACTGGCAGCTGCAGAGGCTTCCCACTGAGAGCGGGGGTTGGGGGGGGAATAGCTTCCAGCCAGGCTTGGGGGATTGGATAGCCTTCCCAGCCTGGGCTCCTCTTCCATGCTAGTTCCAGTCACACTTCTCTGTGCTCTAGACACACTTGCTATTCCTGCTCACTCCTCGTCATCCTTCCTGCGCCCTGCTGAAAGCATCCGACCTCCATAACTGTTGCCGCCCCTTTATACTGCCCAGGTGGAATTATTTTTTCCCTTGTATGAAGAATTTCTTTGTTGCTGTGATAACTTTTGTCTCTGTAAGTTCATCTTGTTATGTGTGTCTCTACAGTCACATTTTGAATAAAGTATTGACAGTGTGAGCCCAGCCCAGGGTTGGTCACATGGTTGATTTGTATTGACTTCAATGAGAGTCAGGACATTCAGCAGTTTGACAACTAAGCAGAGGAGTGTAAAACAGGTAGAAAACAACAGAGCAAAAACAATGATGGACTATTATAAAAACAGTATTTGGGGGAAATCAGTCTGGGGTAGGATTTATTGAAGAAAAAACAAATTGGAGATAAGGAACCCAGCCAGAAATCCATTGCAGTCCTTCAGCCGTGCAGTCTCATTCCTGTTATCTGCTCAAGGACAGAGCCTTTAGTAATTCATTCTTTCTATCATCAATTTTTGTCTCTCTGTAATGGGTCTTTCCCATCACTATAATTTCTCCCATAAACAACAACAAAAACAACAAACAGCTGTCTTTGGCCTCATGTTTCTCTCCAGCCACCACCTGGTTTTTCGGTCCCCATTTTCAATTCTACTTTCTGTCTCCAATTTCTCTCTTCTCACTGTCTCTTGAACCAGGCAGGCTGTCATCCCCACTACTCCACTAAAACTGTCCTTGTCAGAGGTACTAAGCCCCGCCATGTTGGATTCCGCGGTTAGGGCTTGATTCTCTTCTGGTGCACTCTTTCAGCAGAGTTTTTTTCAGAGTTTTTCATTTGGCTTCCAGGCAGTCCCCCCTCTCCTGCTTGTCCTTCTGCCATACCATCACCTATTTCAGTCTCTTGCTGGTTGCGTTTCCCTAACCTCTAAACAGAGGAGTCAGCGGGCTCAGTCTCTAGGTCCTTTGTCTGTGTAACTCACTCCCTTGGTGATCTCATCCAGCCTCGTAGTTGTTAATGCCTTCCTAGAGTGGTGATTTCTATATCCGGTCATGACCTCCCCCTGAACTCCAGACTCGTATACACAACAGTCTAGTTAGTATTCCTGAGGAGGTGTCTAGGACTCACTGGATTCCTGGCTTAACCCCCAAACTGCTTCTTCCACTGTCTCCCTCCTCTTACTTGGTGGCAGTTCCATTCTTTGAGTTGCATAGATAATCACTTAGTTCATCTCAGAGGTGTCCTTACTTCTCTTTTTTTCACCCCCCACATTTTAATCTGCCACCAGGTCGTTTAGCTGTCCCTTCAGCGTATATCCCACATCTGACTTCTCACCTGCTTCACTGCTGCCACCTGTATCCAAGCTACTCTTGTCATGCCTCAAGGTATCACTGCAAGATTGGTCTCCCTGCTGCTATACTTGCCCCTCCCCCCCAGTCTGTTCTCAGTGGGACACAGCAGCCAGAAAGCTTCTGTTTATTTGCCCTGCCTGCATTAAACAAACAAACAAACCCACAAAACAAACAAGCAAACCCTCAAAACAAACAAACAAACTCCCAGAAACCGCTGGCTTAACAAATAGTAATTTGTTACTTGTCATGATTCCGCAGTCTGGGCTACATTCAGCTCCTTAGCTCTTACTAGGCCCCAGGGGAGGAAACATTCCGGAAGGTTTCTTCATTCCTACGTGTGGCACCTCATCTGGGCTGGCTGGAAAGTTAAAGCCCCCTCCTTTGAGTCTTTCTTTCTTTTCCATAAGAACTAGCTCTTGTCAGCAGCTGAGTAAGCCACTTCCTGCTCTGAGTTTGGGATCTAGGGACCTTTTGTGTCCTTCCTTTTGTTTACCTGGTGGTGAGTTTTTTGTGGGTTTTTTTTTTTTTTTAAGTACAATTTCTTTTAAATCTTGAAGGCTTCCTATAAATTTTATTGAGGTTCACTCCCTTAGAGAAGGACGTACCCATTAGACTCTCATGACACACCCCTCTTTACTTTGGCTGCAAGTCAGAATGCTGTAGGAGAAACCCTTTCAGAATGCTGTAGGAGAAACCCTTAAGGTTTTTCGAAGCATTTTTGTCCTGCTGACTGGGTCTATGAGGCACTACCTTCATCTAAGGTCTTGATGAGGCATCTTCCAGCCACGCACTTGATTTGATCTTTAACCTGAGAGCACATTGTGCTAATAGACCTTGGATTTGAATTTTGTCCTAGGACTGCTTCTTTCTTTAAGAATCTTCTGCTGTCTGGAGAGGCAAGAATGACAAAAAGTTTTCTTTTCTAAGCTGGCAAATCCTGGGTTGAACAATTTTCTCTAAATCCCACTTGAACACTTTAGTTCATCTTTGTCTTCCTGTAATCAATCTTGGGCAGCTAAATGGAGCCAGTTATCATGCTCAGAAATCTTCTTAGTCAGGTCCACAAGTACATTAGATATATTTTCTTTCTTCTGTATTATTGCAGTGTTGCCAGGCATTTGGCCACAGTGTAATGTGTTGCCCTCTCTCCAGCCACCAGTAAGAGGTTCATCATTGCCTTTCTAACTTTGACTAGAAAGAGTAGCTTTGCTGCATTTCAGGTGTCTACCCACCACCTGATCTCATTAACAGTTTTAGTATCAGTTTTTAATTGCTATGTGATAAACTCCTCCAAAACTTCATGGTGTGAAACAAGAACCATTTTATTTGTTCAAGGTTTGGAGGTTAGAAATTTGGACAGGACACGGTGGTAATGACTTGTCTCCATTCCACAGTGTCTGTGGTCTCAGCTGACTCCAGTGTCCAAGAACTGTCTGAGATGGCTCAAGACGTTGGGTCAGGCTGTTGGTGGGTTCTTTCATTCTATTACACTTGGCCTTTCCAAATGGCTAGATTGGGCTTTCTCATAACCTGATGGTCTCAGGGTTGTCAGACTTCTTAAATAGTATCCAGCTTCCATAAAAGAGGAAGTGGGAGCTGCAAATCCTTTTAAGGCCTGGGTATAGAATTCCCAGACTTTACATTTGTTTCATTCTGTTGGGAATAGCAAGTTAGAAGGCCATCCCAGATTCAGTGGGAGAGGACATAGACTCTACCCCTCGCTAGGTAGCTTGTCATGCTTGTTCAACGAGGGATGGTGCCGATGATGGCAGCCATCTTTGGAGATGATCAGCCACACATTGTGATCCTGTTAAAACATTAATTAGGTCATGCTCCTCCTCCATTCAAAACCCTCCTTAGCCTTTTCACCTCACTTCTGTAAAAGCCAAATTCCATTGCAAAGGTCAGTAAGGCCCTAAGTGATTTTTATCTCTGTTATCTTACCTACTATTCTTCCACTATTTCAGTCACACTGACAACCTTTCTCCTCATCACACATACTGCTCTGTTCTTATCGAAGTGTCTTGAACTTGCTGTTCCCCTACTTAGACTGCTCTTCTCTCAGATATAGCCTATTCCCTTACCTCATTGGCTTGGTTCAGTATCCCATTTGTGGTGAGGTTTTCCCTAACTCATGTACTTCCTGTTGCACTCCCATCAGCACTGTGTTTAAACTCTCCTCCATACACCTATAACTATCTGACATACTACTAGGTTTATAACTACTAGGTTTATAATACTTTCCAAAACTCTTAGGGTCAGATATGTTTGGAGTTCAGATTTTTTCAGTTTTTGGAAAGGTAACAGTTACTGACTGAATTATGTGTCCCTTCCTACCCTACCCTGAAACCCCCATGCAAGAGAGGCTTACTCTTTTAGAAACTTTCAAATATGCAATACAGTATTAACTATAGTCACCATGCTGTACATTACATTCCCATGGCTTATTTATTTTATAACTAGAAGTTTGTACCTTTCAACTCCTTTTACCCATTTCACCCATTCCTCAACCCCCTGCCTCTGGCAACCACCCATCTATTTTCTGTATCTATGAGTTCATTTTTATTTATTTATTTTTTTAATATACCAGTCTTTAAAGAGTCACTTCCTCTGTGAAGTTCTCCAGGCAAAGCCCCAACTTTACCTCCTCTCAAGCCCCCTAGAAATATTGACTACATTTCTCCTTTGTTTTTGTCCCCTCCTGATGGGTACCTCTCTAATAGTATCGGCAGTATTTTATTATATTGACTTGTTTTCAGATTGATTTTCCTCTTGAGTGAATGATGAAAGTGGTACCAAGAATGACAAGAATTGTGATGATGGAGTTGGAAGGGCTGGAGTTTGGGAAACGCAGCATCCTTGTGTGCCTAGCACCTTGCCTGGCACATAATCGATCTTTAATAATGTTATTTTTGCTGTCCATATCTATCACATATTGCTGAGGGGCCAAGTGATAAAAGGTTTTGAGAAAAGGAGTTTGACTAGATTTGACCGGAAATAAATCATCAATGATCAGATAGCTGTTGGAAAACCAATACCAGCATATTGTCAGGGTCAGGAAGGGAAATAGAATTTCCTGAGGATCTAATTTGGGCCAGACTACTGATAGAATCCTTACATTCATTTTTAGGATGATGCATATGAGCTTTTTTAGATCAGCATGAGCCTATTAGAACTAAAAAAAAGAGGGAGGTGCTGTTTAATATTTTGTGCCAGTTTTTATTGAGGGGATCATTTTATAAATTGCAAAGTAAATCCTTCAGTAAATGAAAGGAAATAGAAACAAGACACACCCTATTCTTTAAAATTTTTTAATAGAAATTTTTTCATTTTCTTAATTCTATTTGCCAATTATTTTGAAAAAAAATATTTCAAAATACAAAAAAGATGAAAAAAATTTTGTAAAAATAGTAGTACTATTAATATTTAATTTATTTAGTGCTCCTTCTCCTGAGAATCCAAGGAAACAAATACATAGACATAACAACTTTATTATGTCACTTTAAAATTTGCAGTAATCCCAGATGTCAGATTTTTAAGAATCTGTATTTTATATCATTAGACTTTACCCCTGGACTCTTCTCATTGTTTTGTGAAGGACTTCTAAAACTTCAGACCTGTGGTTTTATGATGGCTGATTTAGATTTGATATTGAGGTATCTCTCTTCTAAACCTTGACCTTTCTTAATTCAAGACACATTACTTTTAGCCTCTGCAGTTTATAAAGTATTGGCTCCCAGGCTATGGTTTTGAATCAAGTAGGCTTACAACGGACCAGAAACCTTCCTAAAAATAGCAAATATTTATTGAGCACTTTTTCAGTGCATGGCTCTTTGCCAAGTGCTCTTACGGATAAAAAACTGAACCAAACATAATTCCTTTCAGCAACTCATTATCTACTGGAGCAGTTAATATTGGTATCCGAAGAGCTGAGTCATCCAGTATACTTATACTGAACAGCTGTCCATTCTCTAAACATGCTGTGCTTTCTGTCATTGCAAAGCATGTGGACATGCGCGTCCCTCCTCGGGAATGCTTTATTGCATCCAGTATTTTTTCCTATACCCTTTCTTCTGACTCACGCACCTGGTCCAGAGGTTTCAGTTTCATATTGTTTCTCGGGCAGATTTTCCTAAACTTCCAAGATTGGATTAGGTATGCCTTGTTCTTTTTTTTTTTTTAATTCAGTTAATTGACAGATAGTGTATTGTTAGTTTCAGAGGTAGAGTTCAGTGATTCATCAGTTGCATTATTAATACACAGTGCTCATTACATCATGTGCCCTCCCGTATCCCTTGTTCTTAACTTTATTTAGTAAATATTTCAATAGTTAGCATTTATTGTTGGCCACGTGCCAAGCATTTCAACTTGTGGAATCCTTGTAAACTCCTTGAGGTGCTTTTCTCACTGCTTTTCAGGTGACTCAGAAGCACCAAGGGTCCAAGCACACCTTGTGCCCAGGGTCCACAGCTAAGTCTCTCTCCAAAGCCTGTATGCTTCACCTAGCATGTGCTATTTCATTGGAAAAACTAAGAAGAGGCATAAAGATTAAAAGGGAGGCGGTAGAATTATCATTATTTATAAGTAAAAGCCATGAAAATTAACAAGCTATGAAAACTAATAAGCAAGTTCAGCAAGACAGCTAGACAGAGTAACAAAAACTCAGTAGCAGTTTTTAACACTAAATGAAATATCAGCTAACATAACAATAAAACGCAGGGCACAACCGCCCCCACCAGGAAGACATTTATCATAATCAAATGGGATTTACTTGAGGATTGTATGGATAGTCCAATATTAGAAAATCTATCAATATAATGCTAATGGATGAATGTAGGAGAAGTTATTATCAGCATTTGGATAAGAGCTTCATGAGATTAAATGGGATCTTCCAAATGCGTGAATGAATGAATGATATCTGGTAAATAATCTCTAGTGAATGTCATTCTTTAATAATTTTATTTATTTATTCGATAGAGAGAACTCGAGTGAGAGAGTGAGAGAGTGAGAGAGAGCCCGAGCAGGGGAGAGGGGCAGAGGGAGAAGCAGACTTCCCGCTGGGCAGGGAGCCCAATTGGGGCTGGATCCCAGGACCCTGGGATCATGACCTGAGCTGAAGGCAGATGCTTAACTGACTGAGCCACCCAGCCGCCCCTAGTAAATGTCATTCTTAATAAAGAAATTTAAAAAGCACTTCCTTCAGTTTTGGAGAATGATGAGGATGTCAGTATCCACACAACTATTTAACAGAGTACTGAAAACAAAGATAATAGCCACTCATTTTTCCTGAGTACTTACTATGTGACAAGCAGTATTCTAAGTGCTTCGTAAGTTTTGCTTATTTAAACGACCAGAAATGTTAAATTCTTTACTTATCTTTGCTTCCGATATCTTTTTGCTTTCTCCAAAAATTACTTCAAACGGGCCATAAAGGGTGAATTTTTCTGACGTCTTGTGTACCTGTGAATATATTAATTTTGCCTTCACATGTAAATAATGATTTACCCAGATATTTAATTCTAGGTACAAAGTTATCTTTTCTTCAACATTGTGGGGACTCTGCTCCATTATCTTGCATCTGTTGTTCAAGAAGTGTGACATCATTCTGACCTTTGTTTGCTTTCACTCTAATAAATATGGTTGAAGTTTCTCTTTGGCTTGAATTCTTTTTAACATTCCAATATAATTAATATACAGGGTTATGAGGTTCAGGTGTACAATACAGTGATTCAACAGTTCTATACAGTACTCAGTGCTCATCATGATAAGTGTACACTTAATCCCCTTCTCCTATTTCACCCATCTGTTTATTCTCTATAGTTAAGAGTCTGTTTTTTTTTGTTTCTCTTCTTTCTTTGTTCATTTTTTTTGTTTCTTAAATTCCATGTGTGCGTGAGATCATATGGTATTTGTCTTTCTCCGACTGACATATTTCACTTAGCATCATACTCTCTAGCTCCCTCCATGTTGTTGCAAATGGCAAGATTTCATTCATTTTTATGGCTGAGTGACATTCCATTGTATACATGTATATCTCTATATATCTATTTATATATCTATCACATCTTCTTTATCTAATCATCTATCAATGGCCACTGGGTTGCTTCCATAATTTGGCTATTGTAAATAATGTTGCAGTAAACATTAAGGGTGCATCTATCTTTTCAAATTAGTATTTTCATATTGGAATTACTGGATCCTATGGTAATTCTAGCTTTAATTTTTTGAAGAACCTCCATAGTGTTTTCCACAGTGGCTGCACCTGTTTACATTCCCACCAGCAGTGCAAGAGGGTTCCTTTTTCTCCACATCCTTGCTGACACTTGTTGTTTCTTGTGTTTTTGATTTTAGCCATTTGGGCAGGTGTGAGGTGATAACTCACTGTGATTTTGATTTGCATTTCCCTGATGATCAGTGACGTTGAGTGTCTGTTCATGTGTCTGTTGGCCACTTGTATGTCTTCTTTGGAGGGCTTGAATCTTTTCGGATGCCACTAAAATATGCCTGGCTGTGAGTGGGATGTGTTTTCAATTTATTTTCTTTGCTACTCTTATCTTCTTTATTTTGAGGTCTTATGTTTAGAATTTTGGGAAAATCTTGGTTATTATCTTTTCATTTATTACCTTATTTTTTTTCAGACTGCAAGTAGACAGAGTTGCAATTCCTACTCTCATCTTCCATCTACACTTCCTTTATTTTTCCCCATCTAATGGTTAGTTCCTAATGCCTTGCAGGATACTGCGTGATCTAACAGTCTGGCTCATTCTGCCACTCTCCAGCAGTATTCATTCTGACATTCAGCCTATCTGCTTAAATCTTTACTTTTATCACTTGTGGGTTTGTTTGTTTGTTTGTTTGTAATATTTACTATACCCAGTTATTTCTTCATATTTTTTGTTCCTGATTCAGATTTCCAAAATCCTTCTTATGTTCTACCAAGTATTTTTTAGTTTTTTAAATTCTTGTTTTATCTGTTCCATTTGGCTTTTCCCATCTGGCCTACATTTTTTTTTTTTTTTTCAGTTTTGTCTCTCTCTTATAGAGACCCTACTATATATTCTTCCCTATAAACTTCTCTTTCTTAAGTTGAGGTCATCATTGGCTAGCATTATTGGCCAAGAGACAAAACCCTTGACTCTAGCTTATGTCCTCCAACTGTGTCGGTGTGGGGTCCCCTTCAGGTTGAAGAGCCTATACTGTTGAACATGACTCCCCCACAAGTCTAATACCTTGTTCAAGGATCTTTCCCAGTCCCTTGTTCTAGGTGCCCCTTCTGTCTTGCACCAGTGATGAGAAGAACAATTAGTTGGGTCCAGGGTATGGGCTTATGCAATCATGTTGCCGATTTTCCAGGTTCTGAATGCCCCGCAATCCAGGCCCAATCAGAAAGTGCCAGTCAAGGTTAACACCTGCAATAAAACAAGCATCTCCTAACCGTACTTTTCAGGGACAATATGGGAGGAAACAAGGTACAGCAACTAGAACCTTCTTCCTCTTCTCATCCTCTACTTCTGGCCCTAGGCTGTCCAACTCTGGTCTGCTGAAATGAGATACAATTTCCTCCTCTCTCCCAAGGGAGTTTTTACAGTATTGGCATTAGCTCGTGAGCATGGGTTGACATTCCACGAACCATCTTATTTCTCTGGAACCTACAGGGCAGATTTCCAAAGAAAAAGCTAGTTGTTCTTACCGGTTCTTCATTTAATTTGGAACTGCCTGGGATTAATTATTTTCCCTTCTCCCAAATGATTCATCCAAGAAACAGTACATATGTAAATATATGATGATATTTACCATTATTATCGTCAAGCCACATTGGACAAAGATCTCGAAGATCCCAGTGTAAAAGCAAGAGGGTGATGGCTTAGCCACAGGGTAAAGGAGATTATGAAATTTCTATCTTCCCCATCCCCCAAGGTAGAGAGGTGTCAGTTGGGCTACAGTGGGTTAGGATGACACAGAATTGTTATGGGTGGCCTGTTTACTTTAGTCGTTCTGACCCAGAAAGTAGCTATTTGGAAACAAGTAGAGTAAATGGCATAATCACAGCATTTTGCTGATGGTGCCAGTGCTGGGACAGGATAGTTAGATCTAAGGTTTGAAATTAAAACAATTCAAATTCCACTAACACTGCCCTTTAGTTATGATCAGTACATATCAGATTGTAAGCCCCAAGCATTTTATAACTCTTGATTTTTGGGATAAGTAGACCTGTTTTGAAATTGAAACGAATATGGAGAGGGGACCCAGGGTATAGCACATGCCTTATGCTTCCTGTTGACTGAATGAACTACTGGTTAAGACTTAAACCAAGAATCCAGGACGACACTTGGTAAACCCCAGTTTTACCTCTTTGTGTAAAACTGGACAATGTATTTAGTTTCTCTGCACTTTTTTTCTCTTCTGGAAAATTAAGATGATTAAAGCCGAGGAATTCCCTCAGGTGTCAAATCTGACGGCACTGATGATTAATATAATGTGGATGGATTTGACTATATGCTGATAAGCTACCTGTGACCTTAATAGTTGTACGTAAACACTGGGAAGGACTTTGGACATCTTCCAGTCTAGTTTCTTTATTTTAAAGATAAAGAAACTGAGGTTAAGAGACACAAAGTACCTTGCTAAGGTCACATAGCTTTCTAAAGACAAACAGGATCAGGGTTGGGTTCTCTAGGCTTTCAGTCGATTCTGTGCTTTTGGTAAGATTAGGGAGGCTCCCAGATTTTATCAAGGAGCCGTCAGTCTCAGTGTTGCGTAAACCATAGTTTTCGAAATTGCAACGTTTTAGTGATGAATAGTTTGTAAAGACATCTGCGTGGCGTCTGGTAAAAGAAAAGATAGTGAACAACATTGCTATTGTTTACACAAGTCCAAAGAGAGAAATTCTCTTTGTCCCAGCAAATGGTAGTGACACATTTCATGGTGGTTGCCTAGAGGGCTGTGTTCTGTTACTGAATGGAGATTCTTTTTTTTTTTTTTTTAAGATTTTATTTATTTATTTTGACAGAGAGACAGAGAGAGGGAACACAAGCAGGGGGAGTGGGAGAGGGAGAAGCAGGCTTCCCGCTGTGCAGGGAGCCCGATGCGGGACTCGATCCCAGGACACTGGGATCATGACCTGAGCCGAAGGCAGACGCTTAACGACTGAGCCACCCAGATTATTTTCTATGCTGTTTTCTATCCCGGATGATATATTCTACAAGACCTTTCAGTTTCATTTGCTCCCATTCCGTGTTTGTCACAAATCTTCTCATTAGTAATTTGGTCATTTAAGTTAATAGGACAGCCTCTGTTATGTAGGGATGGTTTTGGCGTAAAAAGCTGCCACTTTATCTCTCCATCAGCCCCTCTGAGGGGGTGGGGGGACCTTCAAAAGAAATGTGACATTTTAGGCTACAAAAATACGGCCATTTGGAGGCATTCTGCCAAATTCACCCAACAGAAAGGGTCAGAATTTTAAACGCTGTTAACAAATATGTAATCCCGGGCGCCTGGGTGGCTCAGTTGGTTAAGCGACTGCCTTCGGCTCAGGTCATGATCCTGGAGTCCTGGGATCAAGTGCCGCATCGGGCTCCCTGCTCAGCAGGGAGTCTGCTTCTCTCTCTGACCCTCCTCCTTCTCATGCTCTCTGTCTCTCATTCTCTCTCTCACAAATAAATAAATAAAATCTTTAAAAAAAAAAAAAACCAAATATGTAATCCCATAGAAGGAATGGGGCACACTACGTGTTCGGTGAGGTCTATATTACCATTTTTCTTTGCACACAAGCTGAGGAGCATGGAAGAATTGATAAAAAGCAGAGAAAAATGAAAAGCAAAGGTTAGAAAGAATAAAGGAATGACAATATATTCATAGCGGTAGTTTTGGTAGCTACTATTTAAATAAGAATATCTAGTGAGACAGGGGAAAGAGGAGATAAAGAACGAAAACATCTGATGCAATGTCCTAATCTGGGGGCAGGCATTCTGTTAGCTGTGTCCCAGGAAATTGCACACAGCCCTGGTGGAGAGAAAAGAGCCAGCAGTGCTGTCAAAGATAGAGAAGGTCTGCATCCAGTCCGGGGAAAAAAGGCCGACAGCCACATGGACCACCCTAGAACTCAAGAGTCCAAGCACTCTGCCGATTGCAAGTAAATTTTATGAATAGAGACAGTCTGCCTCTTGGCAGGTCTTTTTTTTTCTCCAAAGATTTTATTTATTTATTTTAGAGAGAGAGAGAGTGAACAAGAAAGAGCATAATTAGAGTAAAGGGCTGAGGGAGAAGCAGACTCCCCACTGAGCAGGGCACCCGATGAGGGACTCGATCCCAGGACCCTGGGATCATGACCTGAGAGACGCTTAACTGACTGAGCCACCCAGGCGCCCAGCCTCTTCCCAGTTTTATAAGCACGACTGCTTTGCTATGGAGAGTTGAGCAGTTTAGGTTACTCGTCAAGAAGGAGCCCAGCAAGTAATGCTTTAGAAACAAGACCTTTGGGACTACTACAGCAAATTTGTGGCCACTGTGTTGATTCAGAGATCCGGTGCTCAGAATAAATCACTTGATGCATCTCATAACAAGCTGGGTATTTGGAATGGGAAATACCAAAGGCCTAATCAGCCAGAAAAAATAAAACATGAGAGGAACGACAGCCAACTCTGGCAGGACTGTCTGGGGACAGGGCGCTGAGAGATTGTGGCCGAAAGTGCATCTGTATTTAATATGAAAGATCTACTTTGCCTTAGACTTCTTTACTTAATTGTAAGTGATACTTCTGAGGATTGTGGTAATCTTACCTCTCTGCTTCTGTGAGGGATTGGTGAGAAGCCATAGAAATGTTAGAATCCAGTTATTTGCCAGCAGGAGATGTGCTATATAATTAAACTGTCGTTTTCCCTGATAGCTTTTTATCAGCAGGTAATAAGAAGTGTGCGTCATTCTAAATTGTCATACAGCCTTTCATGCTACAGCAGATAAAGTATGTCTTCTGCGGCAACACAGAGCAAGCACGTGGTGCCAGCATGTGGCCGTTACAAATCACACCATACACTTTAATAGTTAAACAATTATCTATAGAGGCCGTACTGGAAAATTGGTTAGTAATAATTGGCTGATTTTTATGACGAGGAATAATTTTTATATAGGTCTTTTTATATAAGTACCGAGGAATTCAAAAGAAGAACATTCATTTAAAACACACACGTGAGCACTTTTTTGGGGGTTTTTTGGCTCACTTATCTTTAACTGCAAATGTTTGAAGGGTCAGAAAGTCACTGAAATAGCTTCCCATATATATTTTTTGAGTTTAAAGTTATATATATTTAATATTGCTATTATATTATGTGAAGATATACCACACAGTAGCACTAAAGAGGCCAAAACTGGCTGCTAGTAGATTCAGGTTTGTCTGGTTTTCTGTTGTTGGAAGCCACAAATTAGCAAGGGAATGGCTTGGCCTCTGGGCTAAAAGGAAACTATTTCTTGATTTTTGAAGGGCTGGCTAAAGCTATGAGTCTTCTCTTTTTCCTTTCCCTTGCTATTGTTCCTTGGCCGTTCTTCTCCACTTCTGTCTCTCCTCTCATCATGATTTATGTTCTTTGAAATTTAATTCACATTTACCAGCTATAAAAACCTCACCTTGACTGACCCAGCTGCCTCTCCCTTTCAGTTTTGCTGGTACTAGACTTTGCTCTCTACATGGCGGAGTATGACAGATGCCTTCTTTGTGAGAATTTTAAAATCATATCCAACTAGACCATTGCAGTCCAAAGTATGAAAATGTTTGTTTCCAGGATTTGACCCAATAAAGAGCTCGCACCAGAATGCAAATTCACCACACCACTAGCACACATCTTTAGTTTGCCCAACATTTTTCTTTTTTTTCACAAAGTCTTTTCTGAAGAAGGAATTCTTGTAAGCTTTATTCACTGTAGACTGGTACTTTAATAACACTGAACTAGATGGTAAGGATGTTAATGGCCACTTTTTCTGAGGGACTTATGGGAGCGGGGGGAACAGCCGGATTGTGAGCGGTTCGTGGTGAGGTGTCACAATCACGGTGGTGATAATCACAGAGAGGTAACATCTTCGAGCGCTCACTGTGTGTCTGGGCCTGTTCTGTGTGGTTTTCATGAATGAACTCACTTGACTCTTACAATGACCCGGGGAGGGGAGGCACTATCATTTCCCCCATTATACAGATGAAGAAACTGAGGCCCAAGGAGATTGATGAATCTCCTCTAAACCCTATTGTTAGTAAGTGGCTAAGTTGGGCTTCAATCCAGATAGGAGCGAAACCAAAGCCTCTGCTATACCGGCATCAGTGCTGTCCAAAAGGAGTTTCTGCGGTGGTGGGAATGTTCTCCATCTGCTGTGTCCAGTAAAGTCACCACAGACCACTTGTGGCTTTTGAGCCCTCGAAACATGGCTAGCTCAACTGAGAAAATGAATTTTTAATTTAATTTAATTTTAATTAATTTACATTTATATTTAAATAGCCACATACGGCTAGTGGCTACTGTATTGGACAGCATAGCTCCAGATGCTTTTTAGATGACTATAGGCTAATAACAGAAAAACCAAACCAAGAAAATACACGAAAGAATGTGCTATTCTTCCTCCATTTCTAGAGTTTCCCTGGATCCTACATTAAAAATTTTTTTTTGTTTATTATAAAAAAAGAAAGAAAGGAAAAAAGGGCTACTTTAAATCTGTTGCTATATGGAAGCAATAGGATTCAATTAAAAAGCACATTATTAACTGCCTCCTCTGGTTCAGGCATTCTGCTAGGCTTTGAGCATTACAAATAAATGAATAGGAAGACATAGTGCCTGTCTTCAAAGAGCTCATAATCTAAGGAACTAAGAAAAATGTTACACATTTTTTTTTTTCCCAGGGTCTCTTCATATATAATTAGACAAAGTATTTAAGTATCTGCTATTTAATACTTTGTGGTGTTTTGCTTTTAATTTTTAATATTTTAATTTTTTTTCAAAAGGTAATCTATTCCCATGGTTTAAAATTCAGAGGGGACCAAGTTGCTTTTAATTCCCTTTTATGGAAACAACCGCTGCTATCATTTCCTAGTTCATACCTTTATAAATATTTTGTGCATGCCCAAGGAAACATAAACATATGTTCAATCCTTTTTTTAAAAAACAAGTATGCACTATTGAGTAACCTTGCTTCTTGCACTTAAAAGTATGTATCTGGGATACTTTTTCATACTGGTACTTAAAGACCGTCTCATTTTTTTCCTATGGATGCATAATATTCCATCCTATGGCTATATCATAATTTGTTTAAGCAGTCCTCTGTGGAGATTTAAGTTATTTCCAATCTTTTGCTATTACAGGACATATAGACATGAATAACATTAGCAATTATAGTCTAATGTGAGCTAGAGTGAATTGCATTCATGTTTCCCAGAGCATATTGCACAAACAGTCTCAGAAGGTGTTCAATATAAAAAGAGGGTTCTCTGGCTAAATAACTTTCTGTAACTTCTGGGTATTTATTGGGGATTCATAGTGCACCTTGTTAAATTAAAAGAGATCCTGCAACAGTCTACGTCAGTGTAGGCCAAGTGTTTCCCAATGTTCGATTTTCTCAAGTACTGGAATAGACTGTTTTTGTAGGTTGAGTTCCCTGGGAAGCAGACTGTGATCTAGAAATGCACATGCAGGAGGTGTACTGGGGCATGTTCTCCGGGAGGACACCTGATGGAAGTAAGCCATGACAGGAGTAAGGTAGGCAGAGGAAGTAGGTGAAGAGGGATGCGGTTGGCAACAGAGGCCTTGGCCCATGAGTCCCATGGATAGTGAGTGCTCTGCAGCCCAGATGGAGCTTCAGGAATGTTCCAACTGCAGCGAAAGAGGCCAGGCCCCCACAGGGAGGTGTGATCTTGTGCTAGGCAGCTCCCTTCCACTGAGGGCGTTTCTGGGGAGAGACTCCGCTCTGAGCTGTCAGCTGGGGTCATGAGAGCCTCCGTGTTCACTAAAACTCTGAGTAGCACCTTCACATCTTAATGGGAATACGTATCAATTCCTTCATAGCCTTGCTGTTTAGAGCAAGTCACTTGATTTTTTCATGACCCAATTTCTTTATGATTTATGGATGCCCAGCTGGAAGTTCTTGGGAGTATCTAACATTCTTTGTTTCTAATTCCATTTAAATATGTACTAATTAAACTCTAAGGGATGAGATAAGTTTTCCCAAACATGTATTCAGCCACATAGGGGCCAATGACCTGGCTAGGTCAGCCTTAATCTGCAGGAATTACTGCTGTGCATTCATGGAGAAGGCACATTGTAACAGCGTTTTTAAGAGGATGTCACTTAACCTGACAGATTCTTGGGGCAAAATGGCAGGAAAGCTGAGTTAGAGTTTCTTTTGTTTAAGTATTTTTGTTGCCTCTTCTTAGGTGTTTCCTGAAAGAGCTAGCCTGCAATCTCCCTAGGCTAGGAAACATTAGCCCACGTTGCTAATAGGTGAAGGATTAGACTGTCCTGAGTCCAACCAGCTTTAAACCACAATCTTAGGTGCTCTTATTCATCCTCCCTTTTGAAGCTCAGGGTAAACAGAGGAAGCCAACAAGCCATAGCCTTTTCTCAAGGGCATTCTATTTGAAAATCGGATGTGAGTGCCCATCCTGTGCCTTTTAGTGTGTCTGCTAATTTCATTCTCATGCCTCATGCAGAATTCGTCAGTTGTCCGGGCTGTCAAGGAAGCTTGTTTCCTGATCCGAGAGGGAGAAGGATCCAAGGAATGGGCCTGTCTTAGGTGTGCCTGATAGAGTTGATGGAGCTTCATAGACAGGATGGAAAAATATCCAAGAAAAATCTCGAAGAAGTTCTTAGGAAATGATGGAGGAGACCAGTGAAGTGGGAAGTAAAACCAGGATTAAGGGGTTGGCTGTTACATAAATATGATGCACAGGTGGAGACAAAAAAGAAAAAACATGCTAAGATTGATGGCTGTGTCCAAGACCAACTTTGAAATTGAACATTTTTCTCAAAAACCTTAATCTTTTCCGTCAACACAAAGCTTAGTAAGAATTCTTGATATTCTTAATATTGTATAATAGTAATGCCTCAAGTGAGAGGTTATTTAAAAGGGGGATTTGAAAGGGAATAAACTAGAAAAGATATTGTCAGAGGATGGGAGAAAATGATGAAAATAGGAATTTGCCTTAAATCGATCCAAAACAAATTTATCTTTTCTGACCAGTCATTGACTCTTTCCTTTTCCTCCATAATAGATGGTATATAAGATTCTTTGTGCTAACTCTGAAATGTTTCTGGAACCACTCCCCTCATAATCCATTTGCAGTGATTCATCTGCAAAGTGTCAGGCCCTATAGCATGCTGGTTACTTCCAATGATGTAACTGTGGAGTCCATTTAAGACCCCAGTCTCATCTTCATGTGTTCCTCCAGTTCAAGTTAGACCTGCGGGACTAGAAGGGGGAAGAGGGTGTGGTTCACGTTTTCATGCCTACTAGCCTCCTTCTGGTTTTCCCTGATGGAAGTGGAGACCGGGAGGGGACATAGGGCAAAAGGGCCAGATTAGCTTCTGATTGGAGGTCATTCTCTGTTGGTTGTTGCTTCTCTTCCTGGCTAATAGTAACTCACCATTGATACCTTCTGTGGAGGAGGGTTCCAAAGTTGGGCATTTCTGTGGGACATGTGTGAGTTCTTCCTCACATGTAGAGTGGTCTCTGTACTGGCCCTCTGTGTGTGATTAGTCTTAACCTCTTCCTACCCTCTCAGCTCCCTCCATTAGTGGGATAGCCCACCAGGTCTGATTATCCGAGTCCCCTTGCAAAGACGCGAGCTTTGATCCGTAGCTTTGCTGCATCAAACACTGGAAATAAAATCTGATGCTTTTCTGCATTATTTTTTTTTCCCCTTTGGTAAGGTAGGTTTAACAGCAAATCAGCAATCTCTTGAGCTGATATGATGTCTACCCAGGAGATGAGATGCCAGTCTGTATTGCTCAGCTCAGGCTCCCATAACAAAATATCATACCTGGGCTTCTGGAGGCTGGGAAGTCCAAGATCAAGGTGGCAGCTATTCCCTTCTCTGGTGAGGACTATTTCTGGCTTGCAGATGGCTGTCTTCTTGCTGTGTCCTAACATGGTGTGGCGGGGTGGAGGGGATAAAGTCTCTGGTGTCTCTTCTTACAGGGACACTAATCCCATCATGAGGGCCCCACCCTTATGACCTCATTCAACCCTAATCACATCTCTAAAGCCTCATCTCCAAACACCATCACAATGGGGTTAGGGCTGCAACATAAGAATTTTGGAAGAAGCAATTCAGTCTATAGCACAGTCTCTTTTATGTATAGTCCCATAGCATTTCTCATCATGCTCTTGGCTGGTGATTCTAACCATTGCCTTTCTCTTCCTTCCTGGTATTTTAGTCTTCTGTATATGGACTTGGGAAGGGTGCTTGGGGTGAAGTTGGTGGTTTGGTGGGAGTAAAAGTAGTAAGGGCTTGCCTACCTCTAAGTTAGCTCTGGAGCAGGTGTCTGGACCTAGCTGTAAAACTCTCTTTAGAATGTGGGGTAACTTAATGCTTCTTTTTTTTTTTTTTAAGATTATTTATTTACTTGACAGAGACACAGTGAGAGAGGGAACACAAGCAGGGGGAGTGGGAGAGGGAGAAGCAGGCTTCCCGCCGAGCAGGGAGCCCGATGCGGGGCTCAATCCCAGGACCTCGGGATCATGACCCGAGCCCAAGGCAGACGCTTAACGACTGAGCCACCCAGGCGCCCTCTTAACGCTTCTTCATCCCCAACATGGAGCTCTATTCACCAGTTCCAGGGCGAGAGTAAAGCCACATTCAAAATCCTCTTAAAATATCATTCCTCACCCACCTTCTTGAATTCTGAGCTCTGTGGGCAGCATTCATTTTGCTAGAGTAACACTACTCATTCTTAAAGGCCAGCTCAAATGTCACCTTCTCACTGAAATCGTTCCTAATCCCTCATCTTCCTCATCTCTTCAGAATTAATTGCCTCACACTATGTTTTAACATGGGCCTTTTCTTATTTTTCTATTCAAATACGAAGTGCATTAGTTAGTTGTTTGCATTCCACTACCCCCCCCCCCCCGTTGGCATGTTTCTTAAGGATCAAAACCAGTTACTAGGTTCTTATATACAATAAGTTTTGAATAAATGTTTTAAATAATTCAGGAAGATTCCAGCATATAGGCATATATATTGAATGGCTAAGAGAGCACAAGCAGGAGGAATTGCAGAGGGAGAGGGAGAAGCAGACTTGCTGAGCAAGGAGCCCCTACGCGGGGTTGGATCCCAGGACCCTGGGATTGTGACCTGAGCCGAAGGCAGATGCTTAACCGACTGAGCCACCCAGGTGCCCCAAAACTTTTATTAAATCAGTAAGAGTCAGAGATAAGATTATATAGATAATTTTGTTATCATTATTAACATAAATATCCTGTATATCATGGGCCGTACTGAATTTTGGTTAAAATGTTTCTTATTTTATAAAATAGGAATTATACTGCTTAACTTTTAAAAAGGGCATAAGTTTGACTACCTTTTTTTAAAATAGGAAATACCCGACTTTAGGGTTTTCTAATGGTGTAATCTGTTGGCGTATTCAAACCCCTTCAAAATTACATATCCCGTGAAATTATGATGTTATAATGTTGTGTTTTACTGTTAAGTGTCTGAGTGGAGACTTTGCTACTCCACTCTTAGAATAGATATTTGTAGCTTATTTTTAGCATCTTCCTTGGAGTTGGTCAGTAACTTGGTATCAAGTCCACAAATAGATTTGATGACATTACATTTGCTTTGTGCTGTTTTTGGGGAAATGAAAAACATTTTACTAGAGAATTGCATGAAACATTATAGTTTATTTTAAAAGGTGTATGATTATTTGTCTTCCAAAATGAAGTAGCTATAGTCAATATGGATATGAATTAAATTTTGGGGAAGTCTGAAGATTTTAGGAAAGATTAATCCAAAAAAATTCCCATGGACTTCTGAAGCTTTCTCCATATGAGTCTCCCTGTCTTTTCTAGCATGATCAGGCATGGAGATAATCATAAATCTAAAGAAGGGAGTATTATTCAGTACATAATTGTAAATCTTTTAATTCCTACCTTTGACTCCTACAGAATGCATTCCTATATACTGCCATCTGGCTTCTTTAAAGCAATATCCCGTCAGGTGCCAGGCTGGTATTATCACAGAAAGCAAAGAAGTCAATGTGAGCACATAGCCAGCCCACAGGAGGTCGTAGAAGTAAGTTTTTAAGAATTATATCAGGTAGTAAAGACTCTTTCATGTAATAATGTAATTAATAATAAGGAAGATGTGGAAAACCAGTTGAAATTTTATACATACATAAACACACTCAAAATTTTAAACATGAATATCTTGGTTATGAAAGAAAATGCTATTTGTCATAAAATGTTTAAGGCATTTTCTGAGGACAGAGAACACTGTACATAACAGAAGTAGGCAATTTTTTTTTTCTGAGAAGAGCCAGAGGTAAGTATTTTAGCCTTTATGAGCCAAATGATCTACCGAAACTACTCCACTCTGCCTTTATTCCTGCCATAGATGTGGATAAGATGGGACTCTGTCCCAATTAAGACTTTATTTACGAAACAGGTGGTGGGTGAGGTTTGGCCTGTGGGTCATGGTTTGCCTACCCTCTGCATATAAGATGAAGAAATTCTGTATCTCACTTTCTCCTATATTATTAGGTTAATTTTAAAAGAACTAAGATGCTTAAAACCAAACAATATATGTAATCCAACCATCCATTTTCTGAATGATTTCACCAGTGTAAGGAAATTAGAGAATAATGTAGATCATATTTTTTGAATGACTCATTGAAATTTTTGAAAAATATTGAGAACAATGTGAAATCAAGTTTAGGCTCAAGAATGAAACAAAATAAAGTCACAGAAATGGAAATTCAAAGAACTGACTTCTTTTTGATAAAGTGAAAACACACATTTTGTTTTTACTTTCAGTTATAATTTACATTTGTCCCTTCAGAAAAAAAATTCCATAGCATGTGTATAGATCAGGATAAACAAAGGAGTAAGTAAAGGTGTTTATGAAAATTGAAACAATAAGAATCCTCGGAGGAAAAAGTAATTCATCTCTTGTGCAGTCATTTCTGGCATCAGAAAATAATAAAGGAAATATAAATTGAAAGAAAAAGTATGAAGAGCATGCTTCATATGCTTCCTTGAAACTGCTCTGTTTCATAGAATTTTTATTAAGAATTCCCCAAACTCAAGAAACAACTTACTGACAGTCTTAGGGGTTGCTACCACTGAGAGCTCAGAGAAGAAGCAGGAGGGCATTTTGGATATTGAGGGATAGAACTTGTGACATTCTTAAAATAGCAACGTAGCTCTGAATTGTCTTGTCACTACGAGAGATTTATGAAAATGAATAAACACATTATTTTTTTTTTTAAAAAACTGTCATGATCAACTCGGGATAAGAAATAGGGGAATTTTCTTTAAATGAAATCATACTTGCAATATGCAAAAAAATTAAACAGGAACCTCCCCTCAGTTGTTTTGAGATCATAAGCAAAATGTCATGTGCTTTCTGTGTTTCAAATTCTCCTTGCTTCCTAGATTTTTAGTTATTGCTTCCTTTGGGGTACTTCAAAACAGAGGCATTTTGATGTGGTCATTTTGTGCAGGCCTGTGATAGTTGTTCTTGTGTGATGTGAGGAAGGATTGAGAAGGATATTGGCTAGGTAGGATTAAAGATACATTTCTTACAATTTGCATAGTCAAAGCAAACCATCTAATTGTAAGATGCTTCTTAATGAGCACCGGGGTTACTGTAACAGGGATCCAGAAAGCTGCTATTTCTATAGGATGTTCCTTTGAAGGTAGCTTTTATTTTGGGGACTCTGTTGGGAAGCATACTAGACTCTGTGCTCAAGAAATTTTGGCTGCGCTGACATTTGTGCTAACTGAATATCACTTGTAGTATTTATCATTATCTTTGTTTTCTTTTTTAGATTCTGAGAATAAATGCATTTAGAAAGCTGAATTTGGGTATAGACTAAGTTGTAGAGGATCTCACTCAAAGCCTTCTCCTCTTTTTATTTTGGCCAGGACTGCAACCTACAGGCGTGGGTGGCCTTGAGTCACCATCTTTAACTCAATTTATATCAAGTTTTTAATTTTTTTCCTTGCTATTTTTCTGATTATCAAAGTAATATGTGTTTATCGTAGTAAGAGTGAAACTATAGGAAACTGTAAAGTGGGGGAAATATCAGATCCAGCAATGCAATTACTAAGAGACAACTCGTTGCATCGTTATTTTTTCTACATAGTGGATATAAAAAAAGTTTGAACATTTGCCTTGTAGTTTTGTTTTCTTAACAGCAGATGGTGACATTTCCCTGTGACATTACGTCAGTAAAGCAAATATTATTTTTAATGTGAGTATAATACTCTGATTTAAAATGTATCACAATCCATTATGATTGTATAAATTTGTGGTTATTAAAAATAATACTTATGTGAATGTATCTTTGAATAAATCTCCGTCCAGTTTTCTGACAATTTTGTTAAGGAAAATTTCCTAGGAGGAGAATTAAGATGTCTGACATTTTAAATATTTTAACGGTGCTCAATACATATTCCAGAAAATATGTATAAATTTATACCTTCGGCACCCTTCTGTGAGCCTTGGTGACACCGCATCCTCACTAGTGCTGAACTCCGAGGGACTACACATGGGCTCCTTGCCTGGGCTCTCCTCCTGACATGGAGATGGGAATGAATGAACAGGCTCTGTGGCTCATCCTTGACCAGGATGACGGAGGAGTTAGTAACACATTCTTGACCTTTTCTCTGCCTGAGAGTGACCACTTATGGGGCAGTTTGTGTGCTGTGTGCCCTTAGAAATGGCCAGCCCCACGGTACCCCCTTCTATGGGCTTTCTCCCCTTCTCCTGCTTCTTGCCCATTTTCACTTCCTCTTGCTTGCCTGGAATCGCACTCCTTAATGGAGTATTTCCTCTGTGTCTAATGATGATGTCATATCTTAAATTGTTTGATTTCCTTTGGGATTTCTCCTCTGACTCATTTGTTATTCAAAAACATATTGCTTGATTTTCAAGCAATTACGAATTCCCTAGTTATCTTTCTTGTTATTGATTTCGCAGCCAGAATTCTGTCAGAGAATAAGCATTGAATAGTTTCAGTCCTTTTAATTTTGTAACGACTTGCTTAATGACCCAACATATGGTCACCTTTGGCAGATGTTCCGATAGAACTTGAAAAAAGTGTGAATTTTGCCGTTGTTGGTACAATGCAGCATCCAAGTTAGGTAGATCAAGTGTGTTATTTTTTTTTTTTTCAGACCTACTCTCTCCTTCCTGAATTTATATTTTATTGTTACTCTATGAGCTTATGAGAGGGATATTTTTAAATCATCCACAATAATGGTGAATTTGCTTATTTTTCTTGTAGTTCTACTCATTTTCTTTATAAAATTTAAAGCTATGGTTTTAGAAGGTTATCTTTTGGATTGTGCTATCCCCTGGTGAATGGACCTTTTCATGGATATGAAGTGCTCTCCTGTCTTTCTAATACAGTTATCTGGCTTACTGTCTGCTTTTTCCAACATTATATAGTCACCCCAGATTATTTCCTTTAATGTTTGCATAATTTATAGCTTCCCTTCCATTTACTTTCAGCCTGTCTTTGCCCGTATGTTACAGTTGTGTCTCTTGTAAACAACATGTAGCTGTGTTTTACATTTTTGTTTTTAATTCCACCCGACAATCTCAGTCTGTTTTCATTTAATTTAATTACTGATATAGTTGTGCTTATATCTACCATCCAACTATGGTTTTCTATATGACCCATCTCTTTATGTAGCTTTTTCTTCCTTTCTTGCTTTTGTGTGCGTTAATCAACTTTTTATTATCCCCTTTTCCTCTACTAATTTGTTAATTCATATTATTTTACTCTTATGTGTTACCTTAAATATTACAACATGCATCTTTTTAAAGTTGATACTCTGGATATTAGTTGTTATATAGATATTATGATATTCATCATTTGTATATTATATTCTATCTGGTGATTTTTTTAAGAAGAGATGGTTTCAGTGTGATTTAACCCCTTTCAGAGTAATATAAACTTTAAATTATTTTCATGAGGTCATAATATCATTGACCACCTAAGCTTGGTCAAAATTTCACAAGAAGAAAACTATCCATGATTTCATTTATGAATATCAATGCAAAACTCTTCAGAAAATTATCAGGAGAAAGAATCCAGCAACTCGTTCAAGGAGTAATATATCATGATGAAGTAGAGTTCATTCCAGGAATGAAAAATTATGAACTCCATTAAAAAGAATTCATCATATTAATTGATCTAAGGGAAAAATTATATGTTAATCTCTATAGATGTCGAGTGTTCATTTGACAAAATTCAACAGCCATTCTGGATTTTTTTTTTTTTAAGACACAACTCAATAAAGTGAGAGTTAAGCATTTTGTAACCATAACAAACTATTTATGCATTCACACGTACATACACACACCAACTCAGCCCAAAGACGGTATAATAATTAATGGCAAAATGCTAGAGGCACTTCTGTTATTTCTGCCAAAAGACAAAAAAGATAAGGGTGCACAGCTCTCACACTCACTAGTGACGCTTTACCAGAGTTGTTAGTCAACAAAACCAGAGAAGAGAAACTGTTATTGTAGATGACTTAATACTTAGAAAACCCAAAAGAATGTAACTGAAAAGATTTCTAACTATGATTCAATTCTAACGTCTAAAAGAGAGAGAGGGAAAAAAAGACAAATCTGACTCATTAAATCCTTTGGTTTGGCAACAAAACAAAAAAGCAGCTACTCTGGAGAAATTCTAAAGAAGAATGATAAACTGGGAAAAAGTATTTACCTCTGAAATCACCAAGAGTTTTCTTTTCTTTTCTTTTCTTTTTTCTTTTCTTTTCTTTTCTTTTCAGATTTTATTTGTTTATTTGAAAGAGAGAGACAGAGCACAAACAGAGGGAATCACAGAGGGAGAAGCAGACTCCCTGCTGAGCTGGGAGCCAGACATGGGGGTTTGATCCCAAGACCCCGAGATCATGACCTGAGCCGAAGGCAGACTATTAACCATCTGAGCCACCCAGGCGCCACACCAAGAGTTTTCTAATATATTTTAGAAATCGTGGGGTTGGGGAAAAGTAAAAAGCAGTAGAACAATGGTCAAAGATTATGAATAGGTAGTTTGCGTAACAAAAAATGCGAACAGTCTTTTCATTCATAAAAATTCAACCTCATGCAAAATGCTAGTCGTTTTTAAAATTTTATTTATGGAATGTGGGAATGTAAGTATATATTCTCAATTTGCTTGCATTTCATCAGAAAACTGTCAAGGATTCACAGGAGCTAATAAAAATGGTTATTTAAATAAAGAGAAGAGGGTGGAGGGAATACAGGGTGGACAGGGAAAAGAATCAGGGTGTGATTTCTAAATGAATACCTTTTCATATTGTTTTGTTTCTCAACCATGTGAATATATTACCTTTACAGAAAAAATACAATAAAATATAATTTTTTGCAAATTTGTTAAGTGAGAAATTTTATCTCATTTTATCTTGCATTCTTGATTACTGTAGACACTGAATTCCTTAAAGTGTTCATTTGTTGTCTGTATTTTCACTCTTCATACTTATCTGTTTGAGTTTCTCATATTTAGAGATGTTTTTTCTTACCAAATTTTATAACCTTTTAATATATAAGGAACATTTAAAATTTTTAGTTCCACATTTTTAGTCTGTTTATCCTATTATTTTATTCATTATACATTAAATCTATC
Source organism: Phoca vitulina (assembly GCF_004348235.1). Classification (NCBI taxonomy): domain Eukaryota; kingdom Metazoa; phylum Chordata; class Mammalia; order Carnivora; family Phocidae; genus Phoca; species Phoca vitulina. The sequence goes on from NW_022589717.1 coordinate 18,881,208, forward strand.
AATCTTATTTTGTTGAATTTTTTTAAAATTGCCTTAAGCCTATCCAGAAATCGGATGCTTACTTACATACTTTTTTCTAGATGTCTTTTTTTAAAAGCTGGAATTTGTCATATGAAGTGAGAGGAGAATATAATTTTTCTCAACAGCTAACCAATAGCTTCACAGAATCTTTGTTAAATAGTAACCATTCTCTTACCTGCTGCTTCAAGATTCTTTCATAGAAAAAAAAAAAAGATTCTTTCATAGAGACATCTATCAATACGTCAGTCACTTATTTTCATTTCGTGGTAAATTTTGACATCTACTAAGACTGGTTTTGTTTTTTTAAATTACCTTTCTATTTCAAAATTATTTTCACCAGTGGACTTTTTCACATGAACTTAAAAATCATAGTGTCAATTTCACTTCCTGATACTTCCAATTTCATTTTTTATGAAGTAATTTGGAAAAAAAATTATACCTCTGTAATATACAGTGTTACCATTCAGGGATAAAATATGCTTCTCAAATCATTTTATTGTCCTTTTTGCTTTTCAATCTAGTGTTACTGATTTTTTATATCGTTCTAGTATATTCCTTATCATATTCATTCCTAAGTATTGTATAATTTTGTCAGTAATGTGAATTAGATAATTTCCTCTACATATTGCTAAGATACAGAATGATGAACATGAAAATAAGTGGTTATTTAATTTTTATTTTTCATTTATTTTGTTACAAACTATCTCATAGAACTTGCTATTTTAGTTCATATGATGTCTCAGGTAATTTGCTTAACTTTGTTAGTTAAATAATTGTAAAATCAAAAAAATAATTGTAGAATCTACAAGTAATGGTTTTATGTTTTTGAATAGTTATAATTGTATATTTTTACGCCTTGTTTTTATTAATCAGAAATTCCAGGGGCGCCTGAGTGGCTCAGTTGGTTAAGCGTCTGCCTTCAGCTTAGGTCATGATCCTAGTGTCCTGGGATCGCGTTCTGCAACTGGCTCCTTGTTCAGCAAAAAGTCTGCTTCTCCCTCTCCCTCTGTACTTTCTCTCCCTCTCTTGCTCTCTCTCAGGTAACTAAATAAAATCTTAAAAAAAAAAAAAAGGAAGAAATTCCAGGAATTTCTTCCAGATGCCAAAGAACAGCCACCAGAGTATCCATTCTTATTCTTGAATACAATGGGGATACTTAGAGTGATTTGCTAGTAGGTTTGAAGTTGGAATTAGTTTAAGGAAGATTTGATTGTATTAAGAAATTATTATTCTATTCCTATTATTAAGAATTTATTATTATTTTTTTTTAAATGTGTAGTGAATTTTGCCAAAGGTATTTTTATGTCAAGCCTGGTGCAGTGTTGAAGAGATTGGACTGACTGCAGTTTGAAGCCCGGCTCTACCACTTAGCAGCATTGCATCACAACCACGGCTAGCTGCTTACGCTCTGCTCTCAGTTTCATCATTTATAAAGTGCAGATAGCAATCATACCTACCTCATAGGCATTCTATAAATGGCACATGAACTGAAGCCTGTAATGTGTTTCGCATTGCCCTTGGAATATAGTTGGCACTCAGTAAGCGATGACTGTCATTGCCATCTGTTGAGATGATGGTATGATCTTTCTATGGGATAACTTAAGATGAAAGAATTCGGGCAAAGCGAGTCTGACTGGAATCTTAGATTGCATGGCCCATCTTAGTAAGAGCACACATCTGTCCACCCTGTGTTTGAGCATCTGTGGTTTAATTCTTATCCTTTTTTTCCACTCTCAGTATGCTCTCACCTTAAAAAAAAAAATGTGTCCTTGCTTTGTCCAGTCAGCAGTATTAAGAAACAAGTTTGTCTTCTACTTTTCAGGGCTCTGTTTATTCAGTTATCAGGAGGAAGGGTAGAGTTGAATCAAATACTAATTTTTCAAACATTTTTTTCTTCTTCTAGTTCTCTTATAGTGGGTGATATTGGGAAAGGTCTTTATTTTTGTCTTGGTATTGTATGCACATAATATTTAGGAAGTTGTCAAAGCACCCTGAGGGTTAACCATGTATACATATATACCGAGGGTTAGTCATGTATGTACGTAAGCATGAACCTCACTTCCATCATCTACTTAAATAAGCTTACTTAATTCTCTTATCTAAATTTTAATTTTCTGATGCAATAGGTTATTTAGATATTCTATGGAAAAAGCTAATCTGAGGTTAACATTTCTTTATGGGACATTAGGCTTTGTCTACCTCACTGTTACCAGTAAAGCTCACTTTACAGAAATGGATTTGTGCATTTAAAAAGTATACATGATGTATGATTATCTTTTCTCAATATGTATTTTACAATTGTGGTTAAACCACTTTAATTTTATTAATATTCATTAAATGATTGATTCTGTGATAGAGATAATATTTAGTGCCACATATGCTGGAAGGTATATGCATATCCTTGCTGAGAGAGATTTTCTTTAAAATGGAATTCCTTTGGAAAGATGCTGCAGATCCTCTGAGCCTCAGTCTACCCTCCTGGGCCATGCTTTTAAGCCATCTCTGTTCCACTGGGGTCAGCTTCCTTTATGCCACCTCCCCACTGCCTTTTCCGTGCACACTGCTGGCTCTTTCTCAGTCATCTTCTATGTTCTCTTGTGGGTTTAGGCAGAAATTTCTGACTTCCTTCCAGAGAGGAGGCTTTGTTGTGTTCTCAGTCTTTTTCTCTGCCTAGCTAATCCTCACCTTTGTTTTTCTATCACATTTCACTGCCTCTAGAATGGGGTTACCCATCACATTGGTATCCATTAGGAATTTCAAAGCAGAGAGGCAGGACCAAACCTTCCCCCAAGTGTACTCTCCACTCACTTTCCCAAAGATATCAACCCCTGGAGGGAGAATTCACTGCACAGATGTCTTATTCTACCTGTTTCTCTTAGCCTTCTTACCCTCCTCACTGAAACATCTACTTGCATTACATCTTTCTGATCCCAAGGGTAACCTGTTGTCTAGTGTTTATACATAGATCGTATTTTTACTCTCTACTGTGGAAGAAGCTCTGTCTAGACCAACTTACATTTTCAAGGTAGGAGCCTCTGGAAAGCTATGTGGTAGGGATCTTCCAAACAGGAGTAAACACTGGTTTAATTGAGAAGAGCGTAGTATGGTGGCAAAAACATGGATGCAAGCCAGGCTGCCTAATACCTGCTGCCACGTATTAGCTTTGTAACTTTGGGCAAATTATATAATTTCTCCGTTCCTCAGATTTCTCATCTTTACAATGATGATAATAGCATTACCTTCCTTATAAAGTTGCCATAATAAAAAAGTTAATTAAAAATATATGCATAGCTTGGAACAGTAACTGATAAGTAGTACTTGATTATTTGTTAGCAATTATTCTTTTAATATTATTAATCATAGTAAAAAATTATCCTTCTTTTAGATATTTGAAGGCATGGAACATAAGTAGAATGTGGTAAAGTGATTGACCTAACTGGAGGGAAATAAGAAACTTGCTATTGTCAACTAAATGGAAAATTTGGAAATGCACGTGCCTGAGTAAGTAGGACTTTGAAAGTGTCATAGTATGTATGTATGTATGTATGTATTTATTTACTGAAAGTGCCATAGTATTTAGACATACAATAGTAAGCAGTAGGAAGACTTGATAAAATTTGGGTGACAGTAATGTTGTTGTTATAAATGAACCCATACAGAATACAAAGAGTAGAATCAAAGAGTGAGAGAAAGATTGTAGTTAAGACAATTAAGCCTTAAGGACACACAAGCTCAGATTAAGTTGTTGGAAATAGCAGCAGGGATCCAGGAGGACATAGAGATGTGGCTGACTGGGGTCACAGAGGGGCTCTGGCCAGTGTTGAATAGGAGAGAAATGGAGAGTAGTCAGGAGAGGGTATAGTCTAGGGAGAATTTTTTTTGAGGGGGAGGGGGAATGTGTGTTGGGAAGTATTCCTTTCTCTGCTGTAGTCTATAAGAGTTTTTGTAGGCCTGGACAAGAAAATTTTAATTTTCGGTTAAGTTTGAGATAGCAATAGGCTATTCAGGTAGAAACATCCATTGGTCAGGAATTGACAAATATTTTGTGTTAAGGGCAAGAAGGTAAATATTTTAGTCTTTGTGCGCTAAAGATGGAATCAGTTACAGAATCTTCTTTTTAAATGTCTTAAACTCTTCTCTTAATTTTTTGAAAAGGTAAAAATGTAGAACAAAAACAAGCTGCAACCTGATTTGCCCCCCTAAAGACATAGTTTGCCAACCCCTGCTGTAATTTATTGCAAAAGAACAGAACCTTGGCAGAGTTGTTGGAGTTAGAGATTTCGATTTCGATTTCTTCATCTTCAGCATCTATATAATTTGAGAAATCATTAGTGAGCATGGATACATGTATTACAGTATTCTAACTAAAATTGAATAGTGTTGTGAACATAAAATTACATAAATATTTAAAATAAAAGAATTTTTACCTAGAAATAGATTTTATAAAATTATGTTTGTCTTCTTGTAAGTCCTGTAAAGTTACTTTGTAAGAACTTCTCTTTCAACTAGATACCAAAGTAAGTTCAGCAAAATTAATATAGATATGTTTTTAAAATTCTGATGAGAACTTACATAACCATTTCAGAGAATTCATGATTTCATAGTTCCATGGAAATTAACGCAAAATTATGTTTGACTTGCTGGGTGTCACAGAGACGAAAAGTGATACCTTTGGTCTATGATGCTCTCATCATGGTAAGTGATGGAATGAAACAGGACATAAGAACTGTAGCCAACTGCTCCTGGCTTTAAGACATTGAGATTATTTATGTTTTAACTGTGGGGTTGGAGGGAGTTGTATTCTTTTAAAACTGACCAAAGTAAATGCGTATAGAAAGAATTTAATAAAACAATTTGAGTTCTTTAATTCTATCCAAATTAACCAGAATCAATGGCACAATTTAAAGAAGCCTCTTAAGTTAGCCAAAATTAATGAGTCCATTTATTCCCTCGATTCAAGTAGATTACTACAGAGTGAGTACATTTTCCTGACTTTTATTGATTGTAAATTTAGCCAAGGCATTTTGCATTTTACAACAGATTTCTAAAGAGATTCAATCTTTTCCTATTAAAACCTAGAAATTATTTTGTTTTATTTAAGGTGATGCTTTATTTCAGATAAACTTTTGAAATCCACAAAGAATATTAAAATGCAGAGTTGAGATTAGAGAGAGTAGTTTTAGATAAACTTAATATTACATTCAGTTTCAATTTCTCAATTTTAAGAGAAACATTGAGAAATAGAATTTGACTTAGGAGAGGACAACCAAGAATATAAAATATCTAGGTACTAATTCAAGTGAAAAAATAGCCAACAACGATCATGGAAAAGTAAGACCTTGGAGGGGCTGGGTGTGGGGGTGGGCTACATGTATATCATTTTTCTTAAATATTTAAAATAGCAGAGGAGGCATCAATTGATTCATTCATCCATTCATCCCATCTATCTATCCATGCATTCATCCATCCGACGTTTGAAAAATACCCTTCTTTATTTTGGTCACCATGCATGTGCTTGAGATACAAAGATGGATTAGATAAGCCCTACCTGAAGAAAGTCACAGACTAATGGGGAGACTCAGTTTTGTGGACACACTTACTAACTGGGTAAACTAATCAGCCTTTGTTTCCTCCTCTTTAAATCTGGATAGTAAGAATAACTAGCTCATAGGTTATGTTAGGAAAAAAGGAGTTTGTGAAAAGTACTTCAGAGTGCTATGGAAGGTTAGATGATTTCATGTTAGAGTCTGAGGGATATATTGACAAGGAATTACGAACTCCTATTTTCTAAATCTTGTGATTGAAAAATTTATATATAGTGACCCAGTTATCTGTTGCTATATGACAAAACATCCAAACTTAGTGCCTTAAAGCCACCACACTTTATTATTTCTCATGATTCTGTCTGTCGGCTGGTCAACTTTTCTGCTGGTCTTGTCTGGTCTTATCCAAGGTCTCCTCACTCACATGTCTGGGAACTTGGGACTGGCTCTGCTCTGAGTTTTTCTCTCCACGTAGTTTCTTCATTAGAGGTTTCCCTGGATTTTCTTTCATGGCAGCGGAAGCATTCCAAGATGGAGAAAACACAGTGGCAAGGCCTCCTAGAACCTAGCCTTGGAGATTGCTCATTGTTTCTGTCACATCCTCTCGGTCATAGCAAGTTCTAGGGACACGGCCAGTCCAGATTAGTGGGAGGAGAAATAGACTCCACCTCTCGATGGGAGGAGTGGTAAAGTCACATTGTATAAGGGCCCAGGGATGACAAGGATTGTTGTGGCCATCTTCATAACAGGGTGGGTTTTCATTTCACATCTGATAAAATGTAACTATTTTTCTATATACAAGGGCTAACAGTTGTATATTTTTTTCTGTACTTCAGTAATCATTACTAGCACATAATAATATGAGGTAAGATATGGTTTAAGTTCTGTACAGCTCATTGTAATTTTTATAATTAAAGAAAAATTGTAGCTACTTCTAACGAATGTGTTGAATGAAGGATCTGTTTGTATCTCTGAGGAAATCTACTAGTTTGAGAGTTTTAAAGTCTTGTTAGTCGATCATTATACTATCTAGAGTGGTTTAGCAATAGGAAGTAAATTCTTAATAGCTGTCACTTTTATTCCTTGATGACAAAAATGTAAATATATTTTAATTCAGTTTTTTTTTTTTCTCTCTCTCTCAGGGTATAACCAAGGCTTAAAGAGCATAGAATAGGGATGGGGAGTGATTTTAGTTTTGTGTTTGTTGTTTTAATCTAGTAGTTTCAATGTCATTTCAATTGGTTAGAGTTTCCTTACTTTTTAAGTGACTTCACAGCAAAGTATTTTGTTGCATATATCTTTGTTGTTTTATAGTCTCAGTGACTTTGTAATTTATATACTACAGTATCTTGTGGGTATGTATGACAAAACGGAAACACAAACTTGCCCATTTTACTAAAAACAAGGGTTTTCAAACATTTGGGAGTAGCAAGAATTTTCCGTTGAAAAATATTCACAGGATCTAGATTGAACAGTAGATTTCATACATAAGAGCAAACTTCATACATAAAATCAGGGAGGGCTCCTAACCACTTCTAGTTTGGCAATGCCCAATTTAAAAACACACAAAAACAGTAATAACAAAGTAAAAGTATTCCAGTTTATAGACAAGTATATATGTTGAGTATAGCCTTAGTTTTAGGGAATGTCTTCATTTTCTTGAAAACACAACTCAGTTTCTTATCTTCTAGCTTTTAAATATGTGGCCCCCTCCACTTGGAACTCTCCCATCCTCTTTTCACTTAAGGACTGTCTGCTTGCCCTGGAGGTCCCAGCTTCCATGTTACTTCCTTCAGAAAGTTTTTTTCAGGCTAGACACCTCTCTTGAGTGTTTTCATAGTGTCGTCCTTTAGTAATTCCCACTATTATGTAATAGCTGTGGGTTTGTCTTCCTCACTGGACAGTGAGCTCAACAAGGACAGGTATGACATTGACCTGGATCACCGCCATATCTTCACTTCATAGCCAGCACTTAGAGCATTGCAGTGGGCGATTGATATTTGTTGAATGGATTAATTTGGGGTAGACTGATAAAATTTCCTTCTTTACGTATTTTTCATCCAATTACAAATACATTCAGCCCAACTATTCACATTCACATGGTCTCTCGTTAAAGGGTAGCTTTATGCGAACCAGGATATGATTTTCTTTGATTGACTTTGTATTTTTTGGCAATTCCCTTAGCACATTGCTCTGGGAATTATGGTCACCCAAATCAAATACCTCAACCTCGCCTTACCTCCTCACCATATTTCCTGTGTTGATGATCTTTCTTTGCTTCCAGCAGCTTTCTACAGCTTCCTTGCACTCTTTGGATGGATAATAACCTCCTGGTACCACTGTCCTCAGAGCTCCCCACTATTAGATGGCGGTGCTTTGAACACATCTGCCTCTTATGACACATAAGAGGTAATGTGTTTATTTCTTCTCACAATGTGTTTCCACTCACATTCTGTAATTTGCTGCCTTTCCCTAACTTTTGTCCATTTGCCTAACATACAAAACATCCTGTCATCCTGAAAATAGCCTCATGAATTCACTCTCTTTTCAATTTTATTATGTGGTTTATCTCTCTCAGAACAAACACTCTGGTTTCTTACTCCATTCCAAATATTCCAGCATAATTAACTATCTGTCCTTCTCTCTCAACACACATTTGCACTTCGGTAACTGCACATTATTTGGAGTAGTTCAACAAGTCAGCAAATTGAACATTAACGAAGCACTTGATCTTTCTGTTTGGGTGCCAAAATTTAAAATGTTTCACTAAAGTTGATACTAGATTTGTGCAGGTTTCAGGTAATTCTTCAGGTGCTCTTTATTGTAGTAGAGAGCTACAACCTAGAGCTCTTGGGACCTTTGCTTACTGATTAGGATGCACATCCTTTTTGTTGTGGTTACTTTATGGTCGCTTGAAGTGTAGCAAGTATAGGATGCACATACAAATTAACAAGACTGCTTTTCACATGTGCTATGTAGAATCATTGGATTGTTTTATTGTGCTATCTCGTATAAAAGTTCATTTTAATTTCACAGACCTGTAAATCTGTTCAGTGTATAGGGGAACAAAGGCAGAAGTATTACCCAAACAAGTTTGCAGAGGATCTCAGAAAGGTTGACTTAGAAAATGTGTCAGAAGTCTCTGAAGTGTCATAAAATGAAGTATTTAAAGGTACAGTAATTGCGTCTTGAATTCTTACTGCATGTTAAATACTGTACCAGGCACATGATGTGTCTTCTCATTACAACCATTAATGATTTGTATTTTATGTTTTTCAGAAGCTCTGGAAGTTAAATAAATTTCCTTATATATTAGTTTTCTATGCTGTATAACAAATCTTTACGAACTTAGTGACTTAAAATTACACCCGTTAACTATATCACAGTTTTGGAGATCAGAAGTCAGACAGGCTCAATTGGGTATTCTACTCAGGGTCTCAAGGTAGAAATTAAGGTTTCTGCCAGGCTGGGCTATTATCTGGAGGCTCTGGAAAGAATCCATGCCAAGCTCATTCAGCTTGTTGGCAGAACTTAGTTCTTTGTGGTTGTAGGAGTGAGGTCCTTATTTTCTTGCTGGCTATCAGGAAGAGTCATGCACCACTCCCAGAGGCCACCAGGATTGCTTCTTACAATGGCTCCCTCAAAGGCATGTGTAGTCCTTCTTATGATCGGAGCCTCCCTGGCTTCCGCTTCTGCCACCACACAGAAAAAAATTCTCTGCTTTTAAAGCCTCGTGTGATTAGATTAGCCACCTCCTCCCCACCCCCTTCAATAATTTCTCTATTAAGGTCAGCTGTGCCTATATAACATAACACAGCCCCAGGGGCGATCCTTCATCATATGCACATTTGGGGTGGGATTTTGGGGGTGGGATGGGGTGTATAATTCTGCTTGCCACGTCCTATTACTCAAAACAGTAATTGACAGATCTAGAGGTCAAGCCGGGGTTTTGGTTGAATGATAGACCTTTGTCCCCGTATCACATTGATCAGAGGGTTGGATGTTATCCGTGGGCATTATGGAGTCCACTTACTGCTATACAGTCAGACTGTGTTGGTGCCACATGGTGCTATCAAAGGTACCAGCTCACGGCGTTCCCACACAAGCTTTCCATGCACATGGGTTCCGTAAAATAGGAGATCCAGATGGTCAAGAATCACGGACATTAGGTTTTGTTATGCTGTCCATATTTCTGTGATTTGCATTAATGTTGGTTGAGTCTGCCCTGTTTGATTTCAAGCTTTGGTTTCTCCTTTGTACCCTGTCTCCCCCCTGCTTATCTTTTTTTTTTTTTTTAATATTTTATTTTTATATTTGACAGAGAGAGACATAGTGAGAGAGGGAATGCAAGCAGGGGGAGTGGGAGAGGGAGAAGCAGGCTGCCCACCAAGCAGGGAGCCCGATGCGGGGCTCTATCCCAGGACCCAGGGATTACGACCTGAGCCGAAGGCAGATGCTTAACGACTGAGCCACCCAGGCGCCCCCCCCCCCCCCCCGCTTATCTTATAAACACACTTTAAAGAGTTGGTTAACCAAGAGTCATGCTCATTTCCATTTCTTCTGGAAGTTTGAGTGCAATCATAGTTTTTCTTTTTATTTATATGCTTTTAAGAAGCAATTGAGTTGAGTGACTATAATTCCTATAGCAGTGTGCTAAAGATCGCTGCAAACTGCCGAAGACATAAAGTCAATTAAGAAAAATCCCATTCTCAAATAAAGCTACCATTGACTGGAGACCACATGGATTTTTATGAAGCAGAATATTTGAAGTGGTGTACACTACGAAAAAGGAAAACAGATTAAGTTTTCCTTTTAAATAACATAAACAATTTTAAATAACATAAACAATTATATGGCATATATTTCTTAGGCTGTTGAGGACAACTTTTTATCAGAGAATCATTGATTTCTTTATTGGCAGCTTTGAAGCTTCTTTTTTTCCCCCTCATTAAGACGATAATAGGCATCTGCTTTTTTCCCCATGATTTAACCAGGTCAAACAGCCTCTTAGACTATAACCTGCTCAATTGTATTGGGAACAGTGTAGTTTGTGTGTGAAACAAAGTCCAGTCCTGGTTTTTCTCAATAACTACATAATTTGGGATAAGTCACTAGACATCTCTGAACTTTATAGTCCCCAGCTATTAAATAAGCAGTTTTCTAAGTTTCTATTATTTTATGACGTATTTTGGTCAGTTTCTGAGTTGCTGGAGTTTTTTTTGTGTTTGTTTGTTTGACTGCTTAGAAATTTGTTTGCTGGATCTCATAAAGACACATGAAAAAATTTTATAGTTGAACCTGTGTGAATATTATAGTAAAATTCATTGGAATGAGTATGGAGCTTGTCATACTTAAGTTATAGGATTTGTTTTCTTTCTTCACACAAGAAAACTTTCTTGGGGTCCAACTTTTATGCACACTTTGCTCTTCTCAAATAAGTGTTCCATTTTTTTCTTGTTTCTCTTTATTTTACCAGAAATATCTTTTACTTGGCATGCTATTGGTCACAAAATATGCATGATTGTTCTTTAATGAGAAATTCCTGTTTCTGCTCTCAAGGATAAAGTACTGAATATTAAAACACAGACATCATTAATGGCAGACGATGGCCAGAGTTGTTATGTGTTGTCTTAGCAAAGTTGATTTTGCCTTTCTTTGTGAAGTATGTGGTATGAAGCTCTGGTATTGCCATTCTTATGGGTTCTCCACCAAGTTGATGGCCCAGTTGTGACAAGTCAAAGCATCCAGCTGATGTTTTAAAGTGTTAAAGAAAATTAAATGAACAGTTAAATTAGAAATGGGGTCTGAGCTATATAACTTCTCTCCCTGGAGGGGAGGATATTATGGGCAACATGCACATAGGGAATGATTTTTCTGGTAATAAAGTTTGGAAAATGGCAACCAAAACAGAACAAAATGATTCATGCTGTCATTCAGTGTGTAGAGAACAAAAAGAGTTTTCACTGTGTAAGAACCTACACTACTATATGTTTGCAGTGATGCCTTAGTGTAAGGGAAAACAGCTGTTTGTCTGTTTTTCTTTTGGTTTTATTTTCTTTTTACACTGCCATTCCATCAATACGTGGCTTCATAAAACTGTAGGATTCTGATAGGAAAACTACCGAGTCCATGTGCTTTGGAAGCCAATGTGTTGATTTTCTAGCTGGATAGCAATATTTTATTATAGCTGGAGGGAGAGTGTGACTCTGAGTGTTCAAGGCAGGAAGCCTAATGCCACCAATACCATGTCCAGAAGTGAGCTACCTCCTGTGTTTTATGTGCTTCGTTCCACTGAATAAATATTGTATTACTGTTTTTATTTTTTTGTTGTTCTTTGAATATCAGAGACTTGTCAGTTGGTTCTCTTTCTGTCGAACACTTGATGGAAAGTTTTGTTGTAAAGCTTCCTTTATGGAGATGGCTTTATGTCTTGGCTATAAAGGAAAGTCTTATAAAATGTGATCGGAAATTATCTTTATAAGTTGCTGCCCTGTGTGCCATTAAAAACTCAGAACCTGAGTGTTAGTTTTAACTCAGAGCTGTGTTTGCCCAGTGTATTTGGACGTATCCTTCATATGACCACTTTCTTCCATACAGAACTCCTCTCCCACCAGCCTTCCTTCAGGGGCTCCATAGTCTTGTTGGACCCATCCATGCTGTACATTAGACCCAAGCTTTCTGGGTGTCTTCCTTGGATATTTACACTGTCAAAGACCAAATATCATTTATGTTCAGTAATTCACCTCTTTTGTTACCCTAGGCATAGCTCCCAAGAACTGCCTCAAACCAGGGAATCCTCAGTGAGTATTAATTGAACATTTTGGGGAGATTTCTTAACTGAAATGAGCGTCCTTTAATGAAAATTCTTCTATATTAAACTTTTTCTCCACTTACATTTTGTGGCCATGTCACCCTGTCTTTGTATTCTTATGGGCTGACATCTATGATATTCAGCTCAGCCAGTACACACCTAAGTTCTGCGACTTATTAGCGGTCCTGTGTTGCCTTCCTTAAGCAGAGCCTGAGAGACTGCCTGTTTGCCCTTCTTGTGTATTTTTCTTCTTTCCCCAAAACACCTTTTGATTTTTGCTCTGAACTCTTACATGAGATGCACCGTGAACGTGGTTTCTTTCCTTCTCTTTTTTTCGTGTGAGTTGGCATGTTTAATTAACCGAAGTTAAAAAGGAAGAGAAGACATTTTTTTATCAAAGGGAATAAAAGTCATACTAATCTTTTGCTTTTCCTGGAAGCAGGTTGCTCAGCAGCCAAAAGGAGTCTAAAGTATACAGATATTTCCTGACATTTTCCCTTAAAAATAAATAAATAAAAGGGTACATGGCAGGCCAGGCAGGTGGTTTCATTGTGCTTTAATGGCCCATGGTAGCCCAGATGTTGAAATGCCCTAAGTGGGAAAAGAATTTTCTGTCATCTTCTTTTCTGCTAATGGTGTTTATTTTATGTAAATATTCAGTTCTAGCATGATAATGGGTGCCCAAGGGAATCAAAGTGAAATAACAGGATTCTTAACATATTTCTCATTCCCATATAATTTATGTTTCAGATATTTCTACTGGAAAGTGAGAAAACATTTTTTTTTCCTAAGGCAATTACTCCACATGGCCTTTTTACCCTATTGTAGAGCCTTTTTTTTTTTCAGATAATAACCCACAGACTCTCTTTGGGTGCTCGAGTTAAGTCATTAATTGGCTTGATAAGGGGTTATTAGTACAGAAAGCCTATTATCTCCATTTGTTGTATGTAACTCCCAGACTTTAAGTGACCCATTTTGTTGTTCCTGAGGCCAAGACTCATTATTTTCTTTTGGCACCATACAGACTGTGGATTTCAGTTTAATTCACAGACTTAGAGCTCATGTCGAAGTAGTTTCTGCTGAGAAGTGCTTTTTCTAGACAATTGTTCAAAATTTTTCATGAAGAGTCAACATTAGATACAACATTTGAATGCATGTACTCTACTGTAGAGATTATTAATGCAAGACTTTGTTCTTTTAGTGTACCTTTCCTCCTTCAAAAATAGTTTTCTCTGAACTGTGGAGTTTTTTTCTGGGCGTTTGTTCAGAGTTAACAGCAAAGGCAAGTTTAACTATTAGCTTCCCGTATAAATTATTAATACATTAATATCCAGCTTTGTTCGCCCTCTCCTTAAATTAAGATCCATATTTGTTGAAAGAAAATATGAACACTAGGAAAACTTTACTTACTGGTGATTAACTCTGGATTTTCTTTACTGAGTCTAACCTTGGAAAATATTGATAATTGAATTCCACAAATAAAATTAATTTTATCAAGTTACAGACATTTCCCCCATAAATGTCTGTAACTGAACCAAACGAGAGTTCGTCCACTCAGTGCACAGCAAGCCAATAAAAACGGACACTGAGCTCTTGCAGTGAACAAAGATAGACTATTTTATTGGTATGGCACCATCCAGGAAAATGGGGTGCTAATGCTCAAAAATCCCAAATTCTCTGATGCCTTGTAAGTGAGGGTTTTTAAGGGCAAACTTTGGGGCAGGGGTCTCCTGAGAAGGTGGACACTGCTGATCGGAGGCCCTGAGGGTCATGTTAGCAGATGCTACTTACTAACTTCTGGTGCCGGCTCCATCTGGTCCTTTGGAGGTCTGTTTCATCTCAAGAGACTTGGAATCTGAAAAATATTTTTGTCTGTATGTGAGAGATTTCATTAGTGCTGATTAACTCCTTGTCCTATGGGTTACTTTGGATGATGAGTAAGTATTCCTATCCCTTGAGCCTACGCCTATGTGTTCCTTGGTTGGTCTGGCCATGCCTTGGGGGTTGATATGACCTCTAGTTGTTCATTCTTTCATCTGAACTGACAAGATGGCTGCCAGCTCCCTAGGTAGAGTCCTACAGGGGGGCTATACCCCAATCATACTGTGAGTGGATTTGTAGAGAGACTGAAAAATGACTAGCTTTAGTAGCCAGGTCAAAATACAGAAACAGTATGAACACTTGATGAAGCAAATTTAAAAAAAAAATACACTTAAGGAAGCAACAGTAACAAAGAGGACCACGGTCCAGAAGAGAGCTCCTATTAGGCATATGTGCTGAGGAGCTGGAAAATTTCATATAGGATATGAGCTAATTATGACCCAGCCTTGTACTTATCCAGCTAATAATTAACACATGGGCTCAGTATTAAATCAATTACAAACTCTCACTCTTGAAAAATCAAGTCTTTCCTTTCCTGTAAAAAGAATGACTGTTGATTACTAGGAATCACAAACTTACTTATTAAAGTAGAAGGACTATTTATCAGATTAGGGCAATAGTTTTTTTTTTTAATAGATGAATAACTGGTCTGAGTGTTTATACAAGCAGATGTTAAAAAATGATATGTGACTTTTTTCTCTTCAGTTTTGCATTGAATTAATAATTACTGTCAAGGACAACTGTTGGGTAACATCACTGTCTCAGAATCTAGAAAATCAAATCAGATTCCTCAGCTTCACTTTCTAGGTCACATGTAATCCTACTCCAGCCTGACTATTCAAATGTATTTTGATGGTGAAAAACTTTCCTCTACCTTTCAAGATTCTTGTGGCTGGTCTAAGAATTAAATTGACATGAGACAGATTAACAGGAGAAAATCAAATTGAACTATGTATGTAGGGGGCTCCATAAGAATATGAGGCCCACGGCAGTCAGGCAGCTGAGGCGTATATGCCATCCAGAGCTAAGGACAACAGATTAGGGGTCTGGGACTTCAAAGGGAGGGAAGACAGTTCACAGGAAGATGAAAAAGAGTAAATTTTTTTGGGGGGGGTAATTACTGAACAGGTAGGGAGTACCTTTTATTTATTTATTTATTTATTTATTTATTTATTTTCTTCAAATTTTTATTTAGATTCTAGTTAACATACAGTGTAATAATGGTTTCAGGAGTAGAATTTAGTGATTCATCACTTACATATAATACCCAGTGCTCAGTCATAACAAGTGCCCTTTCGGTAAACAAATATTGGCTGGGCCATGCAGAAGCACTGATTTTATTAAGTTCCTCCCTGTCTACCACCCCTAGTTCATATTATACTGTTGTTATCCATGCTGATATCTTCCTTTCCAGGGTAGGTACTCTTAATTCTTTTAGGCAGTTAGGAGTAAGGCCAGAGTTTTTCCCCGAACCTTCTGTTTCTTTTTTTTTTTTTCCCAAAGATTTTATTTATTTATTTGAGAGAGAGAATGAGATAGAGAGAGAGAGCATGAGAGGGGGGAGGGTCAGAGGGAGAAGCAGACTCCCTGCTGAGCAGGGAGCCCGACGTGGGACTCGATCCCGGGACTCCAGGATCATGACCTGAGCCGAAGGCAGTCACTTAACCAACTGAGCCACCCAGGCGCCCCCGAACCTTCTGTTTCTTAAAAATAATCAACTTAAAATAATCCAGTGCCAAAGAGACACATTTTGGGGTGACAAATTTTGCTTCCCTACAATTTCCTCTGACCCCCTTTAATACTTTATATTCAGTGGAAGCTCTTGGGTTTTCTCCTAATCAGATGGTATTACTTATGCTGGGTCTATCTTAGCTGGAATATCCTCCTTCCTATTCAAATTTTGTTCACTTTCTTTTTTAAGTTTGTATTTAAATTCCAATTAGTTAACATACAGTGTAATATTAGTTTCAGGTGTACAGTATAGTCATTCAACACTCCCATACAACACCCTGTGCTCATCACAACTTACTCTTCAATACCAACCGCAATGGCCACCCCATCCAAAAGCCTTCTCCACTAGCAGTAACATTTAGTCATTCCTTATTATTCATTTATTCATGTACTCACAATCACCTTACAGATATTTATTGAGTATTGTCTATGTTACAAGTGCTGTCCTGTCCTAAATGTGAATTTTTATTGCACATATAGTCCTATCCAAGTGGTTATGCTGAGTTTGTACTTGAATGTTTATTTTACCTCCACTGTAAAACTGAGCCCACAATGTTAATGATTGTGTCTTCTTTTTTTTTTTTAAGATTTTATTTTTTTATTTGAGAGAGTGAGAAAGAGATAGCATGAGCCGGGGGGGAGGGACAGAAGGAGAGGGAGAAGCAAATTTCCTACTGAGCAGGGAGCCTGACATGGGGCTCGATCCCAGGACCCTGAAATCATGATCTGAGCCGAAGGCAGCCACCTAACCGACTGAGCCATCCAGGCCCATGCGCCTCCCTCCCACCCCGTTTTTGTTTTGTTTTGTTTTGTTTTTAAGAGAAATCATGAAATAGTGTAAGACATGACCAGGCAGAGAGTGATGAGGCTGGTTCTGTGTCTTCAGTTGGCTGCAGCTTAGTTCTTGGATAACTCAAATCAGTAGACATTTACTAAACTTCTACCATATTTATTGCAATATTAAGCACTATAGGAGATACACAGATAAGTGTACTTTATGCATGTATTATGGGCATGTATAAGAAAAAAATCATTTCATGAAGCCAACAATCTAGAAGAAAGATCTTTAACCTGGGATCCTGAGACCTCTAGAGGACCGAATGTTTAATCTTAAGATGATTTTATTTAAATTTTTGGATATGTGCTTATGTGCATTTTTCTGAGGAAAGAGTCTATAGCTTTTAGATGTTAAAGGTGTCATTGATCATTAAAAAAAAGAGCTAAAAAGCTCATGACCTCACTCTATATAAAACAAGTACCCAATCAAAGAACAAGAGCCACCAAACAAAGCCTATGCGGAATTTATAAAAAGGTAAAATGGTCTGTGACTGTGGTCATTTAGGGAAAGGCGTCCTGAAAGAGATGACTCTTGAAACATATGCCACATATCCTTTTGGCCTCAGCTTCCTCATTACAAAAGAGGGTAGATTCTAGGATCTCTGTTATTCTTTCCAGATACGAAATTTTTTTCTCAATGTGATCACCAAATACCTATCAAAATGCCAGTCACTTCATAGGTACTCAGAAAACATCTGTTAATTAGTCTTGAAATGAAACTTTAAAAATGTGTTATCCCAAATATATCCACTATCTTGAGTTGAAATTTTAAAATATCGTAACATTAGCTCCCCAATGTTACATGAATAAAAGGAAGACTTAGCTTATGTTTATACACCATTGCTCACACTCTTTCACTTGGCAGATGAGAATGTTTAATTCATTATTTCTCCTTTATTTATTTGTGGCACTTCTTAATACCTTTGATTTTATTATGCTTTCTGTTGCAGCATTTTGGGTCTCCTTATTAGTCAACATGGTTTGTGGGGGATAGGAGCTTTATAATATCTGCCTGATGTTACCCAGCACCTAGCACATTCCCTTAATCAAAAAAGGGACTTAGTAAGTATTAAATGATACAATACTTAGTAAGTATTGAATGCATATCAAAGTGCATCAAAAGAATCTATAAATTGCTTATTTCAGTATAGCATAGAGTTGAAAGAACATGAGCTCAGGAGTGAGACACGTTCAAATCTTGACACTGTCTTGTCCTCCGTGAGTCACTTTTGGCAAGTTCCTTAAAGTCTTTGTCCTCAACTTTCTCATCTAATGAAAGCATCTACCTCATACATTTACTTGATTAAATCAATTGAGTGCTTGGAAGAAGTGTCTAGCACATCATAAATAAGAGCAAATCCAGGTTTGTAGGGCCTCAAGCATTTACAGGGTCCGGGCCCTCTTTAATAAAAAGAGTACTAAATTATGAACACAAAATTAGTCAACTAGCACATTTTGGGGTATTTATTTAGAGTGGGAAGAGCAATCACAAATTGCAAATACTAAAAGAACTGAAAAATACCACAAACGTCACAAAATGTTATCATTATCAGTAAAAAAACTTCCTAACTCACCTTTATATATTTTATTTCCTACAAATCTTTGTCTGTGTAGACTCAGATGTCCTCTTTTAGATGATGATGATGATTTTAAATATTTTTTATAGAGCAAATAGAGAGAAAATTTATTTTTTTTCTATAGCAAAGTGAGTTGGAATTTGTTTGTTATTATTGATGGTTTAGGAAGTATTCATTTACCTTGATAACACATTACTGGAAATACTGCATTTCTGATTACCCCACAGCTGCCTGCTCAGGCAGTCCTCCTTGTTTGGAGGGAAGCCTCGGAGAAGTCCAGCTTTGGGGTTTCACTTGACCTGATCTGGACAGGCCAGTGCCTCCACAGCTTGGCCAGGTCCTTACTGCTTCCTCTTGACTCCCTGTCCCTACCCTGTGGGCAGGTCTTGCTGTGAGAGATGCGGGGAGGGAATGTAAAGTGGCTGAGAACTTGGGACATGGTGGCCCTGATGCATTGCATTCACATCCTTAGAGTCACAGATGAGGTTCAGATTCCTCATGAGGTCTGCTGGGGTTAAATTGTCATTGGAGTCCAAATAGATCGAAGGAAGTGTTGGCAGCCTGCCTGCGGTTAGGACCTGTTTGCAAACCCAGTATGACCTCTAGAAGGTAGAAGGGACCAAAGGCTGGGGCCACCCGTTCTTGATGCCCCCGTCGACAGGGCTAGGACTGTTGCTTCCTCACCATTGGCGATGCAAGACCGAGGTGTTAGAACACCACTGATTTTATGGTAAATCTGCCTGTCCTTCTAAGTGCTCAGTAACTTAGCACTTAACCATTATTATTTTACTCTTTCATTCCCAAATAATTTTCAGTAAATCCCTAGGAATTTTGCAGTGAATGTCTTTTTCGATCTTACATTATTTCTTTAATTTTCAGAAATAATTCTCTTTCTCTATTTTATCCCATATAGGGTAGGATTTCAGATGACCTATACTTTTACTAAAAATAGGAGGTATGTTCTGTGCTCATCTCCATTTTCCTGACTTGAAATGGGTTGTGCCAGAGAAGATTTATGTTTAATACTTCATGATCATAGTAAGATCAAATGATACTGAGATAAAAATGCTGCACTTCCTTCATTCATACATGTCACTTGTAATGGATGCCATGCTGTGACCATATTCTTCTTAAGGGATGAGAGTTGGTTACCACAGCTGCCAGGAGTGCCGCTTGCTAGAGTCTCAGAGGACAGTCATCTCTGGGAGAAACTCTCCTTATCCAAGGTCACACCCACACTCCAGAGGCAGCCTGCGTCCCGTGTTTTGGGAGGAGGGGAGTGTTTTAAGGGCTTTTCCCAACTTGGTACAGCTCCCGAGAGCCATCCCAGCTTTCGAGCTCCTCAAAGCCGAGTTGGTGATGGCACAGTGGCCTTACTTCTCCCTCTGCCCAGTGAGCTTTCTTACCCCTCCCTCACAGATACTGACCCTAAAGACATTTCTCAGTATACCTCCTGCCCATAAATCTGTCAGTCTCCTTCCCAGAGAACCTGTGGTGAAACACCATCAATTTTTTAAGAAGCACAATCTTTTTAATAACAGCTTTTCCGAGGATGAGGATAGAGATCATTTATAAGACGTGAACCCTATTTCAGAAATGTTCACATTGAAAAAATGTGCTTCTTACATTCAAGGAGATGCGCCATCAGAGTCCCTGAGAGCGCTGTAATTGCTTGCTGCGTGACCACGTTAGCTGTGACCAGTAACCTGAAGCAATTAGAATCCTTTCACTGAAGCCATTATCTGAAGAAAGGTTAAAGATGGCTGTTCTCTCTTTTCTCACTGCAATTTTCTCTTTACATGCTCTCTGAGCTTGATCTCCTCTGAACTCATGGTTTAAGCCAATGCATTCTGTCTCTAGCCCTGCCATCTCTTAAGCTTTAATTTGCATATTCATCTGTCTGCCTGAACATTTTCTTTGGTATCCCAACCAGCCTTCCAAACTTAGCATTTGCAACACTGAGTGAATCATCTTCCCCTCCTACGAGCCCTGCCTGTGTCCAGTCTCAATTAGTGACCTAACGACCCTGACATCAAAGCATACAACCTGTTAGGCGTCCTAGACTCTTCCTCCTCCCTCACGCAGCATTCCCAGACTGCCAACAAGCCCTGCTGATTTTGCTAGGCAGTATTACTACAGATAACTATGATAATATTGTGGCTACTTTTCAATTCCTATTACTTCTTCCCCAGGTTAGTTCCTTATGTTGACGACTGTAATAATAATTTACCTATTTTCCTACCTTCAGTCTCGCTTCCTTCACATACACCCTCTGCACAGTGGTCAAGATGATCTATAGCCAGTGCAGATTTAATCATGCCGTGGCACTCATGAACACAGTGAACAGCACATTCTCCTGTCAGGCAGGGCTCCCCATGACTTAGCCCATTCATCCTTCACTCTACCACTACCACTCCCTTTCTCTAACTCGTGCTAGGAAAATTGCAGTGTTGGAGTTTCCCTGCATGCTTCCTATTGTTTCATGCCTCTCTGCCTTTGCCCACTATTTTCCCTCTGCCTGGAAAGTTCTTTTCTCCTTCCCTGGATTGGCTAATTTTATTCATCCTCTCAGGTAGTCTATTTTTGTCGTATCCTCGAGGATGTTTTCTCTCAACGTAAAAAGCTGGACCCCCAAACTGTCTTAGCATTTATAATATTATAATGAAAGTATGTGTGGGTTTCTATAATTTCCTGAAGAAACGGGGGCTATGGTTATTCCCCTTTGTAACCCTTAGTGCCTCGCACACAGGGGATACCTAGTAATGCTGTACAGAACTGAACAGTGAAGACCAAGAGGCCTCTGGTTCCCTTTGCCTTCACTGATTCATTGCTTATTTGGTATATTATCAGTATTCCCATAATTCTTTCTGGGACATCTGTGCTGAAATCCAGCTCTCCTCCACACATCTTAATAAAATTGAATATCTAATAATCATGAAACTTAATCTTTTCAAAATTGAGCTCCTGACTTTTTTTTCTCAGACCTGTTCCTTTCAGAGCCTACTTTGTTTTAAACAATGGCAACCCTGCTCTTCCCCTTTCAGGCCAGAGCCTTCAGAGTCATCCTTGACACTTCTCTTTCTTTCGTACCTAACATCAGTTCATCGGGATATACACCTCTCTCCATCGCTGTTACGAGTACCCTGGATTATTGTAGCAACCCCCCAGCTTGTCTCCCTGTGCCCACGCAGAGTCTTCCTCAATACTGCAGCCACTGCGTGGCTTTTGAAGTCTAAGACAATCCCATCTTCCCTGTGCTCAACATGCTTCAAACAAGTTTTCCAGTTAAACCCAAGTCCTTACCTGATGGCATACTTGCCCGCCACTGTCCCTTACTTAACCCCCCCGTCCCCTTACCTCCTGGACATCTGTCTGAATGAGCCTCCTTGCTCTTCTTGGCACACTTCTCCCACGGCGTCTTTATATTTCTTCCTCTTTTTTTTGGTCTTTGTGTTTCTTGTTGCCTCTGCCAGGAAAACTATTTCCTCAGATACTGTTTGCTGACTCAAGGTTTCTACTTTAAATATAATGTCACCGTTTTCGTGAGGTCTTTCTTGCCATCCTGTGTAAAATTTCACTTTCTCCACGGTAACTGAGGACACTGTCAGTGATACTTTAGAATTACTCATTTTCACCTTTTTATTTTTCAGTGCTGTGTCCTTAGAAGAAGAGTTACTGACACATAGTAGGGGCTTAGAAAATATTTGATAAATGTGTACGTGAATGAAGGAACCAAGACTAAACTCAGATGTGTTCCTTCTCAGCATGTGTGATGTTGGGCAAATTACTTAACTTCTGAGTTTTACTTTCTTTATTTGTAATTTGAGGCTGATAATAATGATGCCTGCCATATTTTCTCAAAGGTTCTTGAAGAGTTGTCAAGGTAATATTAATAGATGGTGTTATGAATCGTTCCCATCTCATGCAAGGTCTAAAGTGCTTCCCATGTAAAATTTCACTTAATCTTCACAATGATCATAGGAGGTATGTTCTGTGCTCATCTCCATTTTCCAGACTTAGAAAGAAAATGACTAAGGTATATATATATATATATATATATATATATATATATATATATGTCTTAAGATAGTGAGAGAGCAGGATTTGAACCCACATAGTTGTGACTGCATATCAGTGTTCACAAGAGATTGCCAGATAATTTTTCTTTTTTGGGATATCATTACACAGTATTGACATCAGATTTTGGTGCCCCAATTTTTTTAAATAACGTATAATTTTCATACTGACTTTCTCTTTTATACCAGCTTTATTTAAACGTACCATTTTACTGTGAGCAGATTTTAGAATTTTTCTCCTTTTATTATTTTAATTCAAAATTGTTAATATTGTAATTCAGTATGATTCACTTCATTAATCCAACATTATTGATTTGTAATCACGTAACATGGCCGATATGATTTCAGATTTTTATAATTTTTGAGACTTTATTTTAGGTTTGGCACATAGACATTTTAGATCTAGGTCAGAGACAACTTTTATGATTGTTCTATGTGCTGTTCTGTAGGGCAGAATGGTTTCATCCTATCTGTATCTATTCAATCTAATATACATATATACCACATAAAACATTATTCATTGTGTTTTTGAAATTTACCGTAGGCAGTGGTATGCTGGAGAGCTCTAACTGGCTTGTGGAAGCCTTGCAGGCATTTAGTGAGCCAGTCGTTAAACCATTGGTGGCTTGAAATGTGAAGCATATTCGTGATGATTAATTGCAAAAAATCAACATAAAAGTTTACTACAGAAAAAAAATGAAATATAACATTATAATTATAATTTCCAAACCAAAAAAAGGAAAATAAGGCAAAGAAAACTTGAGCAATCCAACAGAAGGCAGTGGAGCAGAAAAGGAAAAAATTCGGTAAAGGAGGCACAGTTAAAAATACAAAATAAAGTGGCATTAGTAAATCTCAACATACAAGCGAGTCCCTCCGCACATGCAAAGATGTGATAAAAACCCTATCTGCTTACTAAAAGAACAGACACTTAGATTGAGTTTAAAAAGGAGAAAGGCAGAAAGACAGACAAATTTTAGAATATGCCATTTATAACCAGTGTAACAAAAATAAAATGGTACAAAAAGTGTCAAAATGAAAGAACAGAAAATGATATGCTAAGCAAATATGAGTATAGTAATGATAATTCCAGGAAAATTATATTTCAAGGGACAAGTACTAAGCAATACAAAGGATAATGCTCATGGGTAAAAGTTACAGTCTACAGAAAGATAAAATAATCACAAAACTTCATGCACCTAACAATTTAGGTATAAATTGTATAAAGGAAAAACTAATAGAAAAACACAGTTAAAACACAGAAAAACACAAAGCTTTTAAAACATTTTTAAGAAATTTAAGTACAAAAATGAGTAAGGCTATAGTCCGTGGTAGGCAAGGAAGTTGGTTCTTAAAAAAAAAAAAAGCGGTGATGCGTAGCATTTGCCAATTTCGGTTGTGTAAATTCCCATGCTGTATACCTAAACTGAGTGTATTTTATTAAGGCTGAAATTATACCTCAATAAAGCTGATTTTTAAAGTGTGGAGAATGTCAGAGAGCAAGAAATTATTAGCAAGATGTAGAGATGGTCCATTGGAGGTTGTGTCTCAAGAAGTTATAATGGCATATTTTTTCCAGCAGTACTTTGTAGCTTGTAATTTGAACTTAGCAAAATCAAAGTAGCAGAAAGATGAAATGCGGAGGGAACTTAGGGTGCCAGTTAGGGTAGTTTTTATAGTGACTAACTGCTACACCTGCTGGATGGGGACGCAAGGGCAGCTAAGAGATTGATGGTTGCGAGAAGAGGAACAATGTAATTGCAAATAAATGAAAAACCAAATCCAACAAACATAGAATATGCGCTTATTATATTAAGCTAGTATGCTTTTATGTGTTGGAGGTACAGTAATGGACAAGACAAACAGCATTTCTAATCACAAGGATCTCACATTTTTGCAAAATGAATGAATGAAGCAGGTAAAAGACCTTGTACTTTAGAAGAACCGTGCCTTTATTTAAACCCAGATATAAATGTTACTTGTTTTATGCTTCATATTATTATATCCCACATCTTTTTCTATTATTTTGGACATTTTTATTTTCCCCAAATGCATTTTCACATTTTCACTATTATTTCACATTCTGTGGATCTTACACTTTCAAAAGTCTGGTATGAAAGAATATTTTTTGCCCTCTTTCTTAAATACTAATATCTTTCTAGGTTCAAATTCATTTTCCCTTAAACTTTGAAGATTAGTTCTGTTGTCTTCTAAGTACCACATGATCGGATTCATTCTGATTCTTGTTTTTAAGTAACTTGGTTGTACTTCATGAATACTATTAGCATGGTGTTCTTTATCCCGGAATTAGAGAATTTAGGTTAAAAAATATCACGTTTTCCATCAGTACTTTTTATGCCTCTTCAAAGTGAAAGCTGGTGTCTTTTTCCAACTCTATAGCATTGTTAAAAATCATTTTGTAATTATTTCCTCCTCTCCATTCTCTTTGCTCTTTCTGGAGTTCCATTTCAATCCTATGTTGGAATTTCTAGCACTGTCTCATAATTTCCAACTTTTTGTTCTTTTGTGCTCTGATTTGGGAGAATTTCTTCACCTTTCCCAAGTGTTCTGAATGCAGTCCTTTTGGAAACTGGGCTAGAGGAACAGATCTCGTTAACTATTCCTAGACACTAGGTTAAATATTAGAGTTGTGCTATTCTGGGCAAGCTGTCCATTGTACCTGCCCTAGAGAATTATACTAGCTAGCATTTTTCAAAAACACTTAGGCAACACATTTTTCAAGAACCTTTGCACCAAATGATTAAAAAAAGCACATGAACATATTGCTACATGGAACTATGATCAGAGTATATGTGTCCTCCAGCTACATGTATGCATCATTGTCTTTCTTAGATGATAAACTACCTGAAGTGTTTCTCTATTTATTTTTTATAATACCATCTATTTAATTAATGCTTTTTGAGCAGTCATCATAAGTATCCAAATTTTATTATTGCCTTGGTCTTTGGTAGTATAGACATTTTTAAAAAAGATTTATTTATTTGAGAGAGAGAGAGAGGACACACACTCACATGCACGCGAGTGGGGGAGAAACAGAGGGAGAGGGAGAGAGAGAATCTTAAGCAGGTTCCAGGCCTAGCATGGAGCCCGATGTGGGGCTTGATCTAATGACCCTGAGCCAAATCATGACCTGAGCCAAAATCCAGAGTTGGATGCTTAACCCACTGAGCCACCCAGGAACCCCGTTGGTAGCATAGACATTTAAATGGTTATGACTTGCTTTAGAAACATTTCAATATAATCAAGCAATTTGTCTTAACTATTCGCCAAAACTAAATACTGTTTTTATTTAAAAAATATATATATATATTAAAAATACATACTTTGTAAACCTTATGTGAAATAGTATTTTTAAAAGAAGAAACATCTTACTTAATCATTTATTTTTGTTGTTTTGATAAATTGGGAGATTTATAGGTCTTGTTAACAAGTTGTGTGGCCTTATGAAAGAATTGAATACCAACTTTAGATCTTATATGAATTAATTTTTAAAAGTCACAGTAGTACCCATGGTAACATAGTCCATATTGGGTTTTTTTTTTTTAGCTTTAATACTGAGCACAGATTGTGTTTAATGCAATTTTGTATTTGAAAATTTCATAATATTAGTGTCAATTGAAAACAGCTTAAAAGCGATTACTGAAAAAAATGCTGGTACCCTTAATAACAGGACAATTTGAGACATTTAAACTTATCACTTTCTCAACTCTTTTCCAGTTGGGACTGATTAAGAGATTCCCCCAGGAGTCAGAGGTCTGTGAACTATAGCCCGTGGGTCAAATTCACCGACTGTCTGCTCCGAATGCATTCATTCGTGCATTGTCTATGGCTGTTTCCCACTCTCATACGAGGGTTGAGTAGTTGTGACTGGGAACGCAAGACAGAGGCTGACAGTCTTACCCCCGGCCCTGTAGAGACTATGTTTGCAGTCCCTGCTTCGTACACCCACGACTCTTTTGTCCACTCGTACCCACCCCAGCTTTCACACTGTTAGCCGATGACACTCTTTCCTCTGAGGACACACTGCACTTGTTTGCATATGTCCTTGCTTGGGCTCTTTCCTCCACCGTGAATGTTGTCTCTCTCTCTTCCCTTACATCTAACATCTGTTTATGCTTTATGAGATGATTCCAGGAACACTTCCTCCATGAAGTTTTGTAATAAAAACAGAAAATTAGGTTTCCTGGATGTATCTCCAATATACTCCCTTACATAGACTCGAAAGTCCCTTGCCTGTCTCTTGCTTGTGCTTGTTGACATACACGACCCCGATTAAATACAGTTCTCCACCTATGCCGGGCCTGCCTCTTCCTCACAGTTTAATGCGGCTGGAGAAAACACACACGTGCCGACTAATCTTCCTTTCTGACCATTCACGACCACGGATTTGGGCATGGGTCCCATGCTGTACTTACATTTGTCGTTCTCCTACTTACCTCAATGGCTATTTCATACGTTTTCCTCTGTCCTCAACCCCTAATGCTCCCTCCCTGCCCTCACTCTCTGCCGATGACTTTTTGTCCTAATTCACTGAGAAAACCGAAGCAACAGTCGAGCACATACACCACGACAGCTCTCTACCACCCAGACATTGCACCTACCCTGACCCATAGCCTTCCTTCCATGACAATGGGTGACCCAGCCACCAGCCCACTTGTGCATGAAATCCCATTCTCCTCCTCACTTGCCTATTCAAGAACATCACTCTGGCAATGGTCCCTTCTCCTTCTAACATCCTCAAGGTTTCCCTCAGCATATAGACATGCTGTTATTTTCCCCCCACCTTCTACTACCTTTTACCACCCTTTTTCTCCCTTTTGGAGCAGTATTCTGCAAAATGTTGCCTGCACGAACATTTTATGAATCCTTTCCTCCCACTTTCTCCTCTACCCATTTCGGGCAGGCTTCTGTCTCCATCACTCCCTTGAAAATGCTCTTGTCAGAGTCCCCCAGGACCCCCATGTTGCTAAGCCCCCTTCAGGGCTCAATCTATGTCGTCTTTGACCTGTCAGCACCTTTGATGTGATCATCATTTATTTTCCTGGATATAATTTTCATTGATGTCTAGAACATCACACTCTCTTCATTTTTCCCCTTTTCTCTGGTCTTCCCTTTGAGTTTTTCTTTGCTGGTCCTTTTTTTGTCTCTCTGGCTAGTTAATATTGAAATGCCTTGGCTCAGGTTTGGTCCTTTTCTCTACCTTTTCCTTGGTGATCTCAACCAGTGTCATGAATCCAATGTGGATTTCAGGCTCAAAGCACTTTCCTGAACTCAAGATTCTTACGTCTGACTGCCTATTTGACATTTTCATGTAGATATGTACTTGATGTCCCAAACTCCACATGTCCAAAATAAAAACTCCTTATCTGCCCCCTCCCTTCAAAGTATCAACTCCACCCACAGCCTATCTCATTTCAGTTGGTGGCCGCTCCATTTCTCATGTGCTCAGGGCCAACGACTTGGGAGTATTTCTTTCTCAGATGCCCCACATCCGGTCTGTCAGGAAATCCTGTTGGTTCCGTCATAATGGTGTTTCCAGACTCCAACCACGTGTCCCAGTCTCCACTGCCAACCCCACGTGGCAGCCACCGCCATGGGTCACCTGCACCCCTGCTTCCAGCCTTGCCCTCCTGGCCCCGCCCTGCCCAGCCTGTCCTTAAAACAGGAGCCAAGACAGATTCTTAACAAGGTCCTTCAGATGGTATCAGCTGTCCACTGTGACAAAGTGCTGCAGTGATTTCAAGCTGTAGACGTGTGCAGTGACCGCAAGGGCCCAGTCTGACCCATGCCTCCCTGTGTACCTTCCTGCTCTCATTGCCGACTACTTTCTCTTGCTCGCTCCCTCGGCCTCTTTTCCGAACCTCACACTCATAGGCATGCTTGCTGCCTTGGTGCCTTTGCTCTAGCTCTTCCCTCTGCTTCAGATGCCTTTTACTCAGGTATCCTTGGGGCGCATTCCCTTGCTGCCTGTCCATCTTTGATCTGATTTTGTTCTCACTGAACTCGACCCTGACAACCTACTCCAAATCGCAGCCGCATCCTTCATGCCCTATTCTGTGTTTCCTTTTTCCTTACATCACTTATCTCTCCCTAATGAAACATATAATTAACTAGTTTACCTATATTATAAGTAGTCTGTCTTTCCCTCTAAAATCAAGGTGGTTTGTCCTCTGCATTCATTGATGTATCCCAAGGTCAGAGAGAAATACCTAGCACATAGTAAGTACTCAATAAATATTTGTTACATGAGTACAGGGCAACAATGCTGTCTTCCATTCTTTTTTTTTTTTTTTTGAAGATTTTTTTTTAAATTTGAGACAGAGAAAGAGAGCACAAGTGGGCGGGGGGGAACAGAGGGAGAGGGAAAAGCAGACTCCCCGCAGAGCAAGGAGCCTGATGCGGGACTCGATCCCAGTACCCTGGGATCATGACTTGAGCAGAAGGCAGACGCTTAACGACTGAGTCACCCAGGCACCCCACTGTCTTCCATTCTTTATAGTCACATGAACATGCGGCATTGGTCTTCCCTCATTTTTTGTTTTTTTGTGTGTGAACAGATGAATGTGTTTACCAAATTAACCGAGACTTAAAACCCTTCCTCTCTGCTAAACCTTTTAAAATTGACTTCAAATGTGTGACTGGGCGAGTAAATAATTAAGCAGAATAAAACAAGACAAAACAGCAGTGTGTTAGATTATATTTCCTCGCCGGGAAGGACTATAGTGTTGGTATGGAGTGCAAGATGTGTACAATTATTTTCACAAGTCACTCCAGAATTACAGCTCTGGGAGCTGCCCAGCTGTGTTGATTTGTCAGCTCTTCCCGATGTCTTACCCCGGGCCGGTGACATCCTGCTAGCGTAGAGGTGTTGCCATAAGGTCAACAACCATCCTGCGGTGACACCCAACCACAAGATCACAAAAAAAAAAAAAAAAAAAAATCCCTGCTTAAACTTTGTGAGCCACTTGAGCACAAGGCCGGGATTCAGTCCTTTTTTGATCCTGGGTCCGGGCCCCCACATGACTGAAGGACAAACCAAAGATGCTGACTGAGAGCACATTTCATGATCACACGCAATTAGTATGCCAGGATTAAACACTGTTTGCCTATTTGTATCTCTCTCTCTCTGTCAAATAAATAAATAAAATCTTAAAAAAAAATTTAACACTGTTTTCCTGGTTCTCCAAAAATATGATATAAAAGGAAGTGGGTAATTTATTTCATCCCTAGATTTGTCTTCTCAGAAAGTAATTAACCTGGTTTCAGCCACTTCCCTCTAACAGGTATTTTGTGAAAATCAAATGAGATAATGGATGTGAAAGAGCTTGAGTTCTGTTTCACACAAGGAATTTGAAAGACCTGTTTTTAAAGTGTCAGTAGAGCAGTGGATTTTTCTTATTCACACGGGGTGGGTCGGTTACTTCCTATAGGAAGGGGCTACTCATCTGTTTCTGGCTTCCCTCCTCCCTCTGCCCACCTTGGGTTGTGAGGTCAATTTTCATGGCCACACGTATGACATTTACCTGAAGCAAGTCACTTAACCTCTCAGAACCTCAATTTCTTCGCCATAAAATAAGAGTAATATCTTTCACAGGAAGAGATTGTCAGGATTGAATGAGATCATGTGTAGGAAATACTTTGGTAAACCTGAAAGCACCAGGTAAACAATACTTATCATAATGTTACCATCATTAATACTAATTAATTATAGTAATTGTTAACTTTGAGCCCTGGCTAAAGAGAAAAGAGTATTTTACCTTCTCAGGTTTCTTTGACCCGCACTGAGTTTTGACCCACACACGTGCACGTGCACCCCCACACATATATTTCTGGTAAAATTACTGGTCCACGGAACTAGCAAGTGGCAGGTTGAATGCTTCCAAAGCTGCTATAAAAACTGGATTCTTCACTGTTAACCCAGGAGACCGTATCAGTTCTTTTGTGGGTGGCAAAGCTGTAAAAGTTCCCTTTGCGGCCACACTGGCCTCCATGATCGTTATTTTGCTTGCAGCTTTGGAGGCGGGCTCCTGCTGCATTCCACCATGCTGGGCAGGAGCATTCAGGGTACAGGCTTAGTCTTCCTTGACGGGTGCCCACCAGGGGTGGTTGGGCAGGGCGGTGGACGTCCACTGCACCCCGGATGAGAATCGAACACCCTGCATATGTGGAGACTTGCTGTGAAATCCTCGCTGCTTACTCAGGTAGCTTCATAAGGGCCTTATTAACACCTCCAGCACCCTTGGTATTGCTCAGGCTCTGGTCAGTAAGTAATTTTATTTGAACAATGTGGAGTTTGGGATACAACTCAAAAGGATGTAGGGAATCTAAGAGGCTTTGAAGCCCTGAGATAATGTAGACAAAGAAGATGATTCTAAGATGAGAGCGATAAGGAGGGTTTGCTGTAATTAAAATCGTGCGTATGAGTCAGATTGTATGTAACAGGAGGATTCGATTTCATATGTTATTATTGAAAAAAAGGCATTCCTGTTGAATGTACTCTCATAGTATCTTCTTTAATGCTTAGATAAATGCTAGTTTTTTCTTTTAAAGATTTATATGTTGTATATCATAAAGCAATCATCTGGATAATGAAATAATTTAAATAATTGAATTTACAGAATTTAATTGCAGTGAATATTTATGTCAAGACCATAACAGATTTTGAGTTTTGTGGGGACGTCAGTAAATACATAACTATTTTAAAAAGGATGGCACAAATAACTTTACATTTTATGTATCTTGGTTTTAATTTTTGCTTTAATAAAATGGAGGTGAAATTGGGAGTGTGTGATCTTCACATTCTTCATTGCCTTGAATTAGAAAAAAATAGAATTTGTTACTTATGAAATTCTCAAATAATGTTTTAATTAACAGTGATTTATTTCAAAACACAGCTGTTCATGTCTGTAGAAGTAACCTTTTCTGTTGTAAATGAAATGAACAGTCAGTAGTTTATACGAAGCCAGGTATTTGGTTGCTTCTACTGTTTACCAACATAGAATTTTGGAATTTGCCAATTTGGGCTTAGTCATCAGACAGGCCTGGTCTCAAATCCTGGCTGTCTTGCACCTGCTGTGGGGCCTGGGCAGCTTACCCAAATGCTGCTAACCCTACCCCATAGGATTGCTGTGAGGATGTAATGTGATAGATATATTAAGTGACTAATAGAGAGCCCATGAAAAAGTAAGTGCTCCATGAATATTAATTTCCTCCCTTTCTTCTTGTCCACTTGTGTTTTTAATGGATCATTCCCTTACCCTGGATTGTATTGTAGGAAATATTCTGGATGGATGGCTGCTGGAAACCCATTGCCATAGCCAGCTCTTCTTCAGTACTTAAGGATTTACCCTGGCATTGAGTAATGAGAATTTCGGTAAGAAAAATTAGAGAAAGATAGTACATGGACTTTTCATAAAAGGTCACTTGAATCTCAGATACTTCATAGTAAGTTCTATGACTCTTCTCCAAAGACCTTGAGATGTCACAAATCTCTGGTCACATATGGATTATTCTTATTTTGAAAGTAAATAGAAACAGGTCTTTTAACTCTACTCACATCAGGTGCTCTTCATGTCATTGTAAATGTATTATTTCACTTACCTTATTTTGTTCTTTGAATTTTCATCTAATCAATGAATTGTCTAGTCTTTGATGACAATGTCTGGATATTATTCATCTCTTTAGTGTAGACTAAATGAAGCACAGATTCTTAGTGTTTAGGGTACTTTCTGAAACTGTAAAGGTTTTGACAGTGTGAGAGAGGCGGGCAAAAATATCAAAACTGAGAAATTCTAAGATAAGTATGTTCCTAAATCACCAAGAGAAATTATTATATATTGCTTGTTATGATGGCATAGAGTATCTTTAGTTGGGTCTATTTTTATCCATTCTTTTCCTCCAAAAGATACCAATATATAATTAATTTTCATTTGAAATTAATTCACGTGAAATTAATATATAACTAGTACACCTGTATTAGTAACTCATGTTATTAATCTGTGCTATATGAAATATGTTGAACTATTATTGTCAACCACACCCAAATAAAAAAATGAACATGCCATGGAGAATTAAGAGCAATCCAACAAATATATGCTGAACTATTCAAAAGGAGAAAAAAAAGATGAGAGGGAGGATAAAGATAATAGAAACAAAGTAAGTGATGATATTAGTATATATGTAAATTAGTAAATATGTGAACTTTCTTAAAATTATTGTCACTGAAATGCACCTGGAGAAATACATATTAAAGAATTTTGCTCATAGAAGACAGAGCTGGAGGTGTGGACAAAGCAAGAAGGATAAATTCTAGCTTCATTAATTCTAAAAAAGAGCATTAATTCTGAAATTGTGATAAACTTAACTTTTGGAATCTAAAAATATGATAAAATATTATTTTAAGTATCATTTTTTAACTAAAAAAAGTTTTAACCACTTTGCCTGTGATGATATTTTTTAGAAACCACATTTGAGAAGTACTTCCATCCAGTGCTACCTGTGTTTACTTTTGAACAGTCATTTTCTAACTGAGGCTGGCATTCATGTCTTCATTTTGGGGTAAGTTTATCTTTCAGCATAAATATCATCATGTTAATGGTCTTGATCATTGTTCTTCAGTATCTTTTCTTTTAAACTGCTTTATGTTCAGTTTGCTTAAATCCTTAGGAACTAAGTATTTGGGGTAAGATAGAGGGCAGATTACGGAGATTCCGAGGAGGTTTGGTAAACACCCAAATGAGCATTTCTACATTTGGGTATTATTCCAAATGAGTGTTATATCTTTCCAATAAATTAGACCTCTTGGTATTTAACTAAACTTGGAAGTCCATTCCTTATTAATAGCTTACATGATTTTCACAGCAGTAAAATACAGATATTTAGGGCTTGTCCACGTTACGTTTTTATCTGTCCCTGACACTGCCATCGCCCATCCTCTGAGCCCTACCCTACTTCAGTTTGAAATGTTTCTTTCTTTACTTAGGCCTTCCGTTTTCCCTCCTAATAGACATTCATATATTTCCATGCTTACTAACTTTTTTCTTCTCTCTTAGATGTAGCTAATTCACTGCACACAGTTGGCCCAAAGCACCCAGCCTGTAGTTACGTCATATGAGCCTCAGCTCAGTTTTCCTTACTAATGCCTTCATGGTGTGGGGAGCCAGAGATGTGTGCAGGTGCATCTTCCTCACAGGGAAGATTAGTGTTGGATCTCTTGCTTCCGTGCAATATCCATCAGGGAGCAACTATTTTTCCTCAAGCTTGAAGAACCATTCCACAGTCACTTGGTCAGTGTATGAGCCTTTTGTCCTGATGTTAAATTTCAGTTTTACCAAAATGAGTAAGTGTATGATCGTTCAGACTAGATTGGTCTCCAGTCTGTAATATTTCTGAAGAAAGCTACCGCAGGCCTAGTCACAGTGTGAGCAGTGTGCAAGGGGCCGTGTTTAATCTATGGTAAAGAATATGTACTATCAAAATCTGTACATGAAAACAATTAGTGCTTATTTTAAGAATTTTACCTATTTATTGGACTTAAAAGTCGGATGGAACCTCTACTTAAAGAAAACTCGGAATTCATTCAAAAACATTTACTGAGCACTACTACACATCTGGTGCTGTGTTTATTCCATTGTAATAAATTACACCAGGTTATTTATAAGTTGTCCTTCCAAATTAGGTTTTTCTCTAATCCCGGTAGGTCAGTCCTTAAGTTAACCTCAAGTGTCAAGGGGTTGTACTGTATGTTTGCTGTTTATATTCATCTGTTGAATGCACAAAGGCAAGGATAACACTTATCTTTTCACTGATCAAAATAAAAAAGATCTTGATTGCTCTTTTGCCTGTAATATTCATCAAGCCAGTATTATTATGCTCATTCAAAATGTTTTGCTCTTTGGTTTTGCTTTCAGCAGTATCAGTGCAGGTCTTCCTAAAACAGAGGCAACCTGGCAGTTTGTAATAAGTGATTTGGAAAAAATTGACAATATTATTCAAGTGAGTACTCATTTTTCTATAAACTATCTGGTATGATTGCTATGGAGTATGCCTCTCCCTATGTTCTGCTGTCAGTCTTAATGAAATCTCACTTGAAACAATATTTTTGTAGAAATTCATGAGCCTTAAATGAAATCTTTTACAATTTTCAGATCTTAATTATCTTTAAAACTCAATTTATAAGTGGCCTGGTATGAAGAGCTCTCT
Source organism: Phoca vitulina (assembly GCF_004348235.1). NCBI lineage: Eukaryota > Metazoa > Chordata > Mammalia > Carnivora > Phocidae > Phoca > Phoca vitulina. The sequence continues at coordinate 18,915,907 of NW_022589717.1, forward strand.
GTCACCACAGTCCAGAGACTCCCGTCTCCAGCAAAGAAACTGGGCAGCTTGGCCGCTCTTGTAGGGAGCATGGCCTGACCCAGGGAGGAGCTCTCTGTCCTGTGGCTAAGGAACCCCCTCCCTCACCTGGAGACACCAGCCGGCCTGGCAGAACCTGCAAGGGGAAAGAGAGCAGGAGCCCAGGGAATTGCCTTCCACCGCAGGGGGTGACACAGCAGGGACTGGTGGGAGTCCCAGGGGCGCCAGGTGAACCAAGCATTTCAAATTAGCACCACAAAGATTCTGAAAGCTACACTGTCATTAGAACTGCAGCTTACAAACAGACCTAAACCTAATTAAATAGGGTGGCTGCGTGCTGGTATAGAATATTTAAATGGAACCCGGGTCTCGTAACATAAAGCTAAAATACCAGAATACAGCTGAAACTCACTCATTATATCAAGAAGCAAGAACATCACAACTTGACTGAGAAACAACTCTGAAATAGACTTTGAAACAGAGATGGATTGGATGTTGGAATTATTTGACAAGGATTTTAAAGCAGCCATCATACAAATGTGCCAACAAGCAATTACAGATGCCCTTGAAACACCTGGATAAAACAAAGTCTCAGCAAAGAAATACAATACGTAAAAGGAACCAAGTGGAAATGACAGAACTGAAAAATACAATAACTGAAATACAAAGCAAACTGGAGAGATTCACAAACAGAATGAATATGACAGAGGAAAGACAGTGAACTTGAAGATAGAATAATAGAAAACACACTGAAAAAAAAAAGCCTCAGGGATCTTTGGTATAATAAAAGATCCAGCATTCTTTTTTTTTTTATTTTTTAAAAATTTATTAGAGAGAGAGAGGGAGGGCGAGTGGTGGGAGGAGCAGAAGTAGAGGGACAAGTAGACTCTGTGTTGAGACTGGAGCCCGTTGCGGGGCTTGATCTCATGACCTTGAGATCATGACCTGAGCTGAAATCAAGAGTCTGACATTTGACTGACTGAGCCACCCAGGCACCCAAGATCCAGCATTCTTAGCATTAGCATCCCAGAAGGAGAGAGGAAAGAGAATACAAGTAAAAGACAGAGATTGGCCAAATTGATAACAAAACACAAACCAGTATTTTGCTGTCTACAAGGAATTCACCTCAAACATAATGATATAAGTAGGTTGAAATTGAAAAGAGAAAAGAATATACCATATTGTAATGGGTTGTTGAATGGTGCCCCCCCGCCAAAAAAAATTCATGTCTACTCAGAACCTCCAAATGTGACCTTCTTTGGAAATAGGGTCTTTGCAAATACAATTAGTTAAGGTGAGGTCCTACTGGGGTGGGTTGGACCCTAACTCCACGACTAGCTGTGCTTCTAAGAAGAGGACAGACCACAGAGAGAGTGACAGGGAAGAAGGCCATGTGAAATTGGAGGCAGCTACAAGGCAAAGGAAACTAAAATAATGCAACTAGAAGCCACAGAAGACCCAGGATTGCCCGAGTCACTAGAGACTTGGGAGAGGTAAAGAAGGATTGTCTTAGAGCCCTCAGAGGGATCATGGCCCTACTGACATCTTGATTTTGGACCTCTAGGTTCCAGAGTTGTAAGAGAATAAGTTGTTGTTGTTTTAAGCCCTCATTTCGATATTTTGTTACTGTAGCTCTAGGAAGCTGATACACATACAGACAATAATTTCAAAAATCAGAAGTAGCTCTCTTAGTATCAGATAAAGTAGACTTTACAACAAGTAAAATTACTAGAATGAAGAGATCCATTACAAAATGGTGAGAGATTAATCCACCAGGAAAACGTGATCTTAAATGTGTACACGCCAAACAGCAGAGCCTCAAAATACAAGATGCAAAAACTAATCAAACTGAAGGGAGAAAGAGGCAAATTCACAATTATAGTTGAGGACTTCACCACCTCCTAAGGAACAAACTGAATGACAAGAGAGAAAACCAGAAAGGATATAGAAGAACTGGACAACACAGTCAGCCAACAATATCTAATTTATATAGATGAAACATTTCACTCACCGACAAGGAATTAATATTTTTTTCAGGCACCATTCACCAAGACTAACCATATCATGGGCCATAAAACAAACTTTAACAAATTTATCAGAATTGAAATCATGCAGAGTGTGTTCTTTGAGCACAGTGGAATCATGTAGAAGTCAATTATATAAATACAGCAGGAAAATCTCCAAACACTTGGAAACTAAATAGTATACTTCTAAATTTTCCGTGGGTCAAAGGTTAAATCTCAAAGGATGTAAAAAAGTACATAGACCTGACTGAAAATGAAAGTACAACACATCAACATCTGTGGGATTCAGGCAAAGCATTACTGAGAGGGAGATTTATAAAACTAAGTGATTATATTAGGAAAGAGGAAAGATCTCAGATCAACAATCTAAGTTCCCACCTCAAAAAACTGGAAAGAGAAGAGCAAAATAAACCTAACACAAGCAGAAGGAAGGAGAAAGTAAAGATAAGAGCAGAAATTAATGAAATTGAAATCAGAAAAATAATAGAGAAACTTAATGAAACCTAACACTCATTATTTGGGGGAAAAATCAATAAAATTGATAAACCTCCAGAAAAACTGATAAAGATTAAGAAAGAGATGACATAAACCATTAATATCAGAGCTGAAATGAGAGACTATCGCTACAGAATCTGCAGACATTAAAAGGATAATAAAGAAAAACTGTAAACAACTTTATTCTCTAAATTTGACAACTTGGAGGAAGTGGACCAATTTCTCAAAAGCCACAAACTACCAAAATGTGACAAAGATGAAATAAACAATCCCAAACTACTATAACCATTAAAGACACTGAATTCACCATAAATAATCTCCCCAAAAAGAATCCCCAGGCCCACCTGGTTTCATTGGCGCCATCTACCAAACACTTAAAGAAAAATTAACACTGATTTTACAATCTCTTCCAAAAATAGAAGAAGGAAAACTTTCTAACTCACTTAGGCAAGTATTACCCTGATGCTAAAACCAGGCAAAGATGATACCAAAAGAGAAAGCAACAGATACCTCTAATAAACTTAGATGCAGAAATTCTCAGTAAAATATTAGCAAATAAAATGCACCAATGTATTAAAAGAATTATATATCATGACCAATGGGATTTATTCCAGGTATGCAAGACCTGCTTACTATTGGGAAATCGGTCTCTGTAACCCACCTTATTAACAGGCTGAAGCAGATTATCATGTGACCGGATCAGTTGATGGAGAAACAGCATTTTAAGAATATACCTATTCCTAGTAAAGTTTCTCCACAAACAAGGAAAGAGAGGTAACTTTCTCAACTTGATACAGAGCATGTACAAAAAACGTAGAGCTAACCTCATACTTAGTGAGGAAAGACTGAATGTTTTTCCCCTAAGATTAGAAACAAGACAAATATGTCATCTCTCACCACTCTTATTCAACACAGTATTGGAATTTTAGCTAAATTGGCAAGGCAAGAAAAAGAATAAAAGTATGCAGATTAGAAAGGAAGAAATTATGAATCACTGCAAGTCTTTTTCTGGGAGAAAGTGCCAATAAATGGCTGTACATTATTTAGAGAATGCAAATTAAAACCACAATGACATCACCATGCACTTATAAGAATATTTAAATTAAAAAATAGTAATAATGCTGAATGCTGGCAAGGATGCAGAGAAACTGGATCACACATATTTTTGATGAGAATATAAGATTTTACAGCTACTCTAAAATAGTTTGGCTGTTTTTTATAAAATAAAACATGCATTTGCCATATGATCCAACAGTTGCACTCCTGAACATTTATATCAGAGAAATGAAAACTCATGTCCATACAAAAACAGGCACATGAATGTTCATAGACCTTTATTTGCAATAGCTAAGAACTGAAAACAACCCAAATTCCCTTCAGTGGATGAATAAACTGTGGTACATTATATCATGGAACAATACTGAGCAAATATAAAGAAAGAATTACTGATAACTCACAACAGGTTGGATGGACCTCCAGAGTATTCTTATGTTGGGTGAAAAAAAAACCAGTCTGAATAGGCTAACTGTGGTACATCCACACAATAGAATATTATTCAGCAATAAAAAGAAATGGAGCTTCTAGACATGAAAAGACATGGAGAAACCTTAAAAGCATATCCACTAAGTGAAAGAAGCCAATCTAAAAAGGCTACGTACTGTGGTACCAACTACATGACATTCTGGAAAAGTTGAAACTATGGAGACAGCAAAAACATCAGTGGGAAATTTCCAGGGGTCAGGGGAAAGGGAGAGCTGAATAGATGGAGCACAGGTAGTCTTTATGGTAAAGAAACTATTTTGTATGATACTAAAATGGTGGGTACATGTCATTATATATTTGTTAAAACTCAGAATGTACAACACCAAGACTGAATCCCAATGCAATCTATGGACTTTGTTACAAATATATCAATACTGACTCATCAATTGTAATAGATGTACCAGGCTAATGCAAGATAATAATAATAGGAGAAACTGGGGTGGGGCGGGGAGGGGATATATGGGAACTTTCTGTACTTTCTGCTCATGTTCTATAAACATACAACTGCTCAAAAAATAGTGTATTCAGAAGGCCAATCTCAAACAATTATATACTATATAAGTCCACTTGTATAACATTCTTGAAATGATACAGGAATGGAGAGGAGAGAAGTGGTTGCCAGGGATTAGAAAGGTGGGGGGTGAAATGTGTGTTAAGAAAGGTGCTTTGGGCTATAAAATAGTAGGAGGAGGATTTTAATGATGTAACTATGTAACTGTGGAGGTGGTTACATGAATTTACACATCTGGTAAAATTGAGTAGAACTGCACACATCCATTAGTGCACATCGAACTGGTGAAATCTGAACAAGGTGAGTGGATTGTATCAATGTCAGTTTCCTGGTTGTCATATTGTACTGTGGTTATGCACGATATTACCGCTGGGGGAATGGCCAAGGGGGCACAGGATCTCTATTTGTTCTTACAATTGCGTATGAATCTGAAATTATCTCAAAATAAAAAAATTTAAAAAGCTTAATTTAATGTTTTCAGTAGGTTGTTCTCACTATATCTAAAGGAGGGCATAGTTTTTCATATTATCTAATTTTGTTTCCTTTCAGTCTATACATATTGATACCACTTTATATACTGAAAGTGATGCTCATGTGAGTATAGTTTATTTTTTTGAAAATTGCTATATTTTCCAGTTTCAAAAGTTGAAGAAGTATATCTTCATAAATTTACTTGAAGGATGTGTAGTTTTTAAATCTAACTTTCCGTGTGTTCTGACAACATATGATCAATGAATTTTGTAGGTAACTGTTGAGGTTGTGGGACTTGGGGGCAGAGAACTACAAAGATGCTATTTTCATAACAGTACCAAATCAAAATCTGAAACAGCCTTTTCCATCAATGTCAAACAAAATATATTATATATTTTGTGATGCAATTAGATCATGATGCAATTAAATGCAAAAATCAGGTTAACTGATTCAATTTAAAACTATCCACCATATCTGTTGTTTCCAGTGCTGTAGTGTATTACCACCCTTAATCAAATTTTCTACAAATCGCTTAAATGCATTCATGTTCTACATTTTGCACGAATCTCTACAGTTGTCAGAAGAGGATTCTGTCTGGTTACCCTCTATGTGAGAAAAGAAATAAACAGAACTCATAAAACTTATCAGAATTCAAAAATGATCTTGAACTTGTCTCATTAATACCCTGACATTGCCGAAGGTGTGTAGGATTTTAGCCATGTTGCTGGTCCTTCTCTCTGGATTGGCTACTAAAAACCAAGAAACAAATCCCTGACTTCTTCACCTTGTGGAAAACAAACTCTATGTTGTGTGCATGGAGAACTGTGAGTCCGCTCTCAGTTAGGACCTCTCTGAAATAGAAGATTTTGCTCCTATGAAGACTTTCTTAGCTTTGGGAGGAAGCCTTCACCATGAACTAGAAAAAAAACCAGATGTTCATCAACCACTTGGCTAGTGCTGCTACACGCAGAAATTGTCTGCCTCTTCGGCTTCAGCATGCCTTCCATTTTTCCAAAGTAGAGAGCAGTCAATTAACCCCCAAAACTCAGCATCCTGAGATTGCTTTTTTTTTTTTTTTTTTTTTTTGCAAGAAGATAACCTTGTAACTCACAGGTTACAGAAAGAAGCTGAGGTTGAAATTTAGATTTAAACTCTGGTTCAGCCCCTACCTAGCTGTGTTACCTTACAAGTCACTAAGCATGTCTGACCCTGTTTTACTTATTTATTATTTTCTCTATCTATCTATCTATCTATCTATCTATCTATCTATCTATCTATCTATCATCTATCTATCTATGTGGGGACAGTATTTACCCTTCAATCCTGAGCAGCTGCTGTGGGACATGGGCATATTGCCAGTGCCAGACACATGGGTGGGTTCCTTCCTTCCTTCGTCCACTCAGTAAGCATTTGTGGAGTGCCGGCTGGGTCTCAGGCACTGTGCAAGGCAATGAGAACAGAAAGTCAAACAAGTCGTGGTCAAACCTCCAGATATTCATCAATGCTTCTTTTAAGTTTAGGCTTTTGTTCAATGAATCGTTGTGGGAAACGTACTTCTATGGCATCTGAAAGATCCCCTTCTGGTTTGGCCAGCCCGTGAGTGGGCAATACTCCTACATTGATTTTTCTTTTTTTTTTTTTTTTTTTAAGATTTTATTGAATTATTTGACAGAGAGAGACACAGCGAGAGAGGGAACACAAGCAGGGGGAGTGGGAGAGGGAGAAGCACGCTTCCCGCTGAGCAGGGAGCCTGACGCGGGGCTCGATCCCAGGACCCTGGGATCATGACCTGAGCCGAAGGCAGACGCTTAACGACCGAGCCACCCAGGCGCCCCGATTTTTCTAATACATTTCTTGGAATCACTTCTGCCTCTGGAACTTTGGAACTTGCAGAAATAGCACGATCAGCAGCTATCACTGTTTAAAATGTTAACAACACAATCTGATTCTAAAAATTCTTTCAGTGCACACTATCCATACTAATGTTTTGAGAGAGTCTCAGGCTGGTATTAGCACCCTTTTACAAAGAGGAAATGTTCTCAGTGAGAAAAAGTGGCCTATTATTTCCATGTTTTCTAGATTTATGTTCGCTCTTCTGTATAATATTACCATCCTCTTAGATTGTTTTGTTGTCAGTTTGTTTGGGTTTGATTTCAAAGCCAAAAAAGAAAGAAAAAAAAAAGCTGTCTCCTATGTAAAACTTCTTGGGGGTATTGTGTTTCTTTATAAAATATTTGGATTGACTTTTTAAAAAATCATAATTACATCTATGTAAACATGCATAATGGAAAGGTCATTTTTTTTTTTTTCAAAATGATTCTCTGTAACTCTTATTTTTAGCCCAGTTGCAAAGTAACAGCGATGAAGTGCTTTCTCCTGGAGTTACGTGTTATTTTGCTTGAGTCCAAACATCATCTCCTTAATGAAACAGTAGAGAACCTTATCATCCTAGCAAATGATGGTTTATCTTCTAATGCGGTGAGTTTTCCAATAGTCAGACGGAGCTTTGTCTGATGCTCTCGGCTTGGGTGGGAGAAGGCATTAGCTGGATATAAGGAACAAGCAGCTCTCCGGAGAGGGAGTTCATGTCTGCGGAGTGGCCGCACCACTAGGGTGCGCACAATCCTAAACTGGTTTATCAATTTATTCATTCAACAAACATGCCCTGCATGACGCCAGGCCGTGCACTTTGGTGCGAGAGTGATAGTGGTGAACCAGGGAGGTCATTGCCCTCAAGGTGTTCATCCCCAGGTGCAGTGCAGAGCCATGAATCTAATGACATACTTAAGTGTTTAGCGTCAGGAATAGCAATTCGCATTTATTCGGTTATTACTCTATGCCAGACAACACCGTTCTTCAGCGGTGATGTGGCAATTCCTTGCGTCCTCACAATAAATCTGTGAGATAGTTATCATGTGTCTGTTTTAAGGCTGAAGAAATTGGAGCACTAAGGGCTTGAAATCACTTCCTCCAATTTGCACAGCTGGTAAAATGGGGAGCCAGGATTCATACCTAAGCAGTTTCACTTCAGAGGATGTCTTCTTCTTATCCCCTGGCAGGACAAATGCCTCAAAAAGTTAATAATAAACATATTAATAATTCAAGTAGAATTTGGGCCACGCCGGGCACCACGAGCCATATGGTTGCGGGGGGAGCACATGCGAGGAGCGCCCACAGCGGGCGTGGGGATGAGCTGCTCAGAGGCCCTCAAGTAAAAAGCGTGATAGCTTTCCCAGCACAACACCAGAGGCTAAAGTAGAGTGGAGAGAAAGAAGTTTTATGAACAAAGAAGGCATAAGAATAATTCATTAATTTAACAAACACTTTGTGAACCTTGTTGTAGGCCCTCGGGATAACAGACGTGAAAAAATACACTTGGTCTCTGTTCTTAAGGGACTTAAATAAACCATAAAATAAAGCATAAATAAAGCAATCAGAAGGAAATGAATAATAATAACTCAGTTATTTATTAATTCCAGTGGCCTAAAAGAAGGTAGGTAAGAGGGCTAGGATTCCACTTTAGACATTTACCTACTAAGCTGACATTTGGCCAGGACAAGAGGGAATGAGCCTTGTCTCCGGGGAAGGATGTTGAGGCAGAGGCGACCGAAAGTGCGGAGCCCCTGAGCTAGGATGGCTGGACGCCGTGGACTTGCCCAAAAAATGCCAGGTTGCTTTAGGTCTTTGCTGAAATGTCACCTTCTCAGTGATGGCAGCTCTTCACATTGCAATCCCTTCCCACGCCCTGTCCTCTTGTCTGCATGCCCCACTAGCTGATGTTTTCCTGAATGGCTTTTGTCTGCTTTTCCCTCCTCAAATGCCAGTTTCAAAGAGGCAGTTATTTTTGTGTTTGTGTGTGTGTGTGTGTGTGTGTTTTCTTCAGTGCTGTATCCCAACTCCCCAAACATTGCCTGGCATATTCTAGACAATGTATTTATGAAATGAACATACTGATGTTTAAAATACTCTTGTGATATGTTATTTCTATGTTATTGGTAGAAAGGCTGAGCCAGGCAACAGATAACTCCTAACAACATCCCTGGTGAACTCTTTTTTTTTTTAAATTTTTTATTGTTATGTTAATCACCATACATTACATCATTAGTTTTTGATGTAGTGTTCCATGATTCATTGTTTGTGCATAACACCCAGTGCTCCATTCAATATGTGCCCTCTTTAATACCCATCACCAGGCTAACCCATCCTCCCACCCCCCTCCCCTCTAGAACCTTCAGTTTGTTTTTCAGAGTCCGTCGTCTCTCATGGTTCGTCTCCCCCTCTGATTTCCCCCCCTTCATTCTTCCCCTCCTGCTATCTTCTTCTTTTTTTTTTTTTCTTAACATATATTGCATTATTTGTTTCAGAGGTACAGATCTGTGATTCAACAGTCTTGCACAATTCACAGCACTCACCATAGCACATACCCTCCCCAATGTCTATCATCCAGCCACCCCATCCCTCCCACCCCACCCCCCACTCCAGCAACCCTCAGTTTGTTTCCTGAGATTAAGAATTCCTCATATCAGTGAGGTCATATGATACATGTCTTTCTCTGATTGACTTATTTCGCTCAGCATAACACCCTCCAGTTCCATCCATGTCGTTGCAAATGGTAAGATCTCATTCCTTTTGATGGCTGCATAATATTCCATTGTATATATATACCACATCTTTCCTGGTGAACTCTTGATGCCCATGGTCACAGTCACCGTGACTGTGATGTGGTGGGTTCAGCACATCTAATGGAAGGAGCGGGCAGGCTGCACAGTCAGAGAATTTCATTGATTATGTCAACCGAGATGCATCATGTAACATCTCTGCCTTGCTGGTTGCCATGATTATTTTCAAGGAGGACAGTTCTATATGGAATATGACAGTGCCTGGCATAGAGGATGTGCTTGATAAATGTTGGTGAATCTGAATTTCAAATGCTTAATGGATGTAAAATCTAATTTTGATTTTTGCTGGTATGGCTTTCATGGTTCAGATGATCTCTTAAATAGTTTATTGGTGATGACTACATTTGGAAGATTCTAGTTATCCATGAAATGGTGTTTGAATTACAACTTGTGGTCTTCACCTAAATAGTTCAATTCAACCGGTAACGACTAGGTGACTCCCGTGTGCTAGGCCCTGTGCTAAATGCTAGGGAAACAAAAATGTGTGGCTTTGCGCTCTTAGAAAAGCCTAGAGAATAATAGCATAAAAAGTGTGAAACTCTCTAATATCAATATAATATATGATGTGATAGGACGGAGGTCTGAGAATGTGGAGATGGAACATTTAGAGGAACTCCTCGGTTCAGGAATGCCTTCTGGTGGGGATAGCACCTGAGCGATCTTAACCTGAGTAGTGGTAGCTACAATGGCAATGAGGAACCTGCAGAGAGAAAAGTCAACACGGGAGGGTAGCTAATAGCATGATGTGTGCATGGGGGTAAAGGCATGAGCTCAGTGTACTTAGGCTATGTCCTTTGAGGTGGTGGGGACAGGTGAAAGAAACAGGTGAGGATCACTTCAAGGCCCCTGTGTGCCATGCAGGGAGGCATGGACTTGATGCTAGGGTAGACGACCAGAAGGGTAAATGACCACTCAAGGGCGGTAAGCAGGAAGTCCATGTCTGATAGACATGGCTTATTTTTCCAGTGTCTTTAACCTATTATAGGAAAAATAAGCCTAAATCGAATCTCCCAGTTCTCTTTTCCAGTGGTTCTTCCTACTATGATATTAATTTGCCAAAGTTTTCATGTCTTAAGACCTCACCGTATGGTTCAAATGATGTGATATTCCCAGGAAAGAGATACAGCAGACTTTCAATCTAATCCTTTCTTTTTATTTGGCAGAATGTAACTGAAACGGGATGCAAAGAATGTGAGGAACTGGAGGAGAAAAATATTAAAGAATTTTTTCGGAGTTTTGTACATATTGTACAAATGTTCATCAACTCTTCTTGATTGTAATTGATCCTCTTCAGCATTTCTGCTATTAACAAACATCTTCCCATGGCTTAAAGGCAATGAAACTCTCTGCAGTTCACATGGGCTGCCCAAACCAATTTTTCTAACAAGAGGATGATCCGGAATTTTGGATCGGATGAACTCTTGGAAATGAAGGCAGAAAATGGCATTGAGTAACATGGTGTCTATGAACTGTCCTCATAGTTATTTTGTTCACTTATTCTTAATTTATTATTGAAGTTGTACATATTTGTAGCATAATATATTGAATAAAATTGTGTACCTACTTTATCCTTTGAAATTGCACTGATACTTACCCCTTTAAGGAAATAGGGGACATTCCTTCAAGGGCAGGAGTCAAATTACACAGCTGGCGGGGCTGAGTACCACTGGGCAGGTCAACTGTGTGCTCCAGCCAGTCAGGAACTGCTAACCACCAGCCTTCACTCACTTCTCCAGTGGGTGTCCCACAAGGAGGAAGAACTGACTCCCAATGAGAAAGGAGAAATAGGTGTGAAATGGGTGCTTTACTCTGTAGCATAGTTATTGATATCAAAAGCATCTGTTATCAAAGACAGTGCATGAACCTGGCATGTACTGCGCATCAGTGAATCTTAGGTGGGAGTGACAATAATAAACCTTCACCGGTAGGTAGAATCGTGTATGGAGGACTCGTGGTTGTAATGATGTTAATATTTCCATGCTTTCCCGAGTGCAGGTGTTCCCATTTTTTTTTGCTACTTTTGTATAATAAAAAAAACTGCTGATTTGTTAGCGCCAACATTATCTGATAAAAAATAATTGTTTATATATTTTTGCACTATACTGTCTGAAATTTCCAAGCTCTTTTTTAATAAAAGTCTGACTAAGGTGAAATATTTTTGTCTCCTCACGACTTCTTTCACCCAACTCACTTCTGGCATTCTTCACTCGAGGGGCTACAGGGTAGGAGTTGATGTCCTGCGAATTCGATTTCACTCCATTTCACAATACGAACCAGTTCTCTATCGAAACATTCTTTTATCCCCCAGTACCCAGTCCACGCTCATGTGTCTCATTGCTCTAGTCAATGTATGCTTAAACATTTCTTTCGAGATAGTTTTGGAGAAATCTGTATCCTGTTTGACTTCCGAAGAGTCATGTGTCGGCTATCAGTTTGTTCCCTGATATCAGTCCAGACAAATAGTGTTTGACAGCCACACTTTAAAGTTTAAGGATTGAAATTGTGGCAAGGTGTTTTGTTTGCTCATTTGTTTTAATTTCATCGAAATGGATTTTTAAAAATCTACTTTTCATTTTCTCCCCCCTAGCTTTTCTATGGATGGAGATTAGGAAAAACACACCATTTTTAACTGAAGTTGCCAATCCAATCCTTAGACAAAAGTTAGCCTCCTTCCAGTGTTTGTTGGGATGGGAGAGGGAAATCATAATGGCAGTCACATCACCAATAATCTTTTATGGTGACCAATGACCCATTCCGGCTATATAAGCACACAGTGGGTTTAAAGTTTGGCATTTTCCAGTGCTCAAAATGGGGATTTCTTCCACATTAGTTACTTAGTATGGGTCTTCAGTTAATCGTAAGGAACTCAAGGCATAGAGGTACAGCTCTCAAAACATTCTTAGCTAACTTAAGAAAAGAACTAATTATGTAAAACAACCTAAGTTTTATTGTTCAGGCCTGAATTCTTTTTTTTTTAAGATTTATTTTTTTATTTTTTTATTTGACAGAGAAAGATACAGTGAGAGCAGGAGCACAAGCAGGGGGAGTGGGAGAGGGAGAAGCAGGCTCCCCGCCGAGCAGGGAGCCCGATGCGGGGCTCGATCCCAGGACCCTGGGATCATGACCTGAGCTGAGGGCAGATGCTTAAGGACTGAGCCACCCAGGCACCCCCAGGCCTGAATTCTTAACAAGATCAGTTTTTCATTTGTGTTTCAAAGCTTTTCCTTCTCGAACTGTCCTCCTTAGTTAGCCAGCCCGATGTTATTTGTGTAGATTAGAATACGTTGTTTTTATCTCACCTATTGCCCTAAATGCTGGAAGCATTTGCCTTATGTTGCATATAATAAAGAAAGCACAAATCCATAGACTTAGAAGCTCAAATAGTAAAGGCAAGCCTGATAAAAATTAGGTTTACAGTCTGGAGTCATTTTGATGGATTATATTCTTACTCTTTAAAATTTCAAATGAAGGGGCGCCTGGGTGGCTCAGTTGGTTAAGTGACTGCCTTCGGCTCAGGTCAAGATCCTGGAGTCCCTGGATCGAGTCCCGCATCGGGGTCCCTGCTAGGCAGGGAGTCTGCTTCTCCCTCTGACCCTAACCCCCCTCATGTGCTCTCTCTCATTCTCTCTCTCACAAATAAATAAATAAAATCTTTTAAAAAAAATAAAAAAATAAAATTTCAAATGAAGAAAAAGATATATGAGAGAATATCATTTCTACACTCTCCCTGGCAATAAGCAAAAAAAGGGTTAGGAGGCAGAGGACATGGAAATACAAACTGAACCAATACATAATTTGTGAGCCCAGAGATTATTAAAACCCAATCACAAGCCTAGTTTTACATACTCTCATTTTTTACCTTAGAACAGAGAATTGATGGAATTCTTTTCTTTTGCTGCTATTACTCCTGTTGTAAGAGGGGCTTATTATGTGTTTCTCTATGTGTTACTCTTTCTGTCCATCAAATTTAAAGGCTCATAAAGTCAAACCAACATACATAACATGAAAACCAAGCATGTGATCGATCCCTTCCCCCCCACCCAGAAATACTAGAGAAAGCATTTTTGTTCCTTCATCTGTGTTATCTCAGGCTTAGTGTAAGTTCTCTGCATTCATATGTGAGTCACAGTTAACATATGCATGTCATGTATAAATATTTTGCCCAGAGGAAATCCCATTTCCATAGAGATTTAGTTCAATGCTTCTGAATGTGTCTGATGATTGAATTTTATTTTCACTAAGGAATTTATTATGCAAGGCAAACTTTAGCTTCATTGAAAAGTCCCCTAATTGTATAATCTATCTGATGCAACAGAGAAGAAAAATTAATGAATCGTTAATAAAGAGTCATGATTTTGTCCTTGGTAAAAAACAAACGGAGACCAGCCTTGAAAATTCCCTGAGCAGACAAAATCAGTTTAGTCATACAAACAAACACTAATTTAGCTTATTTTGCAAGACTAACCTGACTGGGTCATTTCTTGCTTATGCATCTGAAAACCATAAGCAAAACCTAAACTGTTTCCCAAGATGGATATGAGGTAACCATTGACCAATTCCTTTTCATTTAAGAAAATTCTAATGTAACCAATCACTGTGAAGAATAAATCGTCACTGCTCTCTCACCTTTAAAGCTGCTACTCCGTAACAATATACCCCTGAGCTGCCTTCCATCTTTTGATTTGGATGCTTCTGGTTTGCAGACTGCCTTTTTGGTGTGTGCACAATAAACTTTCACTAATTACTACTTCAGTGATTGACTGGTTTTATTTTTCTGTATTTCTAAATTTCTGACAGTCTTATATTTTACCTCTTTACTTTTTTTAAAAGATTTTATTTATTTGACAGAGAGAGACACAGCGAGAGAGGGAACACAAGCAGGGGGAGTGGGAGAGGGAGAAGCAGATTCCCCACTGAGCAAGGAGCCCGATGCGGGGCTCGATCCCAGGACCCCGGGATCATGACCTGAGCCGAAGGCAGACGCTTAACGACGGAGCCACCCAGGCGCCCCTATTTTACCTCTTTAATCCTGGATTTCAAAATCAGTTAACCACTAGAGGAACTGAAGTGGAAATTGTTACACAGATGTCAAATTGAAAATTGTACATTGAGTTTTTACGAGCTGTGTCAACACTTTCGGAATATTATCAGAAGATGCAGTGTCACCCTAAAAGTGATTTGTCTTCATCATCCTCACTCGCGTTAAGGAAGTCACTCCTTCAGCCATATCGTAACCTGGTTTATTGAAAGCCAACTGTGTGCGAACATGATGGCGGCTACTGCAGTTACAAGTGTGAGGAAGGCATCCATAGGTTCGGCCCTCATGGGGTTGACATTCCAGGAGGAGAATCCTGTTATCCCATTAACCACTCGTGTGCTTATTTGGTTACCAGTTCTATGAAGGGCACCAGGTGAGCATATGAAGGAAGCAGCCGATCCTTCCAAGCTGTCAGAGCTTCTTTCAAACAGTGGTGTCTGAGCTCTGCTATAAATTATAAAGACTGATTGCAGGGGGCGGGGGGATCCATCTGAGAAACATCCTGCCAAAATCTTCAGTAAGGAAGGATTAGAGCATGTTCAAAGAGAGGAAGGAAGGCCAGAGTGGCTAGGGTCAGAAAAAGCAATGGAAGAAGCTGGTAAGATAAATATCAGCTGGTCTTATAGGCCAGGTAAGGATATTAGTGATAAAGATTTTGCTTTATATTCCAAAAGAAAGAGGCTCTTACTCTGACGTGTGAAAAATACAGCAGGCTTTGTTTCTGCTGTTGAGAAAAGAGTCAAAGTCAAAATCCCCTTGCCTCTAAATCCCGGGATAATAAAAGTATTTCTAATAACAGCATCTTATATGGACCTCATTATTGGAGTCATTTTAATGAACTCCTTGCAACACTTAATGGAGACTAACTTTGGCAAGTAATTATTCATTCACTGTCAAATGCAACAAACCTGTTTGCAGTATATATGACTTGACGTCAGGATTAACATGTAAATCCAGTTTTGGGTTCTGAGGCCTGCCAGAATTGATCCGTGGTCCAAATCTTTACACCAGGAAGTCTTTTTGAAAAAAGGATTTTTCAATCACTTCTTAATGAGAACTAGTTAATGTAAGGGAGACCAGTCATCTTCATCAAGAAAACTGGGGCAGAGAAAGGCCCCAGGATATAATGATGGTACTCTGCTGTCTGGTGGCAAGGCGTGGTTAAAACAGGGAATGGAAAGGTGCAAGATGGGTGCGGCTTGGTGGGTGAGTGGGTGGGTGGTGGGCAGGGAGGAAGTTTTGAAAGCACAAACACATATATATATCAGGGACTCACGGGGTTCAGCTGCACAATGGTCAAGAAAAGACAGATCTGAGATGTTTATGGAGAGGATAAGAAAAAAGAAACATTTCTGAATAAGCAGCTAAGAGCCTACAGGTGAGACTTTAGAATGTCAGGCCAGTGATGGCTCCCCATGACAAGTACCATCTTTTCAAGGCTTTTAAAGATCATGGGTCGTCAATGAAGTTCACTTTCCTGAGTTATTTAATAAAATCAAAGCCCCCAGTGTGTCTATGAGTTCTGCTCTCTAAGGACACACCAGGCTGATGGAAATAATATTAATTCTCCTACACTTTTATGGTTCTTTAAAGTTCACAATGCACTTTTATCTATATGATTTTATTTGATAAGAGCTTCTGTCCCTCGTGGGTATGGACAAGAAGAAATGCAGACCTATGAAACATTTTGCTTATGTTGCTGATGTGTAAAAAACAAAGAAAGAAGTCACCTGAAATATCTGTCCATGTTCAGCTATGTATTTTTAAATGCCCTATTGCCTTTTATATTTCTTTTCAAATAAGCATGAGCACAATACTTGGGGTGAAAAATTATTTGTTGTTAAAGAAATCAAAACAGAGCTTAAGCATGTATTTTTATTCCGTATTTTGATTATTTTTTCTTCACACAATTCTATTCTGGTGTTTTGTTTGCTTTGCCCAGATGGCAAATGCACCATTAAGTTTATTCAGCCTGAATTAATTATCTTTTTATAGTAAAAGAAAATCCTCTCCTTGTGACAAGTAAGATGTTGGTGCTGTATTTATGAATAAATAAAGGCAGCTGTTATACACAGCATTATTAATAGCATCACTTTAAACATCTCATGTGACAAGAAATCCACTCTCTTCAATATAACAAAAGCTCTTGGTGTCCCAGAGTTTATGAAAACCATAGACCTGTTATCCACATCGCAGCGTCAGAAAAACATCACACTTTCTGTAGCAGAAGGATTTAATGCAAATTGCAGACATAAGACAGTACTCCTGTGAATGGTTATTGTCTTTGCTGGTCATTTGGCTCTGTCTTGAGTGCTTCACAGGTGAAGCATCTGGAGAGCAGCAAAGCACCTCTCCTCCCAAACAGAAAGTTAACAGGCAACCACAGAGTTTGTCTAAATGGCCACAATGATGCTATTCCCTGCTTTTCAGTTGAATGTCTTTTTGATGACTGATATGGCCAATGCAGAAGGGATTATTTTTTTCCTTTGGTAAGATAGGGTAGGTGTGCAAAGCAGAGAAACCTTTTCCCCTTACAGAGAGCTCTTCTGAACTCTGAGCCAGAAAAGATAAGAAGTATAACCCCTTGTCAACATGATGAGATCCTAACCCTTCAAGGCATCGGACTGGGCTTAGACTTCCCCTGTTTGAAGGAACTTGGTTTCCCATGAGGCCATGCTATTTCTCAGCCAAGCTGACTTGTCCCTAAAGATTTATTTTATTCTTAGTCATCTTTATCTTATTTCAAACACCAAATGTAAAATGCGCTCAGAGGAATAAATATTTGCAAGCACTGGCATACCTAGGGCTGACCCCACTAGGTGTGGGCTTCAAGTGGGTGCATGTCTGCGGATAATTGTCTGCAGAGAATAATAAAACTGACTGAAAGTCTGTCTGCTTTTATGATCACTATGTGTCAGTGATTCTAAATGGTGCCAGTGGAAAAATATTTTTGGAAGTCCGAGTTTTAAACATTGCTCAGGTTATATTGTTTGTAATAATATACATGTGATCTGCAAGTTGGCACCTATTTATTACTTATGTTTAATAAACATTATATTCTTTTTCTTAAGATTTTATTTATTTGTCAGAGAGAGAGAGAGTGCACACGCACAAGCTGGAGGGCAGAGGCAGAGGGAGAGGCAGACTCCCCACTGAGCAGGGAGCCCAATGCGGGACTCGATCCCAGGACCCTGGAATCATGACCTGAGCCGAAGGCAGGCGCTTAACCAACTGAGCCACCCAGGTGCCCAATAAACATTATATTCTACGTGGAAGTTCACTTGGAGACCTCGGTTACATGGCTGGCCATCAACTCTAGTGGATTCAGTTGACAGTCCCTTCTAAAGTGTTCAGCCTTGTTCACACTGGCTTCAAGGACCGTTGGTATTTTCACTGCTCTGGTCTTGCACATTCTTTAAGCAGATTGAAATTAAACAAGGATAACACAGTGAAGAGTAAGAAACTGAACATTACTTCAATTTTGATTTGTGTTTAGCATTTAAAACTGAGAAGGAGGGGCGCCTGGGTGGCCTAGTTCGTTAAGCATCTGCCTTTGGCTCAGGTCATGATCCCAGGGTCCTGGGATTGAGCCCCACATCGGGCTCCCTGCTCAGCGGGGAGCCTGCTTCTCCCTCTCCCTCTGCCGCTCCTCTTGCTTGTTCCCTCTCTCTCTCTGTCAAATAAACAAATAAATAAAATCTTTATAAAAAAAGAAATAGTTTCCCGAATGTGACTAATTACCTTTAACTTTGAAATTTGATCTTTTTAAAGTGTTGTTTGATTTAAAACTAAAATAAAAATGAAGAAAATGAAATGTTTCAGTGGCAGTATGATTTAGTAGTTGTCTAAATTGTGTCTTTTGTAGATGTCTCAGTTTCATTAAAATATACTTGTTTGTTACTGGTCAGTTATACAAAATGTTACTTTATCAGACTATCACTGCAGAATCAAAGTCTGAGCTGTTATGTAGATTTAAATCAATTAAATAGTTGTGGGTTTTTTTCTTCAGAAACTTAAAGGAACTTATAATTATTTGTAGTATTTTTGTGAAAGGAACAACCAATTCATAATTATTCTGAATTTTGTAAAGAAATGTATGTGAGGGAATTATACCAACATGAGATTATATTGACAGTGAATTCTCTTCTAGAAGCACTGACAGTGAGGAAGAGAGAAGAAATGTTAGCAAAATTCAAAACCAAGAGGTTTTGGCTTTGTTTTTTGTTTTTAAATGGAGACGAGAGAGACGCTAGTAAAAGGCCAAGTAGGACTAGACCAAGACACTAGTAAAGACTTGGACAAGACCAAGTTTTCATTAAAGAAGAAAGGGTGGATTATAATCTGTTTTTATATCACTATGTGTCCAGAACAAGTTCCAGAGGACGTGAAAGTTAATCTGACGAGGAGGGAACTGGACCCTTCAGGATAAAAATAAGCATTCTCTAAGGTCCAAGGAAAGGGAGAAAAGGATGAAGGACACAGGCAACACTTGATGACTTTATGGCTTTAGGAATATTTTCAAAATGGTGAAAAAGAGTTGAGAACCTGGAGAGTCTAATCAGTATAAAAAATATATATTTGTTTTTGTCTTTTTTTTTTT
Organism: Phoca vitulina; assembly: GCF_004348235.1. NCBI lineage: Eukaryota > Metazoa > Chordata > Mammalia > Carnivora > Phocidae > Phoca > Phoca vitulina. The sequence continues at coordinate 18,935,285 of NW_022589717.1, forward strand.
TTTTTTTTTGCTGCAGACTTGCATTTAATAATACAAAGGCTGGAATACCCAGCTTTTTAACTAACTTCAGTTATAAAATTATTGAAACTAAGTCTTTTTTTTTTTTTTAAGATTTTATTTATTTGAGAGAGAGAATGAGAAAGAGAGAGCACGAGAGGGGGGAGGGTCAGAGGGAGAAGCAGACTCCCCGCTGAGCAGGGAGCCTGATGCGGGACTTGATCCTGGGACTCCAGGATCATGACCTGAGCTGAAGGCAGTCGCTTAACCAACTGAGCCACCCAGGTGCCCGAAACTAGGCCTTAAAATCATGGCTGAAACTATATCCCGAAGTCCCCAAGAATGATGTAACACCCAAACATCATCTTTGAAAAACACTTTTTATCAATTGTGAAAGATCTTTGCATTGGGAGAGAAACTCCAAATAACTACTGATCAAGTCCACTGAGAAGAAATGAATAAATAAAGAAATGGAGACCAAATTTCTAGGAAAATCTCTTGTGTCCATGTTCAGCCAATTTCTGGGAATATGTATGTGGTTCAACTTATATAATCATACTGCTGATGATTGAAAGAGAGGACATTGGGGTGCCTGGGTGGCTCAGCCAGTTGAGTGTCTGACTCTTGATTTCAGCTCAGGTCACAATCTCAGGGTTGTGAGATTGAGTCTCGCATTGGGCTCTGCCTTGAGCACGTGGAGTCTGCTTAAGATTTTCTTTCTTCTTTTTCCTCTGCCCCTCCCCACTCATGCTCTCTCTCTCTCTCAAAAAGGAAGAAGAAAGAAAGAAAGAAAGAAAGAAAGAAAGAAAGAAAGAAAGAAGAAAGAAAGGAAGGAAGGAAGGAAGGAAGGAAGGAAGGAAGGAAGGAAGGAAGGAAAGAAAGAAGGAAGGAAGGAAGAAAAGAAAGAAAGAAAGAAGAAAGAAAGAAAGAAAGGAAGGAAGGAAGGAAAGAAGGAAGGAAGGAAGGAAGAAAAGAAAGAAAGAAAGAAGAAAGAAAGGAAGGAAGGAAGGAAGGAAGGAAGGAAAGAAGGAAGGAAGGAAAGAAGGAAGGAAGAAAAGAATTAAGAAAGAAAGAAAGAAAGAGAGAAAGAAAGAAAGAAAGAAAGAAAGAAAGAAAGAAAGAAAGAAAGAAAGAAAGAAAGAAAGAAAAGACTAAACCTTTTTTTTTTGGCTATGGTTTTTCACTTTCCAAACTCTTTATACTGCATTGATTTCCCTGTTACCTTAATCACCTACGCATTTTTAACCTAGAGTCTACAGACATCTAGATTGTACATGCATGGATTTCAGGGAGTCCCTAACCCTCAGGAAGTAAGTATAAGTGTATTTCTCAGTGTGGATATATTGTTTTTCCAGAGAAGTCCCGTAGTTTTCATCAGGTTCTTAGAGTGTTCCGTGAATCAAAAGGAATCCCTTTTCCCCCCAGTTAAGTCAAAGGGTCAAGCAGTGCCATGTCTTGTAAAGTTTGCAGTGTACTTTAATGCTACCTCAGGCTCTTGTTAAAATGCAGGTTATGATTTATTAGCTCCAAGCAAGTGCCATGTTGGTGTCCAAGGACTGCACTTTGGATAACAGAGGTACAGTACTCATAAAGTTTGATGTAGGAGAGCTTTGCCTCCGAGCTCTTCGAGAGGCCACCGTTCCAGGAGCCGTTCCAAGTGGACACCACCCAGAGAGCCACGACCGAGATGTTGTCTCCGTCACCTGATGCTGGGCAAGTCGCCTAACCCCTTTGAGCCTGTCTTCTTGTCTCCAAAAAGGCACTAATAATAGTATCTGCCAGGATCGTTGTGAATTACGTTAGATGCTGACTACAGGTCTTGGTATGGAGTAAATACTAGATAACTTTGTTCCCTATCTCCTCGCCTGAGCACCTCATGGTTCCTGTTACTCTAGTGAGGCGATTACTCAGGAGTTATAATCAGCAAAACTGAGGGTAGCCTCTGGATAAGAAAAGTACAGTATTGCATATGTCCAGAATTTCCTTGAAAGAGTTCTATTTTAGTATCTCCTGGACTCGAGCAGAATTAGAGTTCCAGTCTTTTCCACCTTGCAAAGTTTATCAGTAAAGTGTCAAAAACTGGTTGCCCTAGGGAATGCTGCCTTTAAGCTAATTTGACCAATGTCCTCTCTCACTTGTATTTCAACTTCAACACTTATTTGAGCAAATTGTATCAGTTAATTGTCCCCTACTACAGTGAATACTGTGATATTCCAAAATTCTTATCCTCTCTCCCAACTCATTTTCAAGCTATTCTACCTGCTAGTTCTCACCTCTCTCTCTACCATAAAACCTGCAGTGTTGACCCTATTACTGCTGCTGAATGTAATTGCTTACATTATTTATATTAATTTTTGATCTGATGTATTACCTTGGTCACTCATCTCATTTTTTTGTCCTCAGATTGTCAAGAGGCAAATATTTCTAGGTTGCATTGCATCAAAACCCCCAAGTCTCAGGTGAAGCTGGGGGCTTAAATGCTTTTGAATAGGTCATGGTTACTCTTTCTTGGAGTTTAGTTCACTGCTCTTGCTAATGAATGATTTCATGCTCTCATTAAGCTACAAAGGCAGGACAGTTTGGCCAGTACTTTTTTATTATTATTATTACCAAAATATCAAGGTCATGATTAACATGGAACTTATACTAATTTGACCTACTATCAAATTCTTATTATTAATGAAGTCTCTGAGCAGATGGTAGTAAACAAATGTGATAGAAAACAGAGGTCCTAATCTATAAATTTTCAATTCTTGAAGTTGCCACTTGTAAAGAGAGATCACAGTATAAAAAATGGAGAGAAAGAAAGACTTCTGTGTTATTCTTGAAGACCATTAGTCTCAAGGTTACCAGCCAAGCATAATTCTTGTTTAATTCTCCCATTACCACCTAATCCTGTTTATGTCAGGAACACCTTTAATAGAATGTCACTTCAAATCACTGAAATCCAAAGACAGGCACTGTAATTTACATTAGCTACAAAATGAGCATCCTTTCCATGGGGACCCCTAAGCTAGCAAGTACATCAGTGACAATGCATGCTGCCTCTGAGATCTTTCTGGAAGCTGTAGCCATTAACTTGATTGATACCATCCAAAAAAAAAGGGGGGGGGGAATAAAGGTAAATTTCCTTTTTTCTAGAACATAGATCTGAGTGTTCTCCTCCTTTTTTCTGAAGGAGGTTCTGGGTGCTTATCCAGAAGGGAAGAAAAAGATTTGTTGTTTCTAGTACTATTGTTTGATTTTAACAATTCTGTTTAAAAAGAGAGGATTTGACTTATCTATCCAATTTCTGGGTGTTAGTTCTGCTGTTCAGGGTGTTCTGATGTTCCCAGGTGACTCTGGCTATCTTCACTGAGTAGTGTGACCCCATGAGAGGAACTCCCCAAATGACAGAGTACTCAGATATATTGAAGAGATCTGCACCAGCATCTTTAACTCTGCTTTGGTCCTGATAAATATATGGAGGCCATGTATGTGGCTAACCATTGGTAGCTAGAGACAAGAAAATACAACAGAGTAGAATTCCATTGATAGAACCTCAAAAAGACAATTTTAAGAACAAATCTCTAGGAATAAAACCCCTTCTAGAAATACCATATAATTTTTCAGTAACTCAATTTTCACATTGTTAAGGCAAGGATATAAATTGTTGACTATGTCAATTGATGACAAGAACAAACTTGGTGATTGCTCTTAGCCATGAATTGGGCAAGTGGAATATTTTTTGATTCTAGAAGTAATTAAAATTTATGGACACCATTGTTAAGATGACTAATAGAATTTGTTGCATGGCCAACAATTGGGTAACTTACAACTGCACACACTTTGCAAGTGCAAAACCTCACAGCATTGTTTTCTACCTTTCCCAGCTAAGTTGCCCAGACCTCAAGGAGGATGAGGTGGGGACGAAAGGAGGCTGAGTAACACTTCTGTCTATTGCTACCTCAACAGAGTACTAAATGGAAGCAAGCACACTGTTAGATATATTCTTAGGAGTGTTACAGGAACTCAAGAGTCCTGAAAGGAGCCTGGCAGGGGTTAAAGTGTGTCTCTTGAAGGAGGTAAATAAAACATTTAAAAGATGAGTAGAAGCTGACCAAAAAAGATGTGTGGAGAAGGGCATCCCAGTACTGGGACCCTGATCTCAGGATTATTGCTCTTGTCACTGGGCCCTCATCCTTTTCACCTCCTGGATGCTCTCTCTCTGCCCCTGTGACCATCTCAATCTTTCTCCCTCTTCCAGAAAAGTGAAAGAAACAAAGGCCTTGTTCAGTACATACATCTCTCACTCCAGGTTCATATTAAAGTTTTTTGTGATTTCTTTTTCCTTAAGTGCTGCACAGATTGTTCTCTGTTAGATCAAAGACAGAATTATTTTTCATTTTCTCCTCACATCGTTTCTCCTAAAGACTAATAATTTAACCTTTTCTGGACAGCTGTTTCCCCAAATAACTTAAGAACAAAATTGTTACTCTGGATGAGCTTGCTTTAATGTCCTAGCAATCACCTACAGGAAAATTAATCAAACTGAAATGATGATTGGTATTTGAAAAAGAAGGCAGGGTCTCCAGAAAGACTGGTCCTAAACAGTTGCCAGGGAATTCTGGTGGCTCACCCAACACAGGGGTTGTAATATTTTGCAAAGAATTATCAAGAATGCATGACCCTTGGCTTTTCTGGTCATCTCCAAGATTGGCTTAGGTTCTTTTGTATCCTTGACATTTAGACATTTCTGAGAGATTTTGGTGACTATTTGAAGTCACTTTATAGTTTTACAAAATACTCAGCTCAGTCTAATGTTTCTTACGTCAGTGGGATAGGTTCTCTCTAGTCACAGGCCCCACATGACTGCCTGGTTTTTACATCTGTGTAACTCCCTGGTGTCTGCAGCCATTTAATGATACATACATACAACCACTGGAAAATCCTGGCATTTATATTTTATATTGCGGGGTCATCTTAGAAACCATGGTGTCGGAACACAAATCCTGGCTGCTAGAGCCACCTTTTCCTGAGAGATTTCTGAGACAGACGTATGTGCTGAAGAAGAAGGCAGATACAATTGTATTCGTGACTATCACTAGCTTGGGTTCTGGCAACTCCAAGTCCCGGTAGGGAATCTTTTTGAGCTGTGCTACATGATGGCAGTGGTGGTGCCCGTCGCCTTTGACACTGTAAACCCATCCCCTGAATCTCAAAGCTCAGCACCGAGGCCAAGAGAGTAAAAATAAACTCTCAGGAAAAACAAAGAATAGAACATTTCCTTAATCCTTAAATAGAGGAGAGTCAGTCTGGGCACTCTTGGCATAGAATTCTTGCTAACATTACCAGTTCCATGAGGAGAAGAGAGCCCCTAGAGAAAAAAGAAAGCCAAAAAGACACCCCCCACCCCTGCCACCAACACATACGCTGACTCCGATCTTTAATCGCTCCCCCATAACTAGTCCTAGTCAGCACAGCCATCTAACGTAACATCTTTGAAGCTAAGTCTTCTATGTCTCGGGGTTTACAGGGTGTTTCTGTGTGGCTGGAGAAAGGTGCTTAGCATTCAGCTTGTGCAGTGATCCTGGACAGGCTCCTGTTGGTTGGGGAGGATATTGCCTGGAAGTGGCTCCATGGAAAAATTCCGAGAGAAATATAGTAACTTGAATTATGGAGATCAGGTTTTTTTTTAATTATGTTTCTTTTTTTAGGATTTTATTTATTTATTTGACACAGAGAGAGAGAGCATACAAGTAGGCAGAGCAGCAGGTAGAAAGAGATGCAGGCTCCCTGCTGAGCAGAGAGCCCTGGGATCATGACCTGAGCTGAAGGCATACGCTTAACCGACTGAGCCACCCAGGTGCCCCCTTTTTTGAAATTTCTTAATTTTTTAGAGCAAATAAAAAGTCCTCAATCTGGATTCTGAAACTTTCCATCAAATGGGCCCACTTTAGTTGTCCAACCCCATCTCTCTAGTTCCCTAAAACTTCCTCTTCCCCTAACCTCATCAGTTACGACATCCTAGAATAATGAAATCCTCCTTTCTGCAAATTCAAATCCCATGTACTCTGTAAGGTTCAAGCTAAGCTGATTCTTCCCCAAGAATCTTTTACCATGGCATCCTAGGACATCTGGATCTGTCCCACTCATCACAGTCCTCAGGAAAAATCTCCACATCGTGCCGCGTTACCATATCATCTTGTGAGTGTAATCAAGTTATTTCGAGCAGGTATGATTTGTTTCCCAGAAGAGGCATCAAGTTTGCAGCAAGTTTCTCTCAGGAGAAATTATGATCTTTTTTGCATCTCCAGAGCACTAGTAAATCATGCTTTCATTCCATTTGCAAATGTGTGCGACTAGACGAATAGATGAATGAAACTGCCGATCTCCAAATTAGTTCATCTGCAGGTGAGAGTGAATAATGTCGGGTCAAATAGGCAAGACAAAACCAGGTAACGTGTAAGAGACCCATAGCAATTTCCAATAGGCGGCCCAAAATGAGTTTTTTGAATCAATTCTTCAGTTGTTTGGGAAGTGGTTCCTGTATAAACCAGATATTGATATTCTCCCTGATTCCTGACACAACTGTATTTTTCATTGTCATTGACACAATCAACTCTTCATTTATTAATTTTTTGTCTTACATGTTTTTTATGGGAAGATCAGACAGACAATTTGGGTTTTAATAAAGAAAAGATTAAAATCACACATAATACTACCACTTAGAGATAACTATGAACAACTGCCATTCTTGTGTATGTACACCTCTTAAATATAAAAATAAAATTAGGGCGCCTGGGTGGCTCAGATGGTTAAGCGTCTGCCTTCGGCTCAGGTCATGATCCCAGAGTCCTGGGATCGAGTCCCACATCGGGCTCCCTGCTCGGAAGGGAGCCTGCTTCTCCCTCTGCCTCTGCGTCTGTCTCTCTCTCTCTGACTCTCATGAATAAATAAATAAAACATTAAAAAAAATAAAATAAAAAAAATAAAAATAAAATTATATTGTACATCATAGCCTATGAATTATTTTCACTTCATTTATTGTTAACCTGATTTAATGGCCATATGGCATTCTACTGTATTAATAGAATATATTTTCTTACTAAAAGCTTTTTTTTTCTATTTCTGGACATTGTTTACTTTATACTCTTCTATTGTTATAAACTATCTCTTCGATGAATATCTTTGAGACAAAACTTTTTGTATACTTTTAATCATTCTGTTAAGATATACACCTCTCTGTCCAAGGATCTGGATAAATTTAAGGACGTAATGCTATTGAATGGGACCCTTCTCCCCTCCTCACATTTTTGCTCCTGCCCATAAGAGAGACTGAACATGCCCCCAGCTTCTTCATTCAAGAAGTGTGAGAGAAGATACATCTGACCTTTCTGCATCCCATTCTCCACCCTCTCCCAGGAGGAAGGGTGGCTGATCTAATGGGCCAGAGGGCTCCTTCCACTAGCAGTTAAGATTTTTATTTTTTTTAAAAGATTTTATTAATTTATTTTAGAGAGAGAGAACACAAGTAGGGGGAGCGGCAGGCAGAGGGAGAAACAGGCTCCTCGCTGAGCAAGGAGCCCGATGTGGGACTCAATTGATCTCAGGACCCTGGGATCCTAACCTGGGCCAAAGGCAGATGCTTAATCAATTGAGCCACCCGGGCGTCCCAAGATTTTTAAATTAAGAGTCAGCTTTGTGTGCATTGTGTCTCCTGCCTTGTCTCATACTTCCAGCATCTTGTACTTCGGCCTGGGCCTGACCGTCCATCTAGCTCTCTCTGGCCCAGCCATACTCTCTTTGTTCTGTGACTGAGTGGTAGGTGAATTGAAACCACAATTCTCTCTCTTGATTTCAGGTTCTTGTGGTTGGGTGGATAAACAGAGTCAGGTTAAGAGGTTAGGGATTAAGAAATAAGAAGTCTTACTTAAGACTCCTGAGCTAAGCCATGTTTCGGGCTTGTTACAGTGTGTCAGTGTGTATGTGAAAGGGGTGGTATTAAGCACTGGCCAATATTAAATATACCAGCACCTTATTTCTCCATCATTTCTTTTGTGCATTCTCTCTCATCGGTAAAACCTAGACCAAAGAGTAGGTAAGTACTGAAATAAAAAAAATCTATGCCTATTTCCTTAAGAAAGCACTGTGGGCATGCGAAAGACTCAGAGCATATTATCAAGTACATTTGTCATGTTTTTGGCAGGAAGTTTTTAAGGCTCACGTACTCATGGTTAAATCGATTGAATACTTTCTTTATGGTTTCAGCCCTTGGTATCCGGGTTGGAAAGGCTTGCCTTAGTCCATGAATCTTTCCTCCAGGTAGGTTTTGGGTTTCATTTTTGTTTTGAAATAACTTGACCCTTTATTTTGGTTCAAGATATGAAGCCGGGGGGGTCTCAGTTCATTATGTCCCCCAAAGGTTAACCAATCACATTTTATTAAATGATTATTCTTCTACATATATATTTAGATCCCTTTCTAGACTCTCTATTCTTTTTTCTTCATCTGTTAGTCTTGTTATCTGAGCTGACCAGGAAACATTCTGCTGGTCTTGGTGATATTAGCAAGTAAACATGTGGAAAAATAATATTAAAGATTAGATTTGTAAGAAAATTTAAGGAAAAGTTTTACCCCGCACAGAATGGTGAATTCAGAGTTTTACAAAGTCTTATTTAAAAGAGGAAATGAGGGATGCCTGGGTGGCTCAGTCAGTCAAGCGTCTCCCTTCGGCTCAGGTCATGATCCCAGGGTCCTGGGATCCAGTCCCGCATTGGGCTCCTTGCTCAGCGGGGAGCCTGCTTCTCCCTCTGCCTGCCCCTCCCCCTGCTTGTGCTTGCTCTCTCTCACTCTCTCTCTCTGACAAATAAATAAAAAATCTTTTAAAAAATAAAAAAATAAAAGAGGAAGTGATTGGCATATAAATATATGGATAGAGCTAATATAACCGAAAAAGGAATGTGTCCATGATAAGGAGCTTTGGCCATAAATAGACTAAAGGAGGGGCGCCTGGGTGGCTCAGTCGTTAAGCATCTGCCTTCCGCTCAGGTCATGATCCCAGGGTCCTGGGATCGAGCCCCGCATGGGGCTCCCTGCTCGGCAGGAAGCCTGCTTCTCCCTCTCCCACTCTCCCTGCTTGTGTTCCCTCTCTCGCTGTCTCTCTCTCTGTCAAATAAATAAATAAAATAAAATCTTTAAAAAAAAAATAGACTAAAGGAGGACCACAAAGACAAGCAAATGCAGGGGAAGGTCATGTTTTTGCTCCCTGGAAAAAGGGTTCTGTAGCTCCAGACTTGACTTATCATTGCCAGAGATAACTATTCTCTCATAGTGACAAATGGACCAGCCTCAGGCCCGAAAGTCCGTCACTAAATATTTGAATTTTACTGTCTCCCCTGGCTCTGACTTGCTGTGGATGAGCAAATCTCTGAATAAAAGCTGGCTTCCTATTGGCTCGTCGCCAGAGAGAGGAGGTCCTGGCCTGGGGATGCCTTCCTCTGGTGCTTTGGCAATTATACCTCTCATTGTACATTTTTTAACTGCTGTCCTCTAGTGAGCTCATTTGTGTTGGTGTCATTGAGATTTGGGGCTTCACATATAAAAGCAACACAATGACTCAGGAGTTTTCTCTGAGCAGAGCTAATAGAATTCACGTAATAGTAATCAGATATGCAACCCCGGTCTTGACTGAACCAAACAATCTAGATTTCCAAAAATGCACTTTCTCTTTTTCCATCAATTAGTGTTCATTCCCCACCTTTTTGTGTTTAAATGGCAAGAGAACAGGATCACTGGGAGGCCCATTTAGTAATACCAAATGATTTTAGGACAGGTTTAAAATAAGAAAACACAGATATTAATTATTTACCCACAAGGAAGATTCTCAACTTAACAATGTGTTAACTCCTCTTAGGGGAAAAAAAAAAAAATCCCAAGAAAATCATACATGTTTGTAGCCATTTGCATTGCATCAGCTTCCAGAGGTCCTCAAGTTTAAGTAAAAATTGGTGAACGACTCAAAGAAAGAAAAGTTGGAGTCGCTATGTAAAAGAATCCTATTTAATTTGCTTTTCAAATCATGAAAAACAAGTGAATCTAATTGCTTAGCAGTTCCCCATCCATCAGGTAGGAAGAGATGAGGGGAAAAAAAGGAAATTACTTTGCAAATCTGTTTCTTTTCTTTCTGAGACAATCTCATTGGAGGTGATGGCTCAAAAAGTACTTGTTTTCTCTCAAATTCTTTTCTCTGTGATCCAATAAAAGTGGAAATTATTTTTAAAGATTTGGTATGAGGGTAAAGAAATATGGTGTATTTCTTGTGGTCTTAAATTTTGAGGAGGGTGGGGTGGTGCTTTATTACAAGTTAGCAACTCCAGAAGACACTAAAAAGTCTCTCACTAGATAATAAACTATCCCACCTTCTTCTTTCTTTTCTCATTCTCTCCATCCTGTTTAATTTCCTTCCTCACTAAGTCAGAAGTGATTGGACGACCCCCTCCTTCCCTGTATGCCTTTCCAACTAACATCATGACTTACTTTCCCCTCCAGTGTTGCCCTTAATATGTTTTTACCTTACAAAAATATTCAAAAGGGGATCATTTATTTGGAGTGATATGTTATTTGTGATTATCTAAACTTGGGAATTGGTATTACAAAATTAAGTAGATTTCAGCCTGCTCAGAAAATTGTTTTTCTGCAGGTAGTTTTTTTTTTTTTCCCTTACTTAAAAATAAAAGTACTAAAATCTCATTAATAGTCAAATTTGATAAATTGTGTTTTGGTACAAAATGTATCAGGGAGAAAAAGTAACTTCGTACCGATTTGTCTACAAGACCCGTGCCTGAAAGTTCTGCTTTATTGAATTTGGCTTTCTCTTTCTCTCTAATAAAAAGAATTTATGGACATATTTTTTCACAAGCCAGCAAAAGCCATCCCATGATCCATGCCTGAGGCCTGCTCATGTCACATCCACTGTCAACAATTGTAACCCTCCATGTTTCTTATCATATTTCTAAATGCTAAGTTTATTTCTTAATAGAACAGAATTTTTAACTCTAGATATTATCTCATGACTCTTTTCTTTGGCAGATGGAATTTTTCACGTTCATCTTCCCCTGTTCCCACCATATACTTCCCCTCATACCAATACAGCAATACCAAAATCTTTGCTTCAATTAATACTCAGGGTTTAACTATGATGAGTATGCAGATACTATTCACTGATGAGCCACTAGTGCAATTTACTTTGCTAAAGAGCATGTTTTGGTTCTTTGTTTTAAGGAGAATTCGCTCAAATAGCATTGGTAACAGAGGAATGATGTCAGTACAGCCCATAAGTCACACTGGTTCCTATGATATTTGTCACAGAATGTTAATATTTTGAGGCCGCTAGGGGGAAAAAGTGATCTCACAGTTAAAACAAAACCTCAGGGCGCCTGGGTGGCTCAGTTGGTTAAGCATCTGCCTTCGGATCAGGTCATGATCCGAGGGCCCTGGGATCGAGTCCCACATTGGGCTCCCCCTGCTCTGCGGGGAACCTGCTTCTCCCTCTCCCTCTGCCTGCCACTCCCCCTGCTTGTGCTCTCTCTCTCTCTCTCTGTCAAATAAATAAATAAATAAAAATCTATAATAAAACCTCAGTATTATACAAGTATTTTACAAAACTGCTGAAAATCCTTTAAATACCCTTTTTTTTGAGCAAGAAGTTGCTGGTTTAGTGGGTGCAAGAACTACTAAACTTTCAATAATTTTTAAACAGAATTATGTTAAGTATTTTGGGAAGCTAAGTGCAGAAGACATTCCCTCTGGTATTAAAAAATTATTGATGGAGAAGTCTATTCCTGTGTCAAATTTTTAATTTTGATGAAATTGATTACTCACAAAATGAGAATAAGCCAGATAATCTAAAAACAAACAAACAAACAACAACAACAAAAGAACTTTATTTTTTAAACCCATCAAAGACATAAGGTCTGAAGGTAACACAATCAATTAAAATATGAGACATGCCAAGTTCTCTTAGGGGTGTTGGAACCCATGGATATTTTCATTTTCAGCAGAATAGAAGAGAAAACTGCCATAAAAATGGTGGGAAGAAAACAGGTGAACTTATATGGATTTTTAAATGTTGCGTGTAGGTGGGTGTAAGAGTTTGGAGACCTCCAGGGTCCTATACATGGGTGACTCCAAACTACCCTCCTAACCCCTTTACACAGGCCTTCACTGGGCGCTCAGCAAGGCATTGGTGACAAGGCAGGAGAATGGAGAGACCCTTCTGTGGTACAAGTGCCCCAGCCTGCTGTCCTCTGAGGACAAAGCAAAAGAACTAAGAGAAACTCTCCCACACTCCAGGCCTTGTACTGAATATGAGATGGTAGCAGTCTATTTCGGTGGTGGAGCAGGGTAGCTGAAAAAGACCCTTCTGAGGCACACACACGGAGCCTTCCTAAGTATGATGGCAGGAGGAAGAAACTTCACAGGAGCTCCAAGCCTTCCACCAAGCGCTAAAGAATGGCAGTCAGCTACTGGAGGAAGACCAAGGGCTGAGGAAACCCCCCCACACTGTGCAGAGCCATGATGGTGTAGGAGGAAACTGAGGGGAAACCCAGCGTCCCAGGTCTGACACTGGAGATCGAGCAGTGGCTTCTACCACAGAAGAGGTTGGAAACAGACCTGCATATAGATCAAACGGTTTCAGACAAAGAGACCGAAGCAATTCAATGCAGAAATTGAAATTTTTCAGCATAGTGCTTGAGGAACTGGATATCCATGTAGAAAAAAAGAACATATCACATCATAAAGGAAAAATAACTTGTGATTGATTATACACTTAGACCTAAAGCTAGAACTATAAAATTTCTAGAAGATAACATGGGAGGACCTTCACTACTTTGATTTAAGCAAAGCTTTCTTAGAGCAGATTCACTAAGCATTAACCATAAAAGAAAAGTATCGATAAGCTTCATGTCATCAAAACTAAAACCTATGCTCATGAAAACTGACCGTTAAGAAAATAAAAAAGCAAGTCGCAGATTGGAGAAAGTATTCTTACCTGAGCTGAGATTAAGAGCCAGACACTTAGCCAACTGAGCCACGCAAGCACCCCTGGAGAAAGTATTCTTAATGCAAATATCTGACAAAGTATTTTTTTCCCAGAATATATAAAGAACTTTTACAACTTTATAATAAAAAGACAAAAAATCCAATGTGTAAAAGATTTGACAGATACTTCACCAGAGAAGATATATAAATGGCCAATAAGCACATGCAAAGGTACTCAATACCATTAGTCATCAGGAAAATGCAATTTAAAACCACAAAGAGAATCTACTACATACCATCTAGAATGGTTACACTGAAAAAGATTGATAACACCAAATGTTAGAAAGGATGGGGAGCAACTAGAACTCTTGTTTATTGCTCTGAGCGTGTTAAATAGTATAACAACTTTGGAAAATGGTTTGGCAATTTCTTATGAAGCCCAGAATATACTTATCAAACAACTCAGCAATTGTACTCTTAAGTACAATACTTTTTATAGCAGTTTTATTCATAATGGCCCCAAACTGGAAACAAGCCAGTTGTCTACCAATATGAGAATAGTTCAACAAGACTTGGTATAGGCATCCAATTAAATAGTACTCAGTAATAAAAAAGAACAAATTGCTGAAACATGCAACAATATCGGTAAATCTAGAGATTCATCATTATAAAATTTACCAAAACCATTATGCTAAAATGAAAGAAGAGAGACCCAACACAGTATTTATTACATGAATCTAGTTATATAAGCTTCTAGGACAGGCAAAATAAATCTAGGGTATTTGTTTCAGGTGGGGCTTTAACTGAGAAGGGGCATGTGGTGATAAAAATATTCTGTGCCTTGTTAGAGGTGTGGATTATACTAATTTATGCATTTGTCAAAATTTTTGATATGTACATTCAAGATTTCTATATTTCTCTGTACACAAATTATATTCAACAACAACAACAATTTTTTTTAAGTTTTCCAATCTTATATTTTGTCAAATAGACATGACCTGATACATTTTTCCCTCTATGGAGTTAACTTAATGTAGCCAGATTTGAGTTACCTTTTAAAGAACTTTAAAGAATGTCTTTTCTACCCCAAAGACTTTGGGGATTTAAATAATTCATGTTAACAGATATGAACCAACTTTAAATTGAACTAAGCCAACTTAGTGAGTGAAGTTCATTCATTAACAGATGTAAGGCAGCTGTCCAGTGGGGAAGAGTCTGAGCATGACAAGAAGCCTGGCTAATGCATTCATTATCTCATGAAGCATGATTTCACAGTGCTGCGAATGTGTTAAGCTTTTTAAGCCAGAGGACTTAATCCCTATTTTGTTGTGATGCCTTAAACAATGGAATATTCCAAAATATTTAGTCAACATATGTTTACTAAGAACTCACAGAAGACATAACCTTACCCAGGACTGCTTTGCAAACACCAATAGAGTGCTGAGACTAATTTGTTAACAAACATATCAATGTCATTTATCTAAGTCAGCGTTGTCCTTGTGAGTCCTTGGATCTAGGTTTGCATTTTAAATTGTATGTTTTTTGCGTAAAACTTTGAGTGCTAATTTAAAAAATCACACTAAAAAAAGAAAATCTGGTAAACACTGGTTTGCAATAAAAAAACAACACACACACACCTTGCAAAAACATGTGAAAAAATACTTACAGATTTTTAAAAACAGGCTTAACTATATTCTTTATCCAAATATAGTTCCAAATTATACTTGATTATTATTTTTAAAAATAATACCCTTTAAAGATGGTGATTTGCTACTATTGACAATATTTAAGAGCTCCATTTGTAGGTCCTGGTGTTATTTCTAAGAACTACATCTTTACTTTAGTTGAAAATATTAAATAAGTAGTTCCAAGGTAATTGGCACTGTGGTGGGAACTAGGGAAATAATATAAAAAATATACAACTTCTACCTACAACTGCTTCAACCCTCAAGAGACTCAGAAACACCCCATGATAATATAACTTCTTAAGTCCATGCTAGAATTATGTAGAAGTTGCTATGTGGTCGGTGAAGGAGTAAATAACTTCATCTGGATAGCTTCACAGAGGCAGTAACAAAGAAGGAATATGAGTTTGGTAGGCAAACAAGGCAGGGGAAGTTATCCCTAATAGAAAGAATAGCATATCTGAAAGCACAAAGGCAAAGAGCCAAGAAAGGTATGCTATATTTAGAGATTTGCAAAGACTCCAATGTCTGAAGCCTAGAGGTACAGAAAAGTAGCTGGAGAGTCAGATAATGAAAATGGTCTTATGAAACAAGTTAGGAGTTTTAGTTTTATTCTATATGAGAACAAGAAACAAAGATTCTTAAGCAGGGGGCTGCCATGTCCATATTTATATTTTAGAAACATCTCTCTACTGCCAGTGTCCAAGATGGACTTAAAGTTCCCTTCAGCTTGACTAGACTTTAGATGGATTTCTTTCTGTCTATAAGCCCCTGACCTCCCTTTTCGTAGAGCATTTACTTTAAAAAACTTGTAATTGCAATTTCTTTCTCTGTCCTCTTGAAATGTATGTAAATCTCCTTAAAAGCCTCTTGCCAGTTTTACAATCCAGAGAATGTCTTTCTCAAGGACCTGAGAGCTATCCTTTTGAGATGTAATCATCAAGGAAGACTGCTCCCTATCTCCCAGTCTCTGTGGGAGGTGGGAGCCTAACTTCCATGGGCTACTTGTTCCAACTTGAGTTGTAAAACCTCCTCTTATCATGAAGTTAAGGGAAAGTTTACTTTTTGGGGGGTGAGGCCAATTAGCAAACATGTGACAGGGTGACATATACTTCCTCTCATCCCAGTTCTTCAAACATCTCCAGCCTTTTGTTTTAGCAGAGTGGAGTTCAGTCTCTCCTCCTTCTGGAAATAGTCTTGAATACAAGTCTTCCTTTCCTGTTAACTTTGTCTAGCACAGTTTTTTACTTTGACACCAGCTTGGACAATGGTTTTATAAATAATGGATAAAGATGAGAGGGCACTTGGTGCAGGGGATTCATTATGAATCCATTAAGATAATCCAGGCACAGCCACTGAGACTCCATTAAGAAACTAGCAGAGGAAGAGACAGAAATAAGAAATATTTAGAGGGTAGAATCTATAGGACTTGGGGACGATGGATTTGTGAAGATGTGATTGGAGACTGATTCTCAGAAAAGGTGGAGTGGAGAATCAAACTTCTGACTGGGTGAATGGTCCTAAAACTCACTGATGGAGAGAATAAAAAACACTCGTGTGTGAAAATGGAGATGGGTAACTACGTTTTTCTCCTGACATTCTGGGCTGATATTTGGAGGCCTGCACAAGCTACACACCTCAAAGTTCCCCTTTCTTTCCCACAGAAGAAAGAACGTGGTCATAGGTAATGTGGGCCAACCTCATCTTGAGAAAAATGGAAGTTCTCTAATACAGTTGTTTCTTTCGGAGCTTCCCAGAAGTTCTTGTAAACATGTTGCTGGCTGCTGAGAAGTTATTAGGGGATAAGCACCTTGCATCTCATCCCTGCATTGATCAAGGCAGTCCCATCACTTCCATCATTTGATTAGATTTAATGCTGGAACCAAAAGTCCATCTGAGAGATACTGGCAAATAATAGCATTGAACAGATTCAGATTTCTGCATATTTCCAGCCAGAACATAAAACTCTGTCTCCAGGGCCATTCTTGACATTTCACCAGCAGACGGTGTCAGAGTTGATTGCTGCGCTCTTGTACCAGCATATAAAATCTAAAGCAGCTATCCAAGGGTGCATGAAATATAAAACGCCTGAGTCATTCTGTCTTACACGGAAACATATGGGAATCTTTGCTTCCTAATAAAGAAAACAATGGGGGTGGAAGCAGTCACCACGGGATTAATCTGAATCACAAAGCTTCCAGACTCAGCAAACAGCTTGAAATGTGCAACAGTTTTAGGCCTAGGCTGTTAACTTTCAAGTATAATGGAAATTTGGAGGGGCAGTATTTATTTTCCCCAAATTTCCAATCAACTCAATTCGTCTTTGGCCCAAGAAGCCCAGATGAGCTCCTCAGCTTAATATTAAGCTTCTTTAGACAATACCTTAGTAATCACTTCCGGCGCACGCTTTATTTCTCTGAATACCAATCCTTGCTTATGCCTACATGATAGCCATCCTCCCACCATGGAAAATCCAGAATGAATATGCTTGGTCCCATCTTCCCATTTGAAATTTTTGCATCAACTTGATGTGGTAAGGCCCTTGGGCTCAATCAACTGAACTAAACTGTACTTGGAATGGGGTCAGGAGTTCAAGAACAGAGAGCAAGTGCTTTGAAACTGGGGTGATTCTTAAATTCCAGAGGTTCTGTCTTTGTCTTAGAAACAGTTGAACTGGTGGCATTGTATTCACGGAATTGGATTGGAGCAGCTGCATGATGAGCTATGCTGCTCCCACGTGGGAAAGTGCAGAGAAGAGAAAGAGTGCTTTTGCCCTTCCAGATGTAAACTTATGGAAGCTTATCCTCTGTGAATGTATGCAAGTTCAATATTAATCCTATAGGTCAGAGAATGGAGCTGCTTTGTACATGTTGACCTTCTTTCCTTCCTTGCTTCCTTCCTTTTGTTTGCTCTTCCTTCTCCCCTCCCTCCCTCCTTCCCTCCCTCCCTCCCTTGTTCTCTTCCTCCCTCCCTGTTCTCTTCCTCCCTCACTTCCTTCCTTCCTTCCTCCCTCACTTCCTTCCTTCCTTCCTTCCTTCCTTCCTCCCTCCCTCCCTCCCTTTTGTCTGTCCTTCCTCCCAGAGTGGTGAGAGACCACCAACGTGTTCTACTACTGCTTGATACTGTTGGCAAATTACTGAGGCCTTGAAATACTTCCAACCTAATTGTCTAAAAAATTCATTTCTTACTAAAATCAAGATAAAACTTTAAGGCTTCTAGTAGAAATCTTCTACCTTTGAAGGACTAGACATAAATTGCATTGAGGTTATTATTTACTATGTTCTAAAGTATTGAAGAGTAGTTTATTTTCATGTCAGTAGTCATATAACCAGGGCCCTCTAGTGAAATAGAAAATTCTTATTCCTTTCTTTGCTGTTCAGTATCATAACTCAAAATAATAGAACTCCAAACAATTGAGTCTCAGGAACATAGTTACGTAGAAAACATTTGCAGTTCTAAGTTGGAGTATGGAAATGTTGGCTAAAGTTGAAATAGTCACAACATACCATTTAATTATCACTTAGGACCTGACTGACAGCAGACAGTTTTACTTTCCCCAAAGGCCTATCCCTCTCATTCTACACAGTCATCAACCACCTGCATTTCCCAGGTCATCCATGCCAGTCCTTGATGACAATCCCAACAGAGTTAGTTCCATTAATGGGAATTCAATGGATGGTAGCACCAGAGGTTCAAACTAAAAACAACGGAAGGAAAGAACAAAACTCTACAGATAATGGGCTTTTATGGCATGGGTCTGATGCATCTTGCTGACCTAAAAATAGTTTTTTTTTTTTTATGCATCTGAAGCTTACTATCCAGTCACCAAAAGTTTGTTTCTGTCTCCACTTCAGGTAGGCAAATGCCAAGGCACCTTCTTGAAGTAGGATATATAAACCGCCAGTCTCTTATGAATGACTTTAAGGGAGTGAAATAAGTATTTTACAGCCTTTTGGGGCCTGTTAACCATAAGGGGAGCGAATTAATTGAATACTTAGTGGACTTCAGCAAAATACCAATTCCATCTGCTTGATAGTCATACATGTCTGCTCTGGAGTGAAGAGTAAAATGACTTATACCTAAATTAATGTTCTGATAAGATGCTTTGATAGTTTACAGTATAAATTAACCACAAACCAATCTTTAATCATGACATGTGCATCTTTGTTAGTATCAGAAGCTTAAACATTGCCAAAACACATTCTTTCAGAGATTTTTGTTTTTTAAAGGTATAGAAAATTCCAATAAACTATAAATCCCAAAAAGAGAATTAATATTCATAATTATATGGTCCCATGTATGTAAGTCATACTTTTCTGGGAATGAGATTGAAATAAAGAAGGATAATATGCTAATCAGTATTTCTAAGACAGTAGATAGTACTTGTATTTGAACCCCTGCAAAGCAATGGAAGTTTTATTTGTATGAAAAATAAGCTATGTTAAAAATATATTTTTAACTTCCAAATGTAGATAGACCGATCATTGCTGAAAGTTTCAAAGGACCTTTATTTTTTTTTTACTTTTTTTAAAAGATTTTATTTCTTTATTTGACAGAGAAATAGAGAGAGAGCACAAGTAGGCAGAGAGGCAGGCAGAGGGAGAGGGAGAAGCAGGCTCTCCGCTGAGCAGGGAGCCCAACGCAGGGCTCGATCTCAGGACCCTGGGATCATGACCTGAGCTGAAGGCAGATGCTTAACTGACTGAGCCATCCAGGTGCCCCTCAAAGGACTTTTATGATACTCTAATACCATAAATGCAGATTTCACAATTACTACTCTGAATAGGGAAAGCAATATTTTCTGTTTAAAAGTATATCTTTTATTTAAGTGTATATTTTAAAGTCATGCTCTAATATTTCTGAGATTTTATAATTCCAAAGTCTTGAAAGTATTCCAGGGGTGCCTGGGTGGCTCAGTCGGTTAAGCATCTGCCTTTGGCTCAGGTCATGATTCTAGGGTCCTGGGATCGAGCCCCACGTCGGGCTCTCTGCTTAGGGGGGAGCCTGATTCTCCCTCTCCCTCTGCTGCTCCCCCTGCTTGTGCTCTCCCTCTCTCTCTGTCAAATAAATAAATAAAATATTTTTAAAAAAGAAAGTATTCTAGGTCAAAAAGGAGATTACAAATGTTTCAAGGTACAAGCCATGTTCTCAAGGTAAAAGCTGAATGTGTAAAGGTAAACAAGGTATACAAACTATTGCAATAACTTTAAGTACAAGATAGAAAAGAGGCTTTAGAAGCAAACAATATGGTGGCTAGTCTGTGGGAAGGATAAAATAGGAATTGTGCCAATCGCACCATAAAAGTAATCATGGTTTTTCATACTGTAGAAATGTAGACATATTACATGGTAAGGACTTTTTCTGCTTCTTGCTGTGGATTAAAAAAGCAAAACAAAACAAGGGCAGCTATAAATGAGAAGAGCATACAGTATGGAAAATGTTCCTTTTCTGTACTGTTTAAAAGAACTAAAACAGGCATAATAGAAAGTCCCCAATTTTTCCTGTGTCTCCTTCCCCCTTCCCTCTCTCCCTCCCTCCGTGTTTTCCTTCCTTCCTCTCTCCCTCGCTTGCTTTCTTGCTTTTTGCTCCCTCCATACACTCCCTCTCATAGCGCTTAACCACCATACTGAAAGGCTTTGCAAAAACAGGTCTCAGAAAGTCCTGTTAGGACAGACATTGGAATGGCATTGAATTAATAGTCTTGAGCAAGAGCCACAAGCCAAACCTCAAGGACACGTGTCCTCTTCTTACCTTCTGGAACTCCAACTTGCTTCTACTCAGGAGTTACCTGTCTTCAGTGCTCCCTGATGCTTATCAGCTGAATAAAGCCCTCAACCTTGGCTTGAGTCACCTTTTTTTTTCTGCAAGAGTCTATTTGTTGTCTCTAAGAAATGGAAGTCAATGAAAAATTATAAAATTGCTGCCTGAAAGGAATTTGACACCAGAACTGCTCTGAACAATCAAAAAAGAATGTAAGATACCAATGTCTTAAAAATGTTTTGAATAGGGGTGCCTGGGTGGCAGAGTCTGTTAAGCCTCTGACTCTTGGTTTCAGCTCGGGTTGTGATCTCGGGATCCTGAGATCGAGCCCCACATTGGGCTCCATGCTCAGCACAGAGTCTGCTTAGGGGTCTCTCTCCCTCTCCCCACCCACCATGATTTCTGTCTCTCTAAAATAAATAAATAAATTTTAATTTTTAAAAAAAATTTTACTATTTATTTGACAGAGAGAGACACAGTGAGAGAGGGAACACAAGCAGAGGGAGTGGGAGAGGGAGAAGCAGGCTTCCTGCAGAGCAGGGAGCCTGATGCGGGGCTCGATCCCAGGACCCTGGGATCATGACCTGAGCCGAAGGCAGACACTTAACAACTGAGCCACCCAGGTGCCCCTAAATAAATAAATCTTTAAAAAAATTGTTTTATATATAAACTAAAAGATTTAAGGAGTGTGTTTTTTCTTAAGCTTGGGGACATAAATTGAATAAATAAGCTCCCTAATTATAAATAAACACACCCTAACAATTATGTTTGACCTAATGTAAATAGTATCAAAGAGTTTTATTTGTATAGAAGAAAACATTACTGAGTGGAAAGACACAGTATTCTCTTACTCTGTTAAATATACCTAGAAGCACTAACTCAACTAAGACAGCAACACCTGCCAGATAGCTCTATTTAGAGGCAACAAAACTAGCAAGAGATAGAGACTGTTATAAACTATCCAAATATTTTTCTTCACTGTTGCTTGGTTAGAACATCCTCTAGATCTCTCCATTATAAAAAACATTTAAGGTCTTTTAAAAATACATATGATTATTTAGAACCATAGCACCATAATATTGGCCCATTTATACCCTTCTGGTTCTCATTCCAAAGCTCTATGAAGTTTCAAGAGTTTGTGAAGAGCTTGGGCACTTCCAGGGTAAATATTTTGTTAGAAATAAATTCTCTACTCCTCATAAGAAAATGTGTATGTATATTTTAGGTACTTAGATCTACTTCTATTTTTTTTTAAAGATTTTATTTATTTATTTGACAGAGAGAGAGATAGCGAGAGTGAGAGAGGGAACACAAGCAGAGGGAGTGGGAGAGGGAGAAGCAGGCTTCCCGCAGAGCAGGG
Source organism: Phoca vitulina (assembly GCF_004348235.1). Lineage (NCBI taxonomy): Eukaryota > Metazoa > Chordata > Mammalia > Carnivora > Phocidae > Phoca > Phoca vitulina. Next base: position 18,957,110 of record NW_022589717.1, read on the forward strand.
AGCCCGATGCGGGGCTCGATGCCAGGACCCTGGGATCATGACCTGAGCCGAAGGCAGACGCTTAACGACCGAGCCACCCAGGCGCCCCACTTAGATCTACTTCTAATCAGTTTAATTGACTTTATCTAGAGAAATCAAAGGAAAATTACATGATACACCAAGACATATATACTTAGGAATTCGTTTGGAAAGTAGCTATGATAAAGTTTGCGCATTCAGTTGTAAGTCACCATTGATTAAGCAATTCCAAATGGCTACTTATAATTAAGGATTCCAATTTGGCTGTGCTCTAAGAGGCCCTGGAGAAAAAATAGGAAATGAAAGAACATCCAAATGAAATATACTTTATTAAGATATGGATTTTTTTTCCATTTGTAGGTTTACACTTCATTTATTTTAGAAAATTAAAGTTTTAACCTAATGTAGCTAAGATAGTGAACTACAAAGAACTAATAAAGATAAATTTGTGATTCACTACAAATTTTGGAAAAACACTGGAGGCATTGATTACATATCAAACCACACCAGGGCATCATGAATGAAGAAATGTTTTTGTTCTTTTTTTATTGTGATATTTTTGGTCTTGGCTGATTTTATAGCAACATCAAAAGCTGTAAGAAGAAGGAACATACATTGAGGGCCTATTCTGTGCCAGGCACTGCTAAAAGGGACCTTTTTCTATAATCCTTAAATAGCATTAAGAAATAGGCATTATAATCTTGAAAACATGATGCTCAGAAAGGCTAAATAACTAATCCCAGGTTTAAAAAAAAGATATAAAAGTCATCATTGGAAACCAAGACTTTTTTAGTTAAGCACTTGTTTGACAATGAAAAGATTAGATATCGTGGCATGTGGATTGAGATTTCCTGAAATTTTTTGAGATTTTTGATTTAGCTGCTTTGTGTGTGTGTATATGTGTATATATAAATATATATGTAAAATCATAATATGTGTAATTATAGTTATACCGTATGGTTACATGTATTAAGATTATAATTGTAATTTCCCTCAAATGTTAAAAAATTATTTCTTATGTCAAATCTGTAATAGCTAGTCCTGATTGTTGGGTGGTTCTGCTAATGATGATTCAGTCAAGCTTCTTACATCTTCTTACTCTACCATCTTCAGCACTTGGCATCTGTTAGTTGCTTTAAGATGGCAGAGGGAGAAAGAGCATGAGAGGTGTTTCCTTTTTTTAAAAGTTTGTCTGGTTTTTATTAACCATTTTTTTAAAAGATTTTATTTATTTATTTACTTGAGACAGAGAGAGAGAAACAGCATGAGAGTGGAGAGGGTCAGAGGGAGAAGCAGGCTCCCTGCTGAGCCAGGAGCCCGATGTGGGACTCGATCCCAGGACTCCGGGATCGTGACCTGAGCTGAAGGCAGTCGCTTAACCAATTGAGCCACCCAGGCGCCTTTTATTAACCATTTTTAAGTGTGCAATTCGTGGGCATTAATTATACTCACAATGTTTTGCAATCATTACTGCTATTTCCAAAAGGTTGTTACATTTTTAAAAAGCTGTATAAAAACAACAACACACACACACAGAATATGCAACAGACTACATGTTGCCCTCAAAGCCTGAAATATTTGTTTATTTATTATTTATTGAAAATATTATTTTATTTTATTTTATTATGTTATGTTAGTCACCATACATTACATCATTAGTTTTTGATGTAGTGTTCCATGCTTCATTGTTTGCGTATAACACCCAGTGCTCCATTCAGTATGTGCCCTCTTTAATACCCATCACCAGGCTAACCCCCTTCCCCTCTAGAACCCTCAGTTTGTTTCTCAGAGTCCATAGTCTCTCATGGTTCTTCTTCTTTTTTTTTTTTTTTCTTAAAGATTTTATTTGTCAGAGAGAGGGAGAGAGAGAGAGAGAGCACGTGTGCACAAGCAGGGGGAGCAGCAGAGGGAGAAGCAGCCTCCCGCTGAGCAGGGAGCCTGACGTGGGACTTGATGCCAGGACCCTGGGATCATGACCTGAGCCGAAGGCAGACGCTTAACAACTGAGCCACCCAGGCGTCCCAAGCCTGAAATATTTACCGCCTGGCACTTTACATAAAAAGTTTGCTGTTACTTGCTCTAGACACAAGAAGCTGACAAAAGCAATAGGAATGGCAAAAAGACTCCAAATGTCAGGATCAGCTCTCTGTTCTCTCTACCCTGATAGTTTCTTCCTTCCTTCCTTCCTTCCTTCCTTCCTTCCTTCCTTCCTTCCTTCCTTCCTTCCTCTCTCCCTCTCTCTCTTTCTCTCTCTCTCTTTCTTCCTCTTTAAATAGGGCTACTTTTTTTAGAACAGTATTATGGTCACAGCAAAATTGAAAGGAAAATACAGCGATTCCCCATATACCTTCTCCCTCCACACATGCATAACCCCCTCCCCCCCATTATCAACATGTCCCACCAGAGCAGTACCTTTGTTACAATTGATGAACCTACACCAACACTTCATAAATAACCAATATCCATAGTTTACCATTCCATGGGTTTACACAAATGTATAATGACATGTATCTATAACTGCAATGATACACAGTATTTCATAGTATTAGTGTATATAAAAACATACATAGTATTTTCACTGCCCTTAAAATTGCCTGTGCTATTCATACCTCCACCCAACCCAGTCTCTGTCAAACAATTACCCTTTTCCAGAATGTTACATAGTTAAAATTATAAAGTGTGTAGCCTTTTCAGATTCAGCTTCTTTCACTTAATAATATGCGTTTAAGTTTCCTCCATGTCTTTTCATGGCTTGATAGCTCATTTCTTTTCTCACTGAGTAATATTCATTGTCTGGGTGTAGCACAGTTTATGTTTCACTTCACCTATTGAAGGACATCTTGGTTGTTTCCAAGTTTTGGAAATAATGAATAAAGCTGCTCTAAACATGTACAGGTTTTTCTATGGACATAAGTTTTCAACTCCTTGGGTAAATACCAAGGAGCACAATTGCTAAATCATATGGCAAAGGCATGTATAGTATTGCAAGAAACTGGCAAACTATCCTCCAAAGTGGCTGAACCATTTTGCATTTCCACCATCAATGAATAAGAGTTCCTGTTGTCCCACATCTTGGCCAACATTTGATGTTGTCAGTGTTTCAAATTTTGGCCACCCTAATAGATGTGTGGTGATATCTTGTTGTTTTAATTTGCATTTCCCTGATGACATATGATGTGGAGCATCTTTTCATATGCTATTTGCCATTTGTATATCTTCCTTGGCCAGGTGTCTGTCAAGGTCTTTGGCCAATTTTTAACCAGGTTGTTTGATTTCAACTGTTGAGGCTTTTTCTATTAAGTTTTTATTTTAATTCCAGTATAATTACCATAACAATTGTTATATCAGTTTCAGGTGTACAATATAGTGATTCAACACTTTTATACATTACTCAGTGCTCATCATGGTAAGTACACTCTTTAATCCCCATCAACTATTTCCCCATCCCTCCAACCACCTCCCCTCTGATAACCATCAATTTGTTCTCTATATCTAAGAAGTTATTTCTTGGTTTGTCTCTCTCCCTTTTTTTCCCTTTGTTCATTTGTTTTGTTTTGTTTTTAAAATTCCAGATATGACTGAAATTGTATGATATTTGTGTTCCTTTGACTGACTTATTTTGCTTAGCATTCTACTTTCTAGCTCCATCCATGTCATTGCAAATGGCAAAATTCCATCTTTTTAATGGCTGAATAATATTTCATTCTGTGTGTGTGTATCTATCATCTATCTATCTATCTATCTATCTATCTATCTATCTATCTATCTAGACCATATTTTCTTTATCCATTCATCTGTTGATGGACACTTGGGCTACTTCTATAATTTGGCTATTGTAGACAATGTTGCTCTAAATATCAAGGTACGTGTATTCCTTTGAAATATCAATAGTTGAATTTTAAGAATTCTTTCAGTATTTTGGATAAAAGCCTTTATGAGATGTATCTTTTGCAAATATTTTCCCCCAGTCTGTGACTTGTCTTCTCATTCTTTTGGCATTGTCTTTTGTAGAGCAGAAGTTTTAAATTTTAACAAAGTCCAGCTTATCAATTATTTCTCTCATGGATCATGCCTTTGGTGTTGTATCTAATAAGTCATCACCACACCCAAGATCATCTAGGTTTTCTTCTATGTTATCTTCTAGGAGTTCTATAATTTTGCATTTTATACATTTTATATTTAGGTCTATGACCCATTTCGAGTTAATTTTTGTGACAGGCATTTTCACCTTTCGCGTAAGGTCTGTGTCTAGATTCATTTTTTGGCATATGCATGTCCAGCTGTGCCAGCACCATTTGTTGAAAAGACTATCTTTACTCCACTGTATTGTTTTTGCTCCTTTGCCAAAGATCAATTGACTATATTCATGTGGGTCTATTTCTGGGCCCTCTATTCTGTTTCACTGATCTATTTTTTTATTGTTTTGCCACTAACATAGTTTCTTGACTACTGTAGCTTTATAGTAAATCTTGAAGTCTGGTGGAGTTAGTTCTCCAAATTTGATCTTTAATGTTGTGTTGGCTACTCTGGGCCTTTCGACTTGCCATATAAACTTTAGAATTGCTTTGTCAATATTCACAAAATAACTTGCTTGTATTTTGATTGGAATTCAATTGAATTTATAGATCAAGTTGGGAAGAACTGTCATCTTGACAATACTGAGTCTTCCTGTCAAGGGACATAGAATATCTCCATTTATTTAGTTCTTTGACTTCATTCGTCAGAGTTTTATAGTTTTTCTCATAAATATCTTGTCCATATGTTGTTAGATTTATGCCTCAGTAGTTCATTCTTGGGGTGCTAATGTAAATTGTATTTTATTTTTAACGTCAAATTCTGTTTGTTCATTGCTGGTGTACAGGAAAGCAATTGACTTTTGTATGTTTTATATTTTGTTTATTTATATATTTTATATATTGACCTTGTATCCTACAACCTTGCTATACTTGTTTATTAGACCCAGGAGTTATTGTCAATTCTTTTAGATTTTCTCTATAGATAATCATGTCATCTTCAAGTAAAGAGAGTTTTATTTCTTCCTTCCCCCATCTGTGTACCTTTATTTCCTTTTCCTCTTTATCACATTAGCTAGAACTTCCAGTATGATGTTGAAAAGGAATGGTGAGAAGGAACATACTTGCTTTGTACCTGATCTTAATTGAAAAGTTTTAGGTTTCTCACAATTAACTGTGTCAGCTTTTTCTATATCACACAAGTTTTCTTTATTACATGAATTTTTTAAGCACTAGGATTAAAAAAGGTTTACACAACTTCCTCTCAGATTCCACTGGCTAGAAAATAGTTCATGGCAACCTCAAGCTGGGATCTAGAAAATGTCATCTATCTATGTTCCTAGGAATAAGAAAAAATAGATTTATTACATAACACACATTTATTGAATAATATGTCCTTAGATAATTCAAAGAAACATTTTCCATTTGAATTGCAGACTAAAGGTTATTGCCAAAATGGTGCCGAATACACATGAAATGTCAACAAAGGACAAAAAAATAATCATGAGAAAAAAGAACGTTATGTTGGCATCAGAAAAAAAAAAAAAGAGATTTAGTCTCAGATCTGGCATATACAGTCTACAGCACCTCTCTCAATCAGAGCTGTCCAATGGGAATAGTAACAACTCTCCTTCATTACAATTATAAAGAATATATAGATGAAGAGATTTAGTAAAATGTAAGCTTTTTCTTAACATGCCTATTATCCATATTGCTGATAGGAAATCATTTCCTAAAAGAAAAATACTGATTATGAGAAGAGAACCTTTCACTCGTTTTCTAGTGCCTATAGACTATAGTATTATAGTCTATAGATACAGACTTTACTGTCTTCAGTTCTATAGAATTAATTCTAAATTTTTTAGTATTTAGCATAAGGCCTTACAATATGGCTCAATTAATGTGTTTAAGAAACTTTTCTTCTGTTTTTCTTTGATAAATTTATTTCCTCCATTTTTTTTTTCTTCCAGAATACTTACTAATTAGATATTGGCATAACAACACATGTCCTCTGTCTCTAATGTTCTTTCTCAGATGTTGTGTATTTAAAGTTTCCTTCTAATTCTCTAGGATATCTTTGACTTTATCTTCTAGCTAATATAGTATCTTCCAGCTATTCTATTTTAGCAATTTTATTTTTAACTTTTGTGTACATTGCAATATCTCCTCAAATTTCTCTCAGGATAATAATTTGAAGATTTAAGTTGTCTTGTCTTTCCTGTATTATGTGTGGATCCTTTCTTTATCTTTTCTTTCATGACACTGTTTTCCTTATATATCTGCTTATCCTTGGTTGTCCTTTCATATTTAAGAATTGTGGGTTAGACCTATTTCTCTTGATAGCTTCTTCACTGTTGTATGAGTAGTATGGTTTACCTATTTTTCTTCCCTTTAAATGGGAAGAATCTCTTGGGAGATTTGTATCCCTGGCCTTATTGGCTGAATCACTTCATTTTGGGGTACTTGGACAAGAATCTAACTGTTAGACTTCAATTAGAATAGTTTAATGCTGAAGGAGATTATATTAATACCAGAAATCTTAGCTCCTCCCCCTCCAAACCATTTATTTGATTTCTCTATTTAATTTTCTTTAAATACTCTGAGAACTAATACAGTGTCAGCACAAATATTTCATAGCTATATTTTCAATTAATTCTTATTTTATAGATTTTATTTATTTATTTGACAGAAAGAGAGCGAGAGCACAAGCAGTGGGAGCGGCAGAGGAAGAGGGAGAAGCAGGCTCCCCACTGAGCAAGGAGCCCGAAGTGGGACTCCATCCCAGGACCCTGGGATCATGACCTGAGCTGAAGGCAGATGCTTAACAGACCGAGTCACCCAGGAGCCCCAATTCCTATTTTAAAATATATGTAAGTTTACAAAGTCTGATGATAGTAGACATCTTAAAAACATCTTTTAATATCTTTCTGAGAAATTGAGAACAGCCAAAAATGTTAAGGAAAGGAGGATTTGAATAACAAAACCGATGAGCTATATGTAATAACTTTTTTCTTCTTCCTGGAATGTTCGTCCCCAAGATCTCCGCGAGGTCAGCTGGTAACTGCTTACAAGTCTCTTCTCAATGTCTGATTTGAAGAAAACTTGCCCTGGTTACTCTATTGAAACTAGCACCTCTGCCACTCTCCATTCCCTTACATTGCTTCATTTTGTTTTCATAGGCATTATCACTAAAAATACCTTTATTTATTTATTGGTTGAATCCTCCACTGAAGAGTCAATTATATTGAGGACAGTGATTTCTCAGTTTTGTTGACTTTTCTGTCCTCATAGCCTCTGATAGAGCTTAGCACGTAATAGTAGTCAATGAATATCTGTAGGATAAACTAATATAAAGAAACATAAACTTACCCTTAACCCAGAAAAGGGAAACCTTTTCAGCATATATAGTCAGCTTAAATACAAGTAACAGTTACAAAAATTGTTCAGGGATTAGGTAAAGAGTGGTATTTATAACTCGTAAAAACCATATATCATATGGTTCATAATTAATAACAGAAAATAATACAAATAAGGAATTAATAAGTTGGAGGTGGGCCCAAAAATTTAATCAATGATGTCTTAAAAAATAAAACCCTTTTTAGTAACTGCTAGGTTAAAAAGTTATTAAATTACTATTTAAAATTAACTACATATCAAAACCAGTGGATGCAGCCAAACAAGTACTCAGAAAGAATCACGCTCCTAAATACATTCACTAGGTAGAAAAACCTGAGAATAAATACATTTTAATCTCAAAAAGCTAGGAAAAGAGCAGAAAAATCACCACCTTCTCCCAAATAGAATGAATGGTAAGATTAATAAAGATAAGAGCAGAGTACTTTCAGCTAAGGGAATAGAAAACTAAGTTATTCTGATAAACTTTATGCTGCTTACAAGTAAGAGTACTGAATAAACTATTTTAAGAATCTTCTTGAAAAGTATCAAGAATTGACAAAACCTAGTAAGAAATTAGCAGAACAAAGTGGGAGGGAAAACAAAGCAAGGATTCCAGAAAGATAAACAGAGCCCTGAAGTCATTTTGCCTTAAGAAAGTTTGCCATTCCAAAAAATTTAAACTTTTTTTTTTTATAGTTCTGTGAAGGGTAAGGGAGGCTAAATAGACATCACAGACTAGGGTCTGCTCAAGACAGGGAGTGTAAGGTACATTCTAGTGGAGACATTTCCCCCACAGTAAATTGTTACACAGAAAAAAACAAGACAGACCTCAGAAGTAAGCCAGTGATCCTATTCTGTGGGGAATGGAAAACTCAAACCTTGAACTTGGTTTAAGATCGTCCTGGACAAGTAGCATCTCAGGGCACCTTGTAACACACATGTAAATCCTCTTCGGATAAAGCTTCCTTTTCCTAGTTGTCAAATAATTTCTCCATATAATTTTTAAAGTACACTGAGCAGCACTGAGCAGCACAGAGTTAGAGATATCTCAGGACTACAGAGCATAAGACAGCATGACCAAGCGCCAACAGACAAATAAAATGGAAAATATATGTAGCATACAGAACAGACAAGAAGTTAAGGCTTAGAATAGAAACTTACAAACCAATAAGGAAAAGATGTTTTAAAAAAAGAGGAAGAAAAATAGACTATAATTAAGTCATTAGCAAAAAAAGATACCAAACTCTAATATAAGCATGTGAAAAAATATTCAGTATCAATTGTAATTATGGAAATGCAAATTAAAACACAATATATTTTCTTCATGAGCTTCAGAAAAGCCTTAAAATGTTGAAGATGGATTAGTAAAATTGTTGGGGAAATTAGGATTTTCAGACACTATTTGTGGTAATGAATATTATATTAAAAGTGTATTTGCCAGGGGCGCCTGGGTGGCTCAGTGGTTAAGCGTCTGCCTTCGGCTCAGGTCATGACCCCAGGGTCCTGGGATCGAGCCTCACATCGGGCTCCCTTCTTGTGGGAAGCCTGCTTCTCCCTCTCCCACTCCCCCTGCTTGTGTTCCCTCTCTCGCTGTGTCTCTCTCTGTCAAATAAATAAAATCTTTAAAAAAAATTTTAAGTGTATTTGCCAATACCTATCAATATTTAAAGTATATGTATGTACATGTCATCTGACAACAATTTCATTTCTAAAAGTGTATTCTTTATATACTTATACCAAAGTATGCCAAGGTAATTACATAAATGTACTTTGCACTATTTTATATAAAAGACAAAGCTAGAAAAACCCAGATGTCCATCAGTAAGAGAATGGTCAAATATTTCATCAAAAATCTGTTCAATTATGGGGGTGCCTGGGTGGCTCAGTCAGTTAAGCATCTGCCTTCGGCTCAGGTCATGATCCTGGGTCCTGGGATGGAGCCCCGCATCGGGGTCCCTGCTCAGTGGGGAGTCTGCTTCTCCCTCTCGCTCTGCCCCTGCTCTCTCCCTCTCTCTCTGTGTCAAATAAATAAATAAAATCTTTAAAAAAAAAATCTGTTCAATTATGTTTTAAGCAGCCATAAGAATGAGGTAGATCTGAATGTCTTGATATGCAAGGAAATCAAAATTCTTTTAATATGAAGAAAAAGTGAGGAGCAATACAGAGATGGATTTTAGTGTGATATAAAAATTTGCTTAAAATTTTAAGCTATAGTATATATTGTTTTATGGATGAATACATGAAAAATGTTTACTGTGGTCACCTTCGAGGAGAAGAACCAGGATTCTGAGTGGGAAGAAAGACTTACTTATTGTTTTATACTCTTCTGTTTGGTTTTAATTAAAATAATTTATTCTAAACAATTGTTTTAAATTTATTTCTTAAATTACTAATTCAATAATTTAGCACATAATTTTAAATAAAACTTAAAATAATTTTATTTAAATGAATTAAACTTTAATGAAATAATGGTTGAGGATTTTTCTTTCACACCTGACTTTTTAGCCTCTCCCTCCCCCCCCCCCCCAACTTCTGAAGTACCACTCAGTATCTCAATGGCCACTTTCTCTGTCAGCAGTTCCCAGTAAGGAGGTTAGGCTCCAACCTCACTAGGCCTGTGAAGATAAACCCAAACCAGTGTCCCTCCATCCTTCAGAGTCTTGGTGCTCCTTAGGGCAGTGATACAAGAACTCAAACTCTGTGATGGTTTTTGAACTTGCTTCTTCCACAGCAAACTTATGGGCATTCCATTTACAGAAATCCAAGGTTAGCAAAATTTTTGTTGTTCCTCAGGAAATAATAGCAGAGTTTTTCAGTTGTTCAGCCAATGGAAAGGACACAGTCTGCTTTTTCAAAATTTTTATATTCTCTCCAATGACTATGTTTTCAGTCTGTTCTCTATTAATTATTACTGGCTCCTCATTTGAATTTTATCTCAGGTTTTTTGAGGTCATATTTTACTTTCTTTAATCAAGAAAAACATACAAATGTTCCTAAACTGAACTAGATACTAATTTTTGTGATTTATGAAAAATTACTAAGATACTATCTCCTTTTAGATTTTTATTTTAATGTGAGGGTTCCCCCCCTAAGATCCACTGTTGCAAATTCAGGGTTTATCTTTGTTCTGACTGAGTGAAGTCATATGGCGACTAGAATTTGAGTTAATTCCAGTAAGCAAGAAAAGATTACTATATACTCCAATCAGCAATCTGATCCTGTCTTATAGCCCATCCCCACCAAATAACTCCCTTTTCAGCCTTATGCCTTTGGGTGTGGGATTCTGATTTCCCTGTTACCACTTATAGCATTGGGCTCCAGTGGTGCAAAAACATTTTCCCAAATGATTTCCAAACTCAATCCATCCTTCAGTAATTACATTTGTAGATAATGGAAAAGAAACCATTAACGCAGACTGCTTTTAAATCATAATTAATTGCACATGCAAATGTACTGCTAAATTTGGAGGCTCAATTAGACAGCTAATTCCATTGAAAATGAAAGTGTGCCCTTAAATTACCGACCATGGGCCCTGGCCCACCTGTGTGCATCCTTGCACTTAAGCAAGTCTCCTTTCTTGATACAATTGTAGGTATGGAAAGGAAAAAAAGGTACCACCTGCAGAGTGGAAGATGTGGCCAATCATAACTGTCACACAATTTACATCTGTAATAAAGACGGTCTATTTTAAATCAGATCCTCTGAAGATGAGGCACCCTGGGGATTCCCCCCATGAGTTTTAGGGCTCTCTAAAAACATTTTACTCCTGAAGGAAATGCTGTGCTTATACAGTAGTTCATTCTTTGAAAATGTAGGAGACATTTTCCCATGGGCCTTTAACCAATTCTTGTTAACATTTTGTATTTGGAAGCTCTGAGATAAGGAACTAGTAGTGAAATTGGAACATTTAAATCATCATAACCCAAATTATTACTAATAGATAAATTGTCTCATATTTGTATAGCAGTGACAATGTAATATTTTAACATATATTTGCTCATCTCATCATCACTCCATGAGATAAGTAGGAAATGTACAATTATCTACATGTTATGAGCTGGAAACTACAATTCACAAAAGGATTTGTCCTAGAAAGTCAATAGCAGAAAAGAAACTATTCCAATTTAAAACTCAGTCTGATAGTCTTTCATGAAACCAGCAGTGAGTGTTAAAAATATACTTTGCAAAATAAGTGAGCCTAACATCTCAACATATGGAAAATTTTGAGATGATTTTGAAATTAAGTAATAGAACATCTTAAAAGCCAAAGTAGAGTGTTAGGCAGAATAATGCACCCCTTCCCCTGGCAGATGCCCATGTCCAATCCCTGAACCTCTGAATATGTTAGGTTACATCAAAAAGGGGAATTAGGCAGAGCCTGGGTGGCTCAGTCAGTTAAGCATTTGCCTTCAGCTCAGGTCATGATCTTAGGGTCCTGGGATCAAGCCCCACGTCGGGCTCTCTGCTCAGTGGGGAGTCTGCTTCTCCCTCTCCCTCTGTGCTCTCTCTCTCTCTCTGGCTCTCCTTCTCTCAAAAAAAAAAAAAAAAAAAATTTTTTTTTTTTTTTTTTTTTAAAGGGGGAATTAAGCTTGCTAATCAGCTCATCTGAATATAGAACCTTTAAATAGGTCCTGGATTATATGGGCAGCTCCAAAGTAATCACAAGAGTCCTTAAAAGTGGAAGAGGGAGATGGAAGAAGAGCCAGAGGGCGATTGCCTAGGGGGAAAAGGGCACAAATGGATGCAACATTATTGGTTTTGAAGGTGGAGAAAGGAAGTTATGAGCCCAGGAATGTGGGCAACCCCTAGGAGCTGGAAAGGCAAGGATGTCAATTCTCCCCTAGAGCCACCATAGAGGAACATAGCCCTGCTGACACCCCGATGCTAGCCCACTGAGATCTGTGTCAGACTTCTGACCTCCAGAATTGTAAGATGTATATTTGTGTCGTTTTATGCCCCTTAGCTCGGGGCAATTAGTTATGGCAGCAAACCAGAAACTAATACAAGTTGTGTCTAAAATGTACACAGCTGAACTGGAAACAAATGTTTGTAGAAAAAATGAAAGCTGTCTCCTGAATGTTGTGACTATATCAGGATGATATAACTACACATGGCATTTACCTCTCAATCTGTCTCACTCCATTAGTTCTCAGAGACCATTCCTGACCCTTTCTGGAGAATTTACTCACATTTGTTGAAATTGCTGGTTAGAGTAGATTCACAAGTTCTTGCTTTGCAAAGGCAATTTTTTCTGTTTTTCATTTTACCCAAATAAGGCTTGTCAGGCTCTGTCAGTGGAGGTCCACTGCATGTTGATATAAACTGCTTTGATGGATGACTCTCTAATCTCTCTTTTGGACATCAGACTTGGTGTTTTGAATTGATTTCTCACTTATTCTTGAGAGATCCTAAATATAACATAAAAGTTGTTTGAGGGTATAATAAGTGAGGTGAAAGAGGCTCAGTTTGGTTTTAACTAGGTTGACTCGCACCTTGAAATTAACCAGGTTGTAACCCACAACCATTGTTAGAGTAAAACTTGGACAATAATAGTTCACTGATTCAAAGACAGGCTTTTATATTTTAACATATTAGAAATCAATCTTTATCATAGAACCAATGGCATTTTACCATCCTTCCCAGCCAAGTGGGTGTGCACAACTTGTTCATAATTGTTCTTATTTGTCATCATTTCCATGAACTTACTGACATGTGCATTGTTCCTACTGCAGGTAAAATGTAATTGGCATCAAAGGAAAAGTTGATATGTAAGCAAAAATGCACAAAAATAGTGCAGCAGGGCACAAATTTGCTCTTATCAAATAGTCATTGCTGATGGAATAACTATAATTATACATTTTTTTTGGTGAAGCAGCAACCAAGAATTTAAGAAAAAAATTACTGACATACAGTGAAGCCATATTGTTTTCTTAATGGGATATATGCAAAGGATGGTCTATTAGATTCCAACCAATGTATTTGAGGGCAAGAGAAATTAACATGTCTCTTAGAAGAGATGAAAAATTTCAAGACAAGGAGAGGCTAGTGTGACTAATTCATGAATTGTGCAGGACGTTCATTAAAGCACTGATTCATAATTTAATCTGCACAATTCTTTCTTTCTGGGTAATACAATCATTGATATCTCAGATTAGGTTAAAACAATAACATATAGAGAAATGGAGGAACAAGACGAGTGATTTTTTTTAAGTGTTGCTCCTACAGCACGACACAGAGGCAATTTAGAATAGAATATGGATATATTTGAAATCGTTATAGATTAGCTTCTCTTCCTCAGCCTTATTACCTAACTAGAACAAGGTAACTTTTCTGAACCTCTATTCTAATGTGTTAGATGAGATAATAATATTTACTTAGAGTTGTGATTCAAGGGTTAAATTAGCTTTCCATCTGCTTCTCTTAGAGTCAAAGGGAACATTTGTAAGTAAGTCGGGTCAGTTATGGGAGAACTTGCAAGGAATTTGGAGCCTAGAGCTAAGAGTTCCGCTTCTGGCTCTGCCTCTCACAGGGTGACTGTACCCTTGTCAGCTACCTTCTTGGTTCATGTGGCGGTGAACCTGCAAGATGGTGTCAGGGAGCCCTTGTGTATACCCTCCCTCACTGGACTTTATCTGTGTGACCAATGCTGTGTGGCAAAAGTGATGCTGAGTCACTTTTGAGATCGGGCTATAAAGACTGTGGTTTCTGTCTTCGGCAGCATGTGTTTGGGGCGAAGCCAGGGTCTATGTCTTGAGGACACCCAGGCAACCTTGTGCAGAGACCTCCATGGCAAGATCAGATTTGTAGACAATAGCCAGCAGGAAACTGAGGGCTCCAGCTAATAACCACTGGGTGAGTCTTCTCAGAGGCTGAGCCTGGAATCCAGTCAAGGCTTTACAATATAATGCAACCCCAGGTAACTGAAGCCCCGTGAGAGACCCTGAACCAAGATCGACCAGCTAAGCCACTCTGGGATTCCTGACTCTCAGAAATGATGAGCTAATACTTGTTTGTTGTTTTAATCCAGTAAACTTGATTTTGTTTGTTTGTTTGTTTGTTTTTTTACACTAGCAAATGACAAATATAGTTTCTTATCTTAAAAAATGGAGGATAATACCTACTTCACAGAGTTTTGGAAAGAATCTCAAAAGAGAGCATGTTGTAAACTATAAAGTATCAATACAAATGCTAGTTACTATACTTATTTCACATGTTCATTTACCACACTTCAGGTAAACTAGGTGCTCTTAGACTTTCCCTTAATCTTAAAAAAGCCAGGGATCCCCAAGATCATGCTCAGGTTTAATGATTTGCTGGAAGGACTTACAGAGCTCAAGTAGGGGATTATACTCATGGTTACGGCTTCTCACAGTGAAAGGATACAGATTAAAATCAGCAGAGGTAGAAGGTTCATAAGGCAGAGTCTGGGAGAGACCAGATGCAAACTTTCAGTCGTCATCTCCCCATGGAGTTATACAAAGAGCACTTAATATTCCCAGTAACAATATGTAATACGACATACAGAGTATTGTCAATGAGGGAAGCTCACCCAGTCTTGGTGTTCAGCATGGAACACCTGCGTGGCTGACGTTAGTTACTCTCCAGCTTCTCCAGAGTTCAAACCGGTACATTATGGCCCAAGGCCTCCGTCATATATGACATTGCTGGCACAAACTCTCTGGCATGGGCCAAGTTCCCAGGCATACAAAGACACTCTGCAGCCGGATATTCCAAGGACTTGGAAGTTATCTTCCAGGAGCTGGGAAAGGCCAGTCCTTTATTTGGAATGTTCAGGGCTTGGGCTCCCCGAAATTGCTGAGCTATCCCTTTCCTGCATAAGTACGGTTCCATAGATTTATAGGCTTTCCTTTTTTCCTTTATCTATGAAACATCCTCACCATGTTCTCTGGGCTATTCTTATTTCCAATTACGATGAAGGTATCTTGGGATTTTGCTATTCTCATGCCTTAAGGGGACCTCTGGGTAGCTCTGGTATGCAATGGAATTATACTGCAAAGAATTCTATCTTCCTCCAGACAACCAATGGAAAATCCCCAGATGTCACAAATGTAACTGTGTGTCCCAGTAATGCTGGGGTTGCTGGCCTGGTGTCGGTAGCCCAACAGACAAGAAAGAGGCATACTCTAGTGAGAAAATTGCAAGTATCAAAGTCAGGGCTTGGCGCTCTTGTTTTCTTTTTCCCTTTACTAGCTGTATAAACTTCTCTGTGTCTTTCTCAGGGTCCTCATTAATAAAATATAAATAAAAAGGTAGTAATGCTTTCATATATAAGATTACTCATGGTTGCAAATTAAAAAATAAAAAATTGCTAAAAATATATTGGGTTTAGTGTTCTGTGCTATGCTTTTGGCAGGGGAAAAAAGGTGAATGTTTTAAATATTATTAGAGACTGGAGAAATCTCTATAGATTTCTGAGCCAGACACTGGCATAATTAAAGTGGATATTTGAATGGAGTAATGTATAAAATGGACTGAAGGTGGGACAAAGTGAATAAACCAAACTGCTAGGTCAATGTGATCCTTGGTGAGATTTTGCCAGCAAGGAAGAAGGTGGGAATAGATTTTGGGTAGGCAACTCTGCATTGCCCCACATAAAAGTTTGTACAGAGGTGGATTACTTCCCACCTTCTGGATTCCTGTTCCACAAGCATAGCCTTTATATCATACATTTCAGCCTCGAGCCACAAAAATCCCTTTTATCAACTACACAAAGAACTCAGGGTCATCCCCAGGTTTACATATGGATGTAGAAAGAGATGAAGCAGAGACTGATGGGTGTAACCCAAATCCAGCCTGAATGAAACATCAGGAGCAGCTGCATGGCTCATCCCTGTAGGGTGGACCAGCTGCCTCCCTGAGAGAGGAGTTCAATGTCCACAGTGCAGACTGCCCGTCAGAGGTCCACCTTCCACCATTCGTTCTAGTAGTGTCTCCTTGTCTGGGCAAAAGTGAATTCCTCTGGTGTTTTGGTTCAAGAGAATTTGAAACAACTGTGGTGGTAGATGAGCGATCACAATATCAGGGGCTTCCGGTTCCTTAAAATGAAGTACGCCATCATCAGTTGAAAGGTGCAGCCACTTTGAGCTTCTAGAGATCCCTTGAGTATCGACCTTCAAGACATCCGCTCATCTTCACTGACCATATGCTTCATCTTAAGTGACCCCCTTAGCTGCTGAATCACTGCTTCAGACATGGCCATGCTTTCCTCTCTCTCATAATATACCCTCTCTGATACTCTTAATGTTATTAGTAGGCAATCTTTAAAATTCCAACTGATTAATGCTTGATTTGGGGTACAGCAAAGAAACAGGGTACCAAGATGAATAGACTCTACTCCCTCTCATCTCAGCAGAGTGCAACTTCAAGAAATAAATGACAAAGCTAAAGCACCACAGCTATACAAAAAAAGCTCTGGATTTTGGAGAAGGAAGAAAATACTTGACAGAAAGATAGTTTCGGGTCTTGATTAGAGTGAGCATATGTCATGGTTTGCTTGGGTCATAATCTATTTACAACTATTGCCTTGGAGTGATCATTAAAACACCTCTTTTACCCTAAAAAGTATCCTGGGTTGGTTATAAATTATATGGTGGACCCTAAGCTTAACTGGTAGGTGGCCCATGTGGTCATCCTCAGAGAATCGAAAAGCAGATGGAGAACTCTGAAGAGAAGCAGAAGTGTGTAATTTAGAAGTCTCCTGAATGCCCCAGGAAGGGGAATGGCCAAGCGCGGTCAATACTGTAGAAAAAGCAAGAATTCTGATGGAGAAGACACAATTAAATAGAGTCATTTGGAGGTCACTGGTAACTTCCAGGGAGCAGCTTCTGAGCATTTTTGAGCCAGAGGTTGCAATTTCAGTAGAAAGGGAAGTGGGTGGTTCTGCACTGCCCACCTACACTTTAGAAAAATGTGTTAGTATAAGCAAAGGAGGAGACTAAAAAATGGGGCAAGTAACTGAGTGAATTGATCCTAAAAAAAGGGAAGAGAAAATACAGAAGTCTCTTAAAATATGAAAAAAATGCTTAACATAAATAGGTAATTAAAATTAGGACTGTGTTGCAATATAATTTTTTGACCATCGTGTTAGAAATGGTGAGATAAAGAGGCACTCTCTTATCACTGTTGCTAGTGAGTAAATTATTATAATCTGAATGGAAGGTGGCTTGGCAGTATGTATGAATATATAAAATGCACACTTCATTTGACCTAGAAGTTTCCATGTTCAGAAATCATCTTGCAGACATACTTGCCTAAGTACAAAATGGCTTTATATGAGGATGTTTGTTATAGAATTACTTATAACATCAAAGTATTGGAAATAACCTAATGTGTTTCAACAGGAAACTGGATAAATGCTAATAGAAAATAATGTTGAGTGCTTACTATGAGTTAGACACCATTTTAAGTGTTTTATATGTATTGAGTATGTTATTTCTTCTCAATTAAGCCACGAGGCACAGATTACTATTATCTCTCTCTTTTTTTAAAAGATTTATTTATTTATTTGAGAGAGAGAGAGAGCAGGGGGAGAGGCAGAGGGAGAGGGAGAGAGAGAGAATCTCAAGTCGACTCCATGCTGAAGGTAGAGCCCCACACAGGGCTCAATCCCAGGACCCTGAGATTATGACCTGACACAAAATCAAGAATCCCACTTAACTGACTGAGCCACCCTATTATCCTTCTCTTATAGATGAGGAAACTGAGGCACAGGGAGATACATAACTTGCCCAGTGTAATATGGCTAGTAAATGGTTGATCTGGGATTTGAACTCAGAGTTTAGTCTCATAACCATTGGTATAGACATGTCTTGTTCTGTAAAACAACAGGGTCTTTATTGTTGCTCTTAAAAAGAATGAGGTAGACCTATACATACTTATGTGGAATGATGATATCCAAGGCATAGTTTTAAGGGAAAAGAGGATGTTGCAAAACACTGTGTTTAATATACTATCATTTGTGTGAAAAATGTATTTATGTCTGTCTATGCATAGTTTCCATCTGGAAAACTATGCAAGAAATAGGGATTCTTTCCGAGAAGATAGTTGGTGGCTGCAAGATGGAGGACAGAGGTAAAAGACTTATGTTTTACTGTGTACTCTTTTGTATCTTTTGGATTTTATAGCCTGTGTTTCTATTCTTTCTTCAAATTAATTTTTTAAAGTAAACAGAAAATAAAGGTGATACAAAAGAAAGAAAATAAAATGTAGGGAATAATGATAAAATGTAGGAGATAAGTGAAAAAATCTGGGCTGGAAAGAGGTAAGAAGGCTTGGATGGGCGTGTGTAGGAATAGGACATGGGCTTAAAGAAAAGGAACACAATGGCCAGCATGAGGCTTTATGGAAATACTACTACTTTTTACTTTTTTTTTTTTAAGATTTTATTTATTTGAGAGAGAGAGTGAGAGTGAGAGAGCGCAAGCAGGGGGAGGGGCGGAGGGAGAGGAAGAAGCAGACTCCCTGCTGAGCAGGGAGCCCGATGCGGGGCTTGATCCCAGGACCCTGAGATCATGACCTGAGCCGAAGGCAGACGCTTAACGACTGAGCCACCCAGGCGCCCACAACTACTTTTTTCTTAATTCGGTAAAAGACATATGAGATGAGCTTTACCCTCCTAACAAATGTTTAAGTATACAGTATAGTATTGTTAACTAATGCACATTTTTGTATAGCAGATTTCTAGAACTTGTTCATCTTGCGTGACTAAAACTCTACACCTGCTTCTATTAGTCAGCTCAGGCTCCCATAACAAATGACATGAGGCAACTGACTTGAACAACAGACACTTGTTTTCTCACAGTGGTAGAGACTGGAAATCTGAGATTAGGGAATCAGCATCATGGGTTTCTGGTGATTTCTCTCTCCCTGGCTTTTAGGGGGCAATACCTTACTGTGTGCTCACATGACTTCTTCTCGTGGGATGGGGCAATGAGAGAGCGAGAACTCTCTGGTGTCTCTTCTTATAAGGGCACTAATCCCATCACACCAGGGCTCTACTCTATGATTTCATTTAACCTTAATTGCATCCTTAGAGGCCCTATTGATGATACAGTCACATAGGTGGTTAGGGCTTCAGTATGTGAATTTGAGAGGGACACAATTCAGTCCATAGCTCCACTGAACATCAGATCTCCATTTCGCACTCCCCTCAGCCCCTGGAAACCACCGTTCTACTTTTTGCTTGTATGAGTTTGACTATTAGAGGTACTTCATATAAGTGGATTCATGCAGCATTTGTCCTTCTGTGGTTGGTTTATTTCACTTAGTATAATGTGCTCATCATCCATGTTGCAGTGTACACCATCTCCTTTTTTAAGACCAAATAATATTCAACAATTTGTGTATACCATGTTTTATTTATCCATTGATCTGTCTATGGATGTTTAGGTTATATCCATATCTTGGGTATTGTGAATAATGCCTCAGTGAAAATAAGTGTGCTTTCTCTGGAATTGTGCATGAACGTTTTCAGCATTTTCAGTTTAGAGGGGTTTGCAGATTTTTTTTCAGGACCTCATAATCTCCTCCCTCTGGTGTCTGTCTATAGCACTGCGGTTACAGTATTAGAGCGTTCTGTATTTGTCTATATATTTACCTTCAATGCAGGTTTTCTGGAGCTGCTACAAGCCGTCCAGCTCCCTCTGGTTCAACAGTGGCCACCAGGCTCCTGGCGTAGGCTGGGTCCCATTAGTTCTTTGAGTTGTGAGAGACAAAAATTAGCCCCTCAGGCAGTCCCCCAAAAAGCTGTAATATTGGACTCATGTTCAACTCTTTCCCTCCCCAGGGAGAAGCTGGGAGTTGGGTTTGTTCTCCTGAAGCTCTGCAGTGAACCGGGGGAGGAGCTACAGTGAGTGAGTGTGTGTGAGTCCAAACCTTTTGCCTTTGTTTTCCACGGCTCCCAGCCTGAGGCCCTTTCCTGTCAGCGTGTAGATTCAGGCAAGACCAAAACCAGTCCCTTGGGCAGCCCCCTGAAAGGTCTGCATGTTGGACCTATGTTTCAGTCCTCTGTTTCCTTCCCCATGGAAAAGTTAAGAACTGAGAGTTTTTTTTTTCCCAATCATGCTGCACTGAACTTGGGGGAACTTTTGGGGGAAAGACTTTGGTAAGTGGGTGCCATGAATTTTCCTACTGGAATCAATGTGGCTTGTTTCTTGCTCATGTGGGGTACATGAGCCTCTTGACTATTTTCTGGATTTCTCACAAAGGGAATTGGTCTGTGTATTATTACTGAGTTGGTATCTCTGTGGGAGGGTCTGGGCCATTCTGCTATCTTGCTGACATCACCCCCAAATACCACCATGCTTTGATTAATGGGTAAAAGTTGCTGCACTGAAATGAGTATATATCCTAACGTAGTTGACACAGAACTTTGAGCTGCTCAGTCCATGAAACCTGCTGCAAAAAATAGTTTGAAAAAGGCCCAGTGTGATATCAGATGGTCACCAACGAAAGGTCTTGTTTTCTGGGAAATTTTACAACTTTGTTATCTCATGCAGAGGGAAAGCACTCAGCCTGGGAATAAACCATTCTATTCCAACACTGATCCAGCCCTGAAGAGTGATCAGGGAAATGGGCCATTATCAGAGGATGCTTCTATAAAGCGTGGAAATGCTCTGGCACTGTAGTGGTGATTGCTCTGTAATACATACGTATTCTTTTAAATGTTGTTTCAGATGCTGTAATTTTTTTTTTAAGTGTGTTGCCAAAAATTCTCAGAAGAATGAAAGAAGTACAAGGACCGACTGACTGAGAGGGACTGACTGTCCTTGTCCTGGCTTTTGTACCAGGAGGATCCCTAACAGTGAGAAGGAATGTTTTGAAGTTGAAGAGAGAGGTTGTGAGTCGGAAAAAAAAAAAAAAAGCAGAAGGAACATTTGGAAACAGCAGGTGGGAGAGAGGGCTGTCTTCCTTCTCACAGGTTTTTGGAGGCCTGAGAACTGGAGGTGGGGAGGATGTCCACTTCAGAAAGGTTTTAGAGGTTAAGGAGAAGTGATTTTCTCAAAATCTTTTTCAAGTCAATGTGTTCCAGGAGCTGGGGTTCCAGAGAGCTCAGGGCAAGTGGCCATGGTGTATACTTAAGAGAGCGAGGGGCAACTGATGTGGAATGAAGAAGGTGGCAATTGTTAGGAATGAGATCACCAAAAGCAAAAGCGACATGGAGAAGCTAGCTCCTTGGCGCTAGTAATTGTAGGTTACAGAGTTGATAGAAGTCAGAGGTTGGGAGGAGGCTGAAGGGGTAAGACTGCTGCGTAGTGAAGATTATTTAGATATATGTATGAAATTAATGAATCTCAAGGTACCCATTTGAAATATTCCTTAATATTCCTGAAATATTATAATCCAGGTGCTGACTTCTTAGTACTTAAGATTTCTGGGCTTTGCTAATGGTAATGCTGATGGGGCAAGCTGACAGAAATTTAAAAAAAAAAAAAATTTTTTTTTTTTTCCACAAAATAGAAAGAATATGGAAGAACTCTTCTGACTTGGCCCGCGTGTTTCAGGATTGAATTCGAACCTCACTCTCAGCCTCTCCAGTTGAGGCCACCTTGATGTTGAAGCTGCCTCCACTAGCAATCTCCAGTCCTGTGTAAAGCCAGCTCAGCGAATTCTCCTTTCACCATTCCAGGCTTCCAGGCCTCAAATAATGCTGATAAGGTTCTTGGTAAAATTTTTATTTATAAAAGAAATATGACCACACTATAGAAATTATGAAAACAGAGGAAACAGCACTTCTGAATCATAGAAGTGAAGCTACCATTTTGAAAGAAACAGTGATATAATTTTGGAATTTTTTAAAAAAAATTGTTTATTCATTCCAGGGAGAGAGAGAATGTGCACAAGTGGGAGGGGCAGAGGTAGAGGGAGAGAGAATCTCAAGCAGACTCCACGCTGAGCCCGGAGCCCGATGTGGGGTTCGATCTCACAACCCTGAGATCACGACCCTGAGATCACTACCTGAGCCAAAACCAAGAGTTGGACACTTAACCGACTGTGCCACCCAGATACTCCTAATTTTGTTTTTTGGCTTTTTTTATTTTTGGACATTCATGTTCTTACAAAGTTTTGATGGTACAGTAAATTTAGTTTTGTACTTCACCTTTTTATATATTTATTTATGGTCATAATTTTCCATGATTGCATAAAATTACCTTTATTTACCAATCTTTAACAGTTCTCTGACACTATGGATTGTTATCAATATTTTTACTTCTGAGGCAGGAGGGAAGGCAGACTTGGGAGACAAGTTGACCAATGGAAAGCTGTTTTGGTTTTAGGCTGACCCTTAACCTAAAAGTCAGCAGGTCATAAAAAGAGTCACAAGATCCGATTCATGGAAAACCACAAGACTCCATTCCCTTCAACAGTAAAAGTCACAAAGGCTGGACGTTTTTAACATTGCTCCCTGTGGGTAATTCCACAACCCTAAGACAATGGAAAAACTAACCCCCAATGTAAATGATAAACCCCAAGGTAAAGAACAAGCCCCTCTCTAGACAGTTAGCTAACTTTTAAACAAACTTATGAAACCCTTCATTAGAGACAAAGGGGGATCCTCTTCCTCATCCGAGAGGAGAGATCCCTACTTTGTCTGTGAAGTAGCTCCTTTCTTCTATATTTAATAAATCCTTGTCCATTTCTCTAAGTGGCTTGCTCTTGAATTCTTTCTCAAGCAAAGCCAAGAAACCTATTGCCGATGGACCTGAGGCCTTCCCTCTAGGGGCCTTGGCCCATCCAGCATCACTTCTGTTAGTATCATCACCAAACATCTTTGTACATATGACTTTTTCTATATGTTAGATTATTTCTTTAAGGCATTATCTCAAATATGAATTACTGTGTTTAAAAAGTATAAACATAATTTTTTTTTTAATTCTTGTTAGTGACTTTGCTAAACACTGTAGTAATATTTTAAAAAAATATTATCTGTGTATCTGAGGTGGACATTTAACATAAATGGGGATCTTATGCTTGGAGAGGTGGACTAGCTTACTCAAGATTATGCAGCTGGGAGATGGATGAACCTGGATATGAACCCAAAGTAGAGAACCAGAAATGAGAAGTTAAAATCTTGTGTAAGTTGCAACCCACCAAAAAAGTGGACATGGAGTTGTTGTTGAGAGCTGCAGTTTCAATGTTCTGTAAAGAAAAAAAAATCAGCCTTTGACCGTAGTGCGATCCTGTTCTGTAAAGGGAAAATTGATAGACTCTACGTGTCCCTAGCAACTAAAGAGTAATATCAGAGTTTTCACTTTATCATTCATTCCTTTGAACTAAGAAAAAATAATGTTGACAGCTGAATGGACACATTACGCAGTAAGGTAGCTTTAACCACTAGTTTAATGGATATGTCACATATGTCAAAACAAAAGCTGTAAGGACCGCATCTCAGACTCACTTAATTCACTGATATCCTTTTTAATCATAGATATCAGAGAGATGTACCTCTCTCTAGGATTAAACTTCTGTCAATAAATTGAACTAAATAATATGCATAGATTTCAAGAATGGATCCCAACCAAATTAAAACTTAAACTGCCATGGTTAAAGTTAAGTAAAAATGTTCAACGATGTGGTCTAAAAAATAATGTATCTATCCTTAAATAATACGGGCCTCATCAAATGACTATGAACAGATAAACTGAAATTCCAGATGTGCATTATGGATAGTTAACAAAACCCAGGATTTTTTCTATAGAAATTATGACTTGTACTTAGTTACAAAGCAGAGTCAACTCTTGCCCAAGAATCTGTTTGGTTCTTTTAATCTCTAACCAGTATTCCTTAAATTAGTGATGGTACCAAAAATATGATCTGAAACCAAGACTACATAGACTTCCGTTTTTTTTCTAATTTCTCAGAGGGATTCACCGGACGCAGAATGAAATTCTAACCCATGAAAAGAATTTTAGAAGCATCTACACTGAACTAAAGTAATATAGGAAGAATGAAAAAAAAATAAATCCTTTGGGGAGAATGAAAAAAAAAAATCCATTCACCAGAAAAGGAAAGATCAGTCTTTTAAAATCCTAACAGGAAAATATCTTGCTGCCATCTAAGAAATGGATCATCGAGCCATGTCCCACTCACTATGTAGTGAGGTTATTCCTTCTACTTTCTACAACACATGTGCCTAAGCTAGACAGCTTTTTTTTCTTTAGCATATCTGATGTAAATCTGTTCAAGTCTAGAAGAGACTAATCTTTCTTTCTCGGTAGGGGTGACTCTCCTTGAATTTCCTTACTTGAGATTTTTATAAGATTATAAATGTGAACATTGAGGAACAAAGTTTAAAGAGAAGGAACTCATAATGTTCATGAATATTTATTTTTTATTTTTTTAATTTTTTAAAAAATTGTATTATGTTATGTTAATCACCATACATTACATCATTAGTTTTTGATGTAGTGTTCCATGATTCATTGTTTGCGTATAACACCCAGTGCTCCATTCAGTATGTGCCCTCTTTAATACCCATCACCATGCTAACCCATTGCCCCACGCCCCTCCCCTCTAGAACCCTCAGTTTGTTTCTCAGAGTCCATAGTCTCTCATGGTTCGTCTCACCCTCTGATTCCACCCCCCTTCATTTTTCCCTCCCTACTATCTTCTTCTTTTTTTTTTTTTAACATATAATGTATTATTTGTTTCAGAGGTACAGGTCTGTGATTCAACAGTCTTACACGATTATACCATAGCCCATACCCTCCCCAATATCTATCACCCAGCCAGCCCATCCCTCCTACACCCCACCACTCTAGCAACCCTCAGTTTGTTTCCTGAGATTAAGAATTCCTCATATCAGTGAGATCATATGATACATGTCTTTCTTTGATTGACTTATTTCGCTTAGCATAATACCCTCCAGTTCCATCCACGTCGTTGCAAATGGCAAGATTTCGTCTTTTTGATGGCTGCATAATATTCCATTGTATATATATACCACTTCTTCTTTATCCGTTCATCTGTTGGTGGACATCTTGGCTCTTTCCATAGTTTGGCTATTGTGGACATTGCTGCTATAAACATTGGGGTGCATGTACCACTTCGGATCACTACATTTGTATCTTTAGGGTAAATACCCAGTAGTGCAATTGCTGGGTTGTAGGATACCTCTCTTTTCAACTTTTTAAGGAACCTCCATACTGTTTTCCAGAGTGGCTGCACCAGCTTGCATTCCCACCAACAGTGTAAGAAGGTTCCCCTTTCTCCACATCCTCGCCAACATCTGTCGTTTCCTGACTTGTTAATTTTAGCCATTCTGACTAGTGTGAGGTGGTATCTCATTGAGGTTTTGATTTGGATTTCCCTGATGCCGACTGATGTTGAGCACTTTTTCATGTGTTTGTTGGCCATTTGGATGTCTTCTTTGGAAAAATGTCTGTTCATGTCTTCTGCCCATTTCTTGATTGGATCATTTGTTCTTTGGGTGTTGAGGTTAAGAAATTCTTTATAGATTTTGGATACTAGCCCTTTATCTGATATGTCATTTGCAAATATCTTCTCCCATTCTGTCGGTTGTCTTTTGGTTTTGTTGACTGTTTCCTTTGCTGTGCAAAAGCTTTTTATCTTGATGAAGTCCCAATAGTTCATTTTTGCCCTTGCTTCCCTTGCCTTTGGCGATGTTTCTAGGATAAAGTTGCTGTGGCTGCTTGTGTTCTCCTTTAGGATTTTGATGGACTCCTGTCTCACATTTAGGTCTCTCAACCCTTTTGAGTCTATTTTTGTGTGTGGTGTAAGGAAATGGTCCAGTTTCATTCTTCTTCATGTGGCTGTCCAATTTTCCCAACACCATTTGTTGAAGAGACTGTCTTTTTTCCATTGGACATTCTTTCCTGCTTTGTCAAAGATTAGTTGACCATAGAGTGGAGGGTCCATTTCTGGGCTCTCTATTCTGTTCCACTGATCTATGTGTCTGTTTTTGTGCCAGTACCATACTGTCTTGATGATGACAGCTTTGTAATAGAACTTGAAGTCTGGAATTGTGATGCCACCAGCTTTGCTTTTCTTTTTCAACATTCCTCTGGCTATTCGACATCTTTTCTGGTTCCATACAAATTTTAGGATTATTTGTTCCATTTCTTTGAAGAAAGTGGATGGTATTTTGATAGGGATTGCATTAAATGTGTAGATTGCTCCAGGTAGCATTGACATCTTCACAATATTTGTTCTCCCCATCCATGAGCATGGAACGTTTTTCCATTTCTTTGTGTCTTCCTCATTTCTTTCATGAGTATTTTATAGTTTTCTGAGTACAGATTCTTTGCCTCTTTGGTTAGATTTATTCCTAGGTATCTTATGGTTTTGGGTGCTATTGTAAATGGGATCAACTCCTTAATTTCTCTTTCTTCTGTCTTGTTGCTGGTGTATAGAAATGCCACTGATTTCTGTGCGTTGATTTTATATCCTGCCACTTTACTGAATTCCTGTATGAGTTCTAGCAGTTTTGGGGTGGAATCTTTTGGGTTTTCCACATAAAGTATCATATTATCTGCAAAGAGTGAGAGTTTGACTTCTTCTTTGCTGATTCAGATGCCTTTTATTTCTTTTTGTTGTCTGATTGCTGTGGCTAGGACTTCTAGTACTATGTTGAATAGCAGTGGTGATAGTGGACATCCCTGCCTTGTTCCTGACCTTAGGGGGAAAGCTCTCAGTTTTTCCCCATTGGGAATGATATTTGCTGTGGGTTTTCATAGATGGCTTTTATGATATTGAGGTATGTACCCTCCATCCCTATACTCTGAACAGTTTTGATCAAGCAAGGATGCTGTACTTTGTCAAATGCTTTTTCTGCATCTATTGAGAGGATCATGTGGTTCTTGTTCTTTCTTTTATTAAAGATTTTTTATTTTTAATTTTATTTATTTGACATAGAGACAGAGAGAGAGGGAACACAAGCAGGGGGAGTAGGAGAGGGAGAAGCAGGCTTCCGGCTGAGCAGGGAGCCCGATGCAGGGCTCAATCCCAGGACACTGGGATCATGACCTGAGCTGAAGGCAGACGCTTAACCGTCTGAACCACCCAGGCGCCCCTCTTTCTTTTATTAATGTATTGTATCACATTGATTGATTTGTGGATGTTGAACCAACCTTGCAGCCCAGGAATGAATCCCACTTGGTCGTGGTGAATAATCCTTTTAATGTACTGTTGGATCCTATTGGCTAGTATTTTGGTGAGAATTTTTGCATCCATGTTCATCAGGGATATTGGTCTGTAATTCTCCTTTTTGATGGGGTCTTTGTCTGATTTTAGGTTCAAGGTAATGCTGGCCTCATAAAATGAGTTTGGAAGTTTTCCTTCCATTTCTATTTTTTGGAGCAGTTTCAGAGGAATAGGTATTAATTCTTCTATAAATGTTTGGTAGAATTCCCCTGGGAAGGCATCTGGCCCTGGGCTTTTGTTTGTTGGGAGATTTTTGATGACTGCTTCAATTTCCTTAGTGGTTATACGTCTGTTCAGGTTTTCTATTTCTTCCTGGTTCAGTTTTGGTAGTTTATACGTCTCTAGGAATGCATCCATTTCTTCCAGATTAGCTAATTTGCTGGCATATAGTTGCTCATAATATGTTCTTATAGTTGTTTGCATTTCTTTGGTGTTGGTTGTGATCTCTCCTTTTTCATTCATGATTTTATTTATTTGATAAGTCTGGCCAGGGTTTGTCAATCTTATTAATTCTTTCAAAGAATCAGCTCCTAGTTTCGTTGATCTGTTCTACTGTTCTTTTGGTTTCTGTTTCATTGATTTCTGCTCTGATCTTTATTATTTCTCTTCTCCTGCTGGGCTTAGGCTTTATTTGCTCTTCTTTCTCCAGCTCCTTTAGGTGTACGGTTAGGTTGTGTATTTGAGATCTTTCTTGTTTCTTGAGAAAGGCTTGTATTGCTATACATTATCTTCTTCTTCTGGGGTCCCAATTATTCTAATATTGTTTCATCTTTTGGTATCACTTTTCTCTCAAATTCTGCCCCCGTGATCCAGTAGTTGTTTATCTCTCTTTTT
This sequence comes from Phoca vitulina, assembly GCF_004348235.1. Classification (NCBI taxonomy): domain Eukaryota; kingdom Metazoa; phylum Chordata; class Mammalia; order Carnivora; family Phocidae; genus Phoca; species Phoca vitulina. The sequence continues at coordinate 18,985,552 of NW_022589717.1, forward strand.
CTCAGCTTCTTTATTCTCCATCATTGGTCTTCTATATCACTAATTCTTTCTTCTGCCTTATTTATCCTAGCAGTTAGAGCCTCCATATTTGATTGCACTTCATTAATAGCCTTTTTGATTTTGATTTGGTTAGATTTAGTTCTTTTATTTCTCCAGAAAGGGAGAAGTATCTTCCATGCTTTTTTCAAGCCCAGCAAGTATCTTTAAAATCATCATTCTGAACTCTAGTTCCGACATCTTACTAATGTCCATATTGATTTGGTCCCTGGCAGTTGGTACTGCCTCTTTTTCTTTTTTTTCTTTTTTTTCTTTTTTTTTGAGGTGATTTTTTTTCCATCTTGTCATTTTGTCCAGAGGAGAATAGATGAATGAGAGAACAAAATGCTAACAGGGTAACAATGACCCCAGAAAAATATACACTAAACAAATCAGAAGAGACCTGAAACTGGGGGAAAAGAAAGGGAAAGAAAGAAAAAAGAAAAAGATAAAACAAAAAGAATATGATCAAATATGATCAAATATGATCAGGCTGGTGTATAGATCAGTGCCACACATTAGATTTTGGGCGTATTTTGTTCTGTTAGAAGAAACTGCCTCCTAAATTTTTAAAGAAAGAAAAACTTATATATGTACAAAAATAAGGGTAAATATGATGAAGGGATGGAATATGCCTGTAAAGATGAAAATTATAAAATATTTTATAAAAGGAATTGATAAGGTAAGAAATTGGTTGAAAAAAGAAAGACGAGAAATTTTAAAAAAAAAAGGGAGAGAATGTGATCAGGCAGGAGACTAGAACAAAGCCATACACTAGAGATTTAGGGTATATTTTGGTCTGTTAGAAGAAACTGTATCTCAAAATTTTAAAGAGAGAACAACTTATATATATACCAAAAATAAGGTTAGCTACTATGAAGGGATAGAATATGACTCTAAAATTGAAAAATAAAAAAGATTTTAAAAAAAGGGATTGATAAGATGTTGGTTGAAAAAGGGAAAAAGAAAAATTCAAAAATAATAGAAAAAGAAAAAAAAGAAAATTAAAAAAATTAACTTTGAAAGACTGAAGAATCAGGGGGAAAAAAGCCATGAATTCTATGTGCAGTATTCCCCTAGTGCTGGAGTTCTGCCTTTCTCATTGATCGGTAAACTTGGTCTTGGCTGACTGTTCTTGCTGATCTTCTGGGGGAGGGGCCTGTTGCCGTGGTTCCCAAATGTCTTTGCCAGAGGCGGAATTGCCCCGCCCTTGCCGGGTCTGGGCTAAGTAATCTGCTCGGGTTTGCTTTCGGTAGCTTTTGTTCCCTGCAAGCTTTCATTGGGTGGCTCAGCTGCCTTCAGCTCAGGTCATGATCCTGGGGTCCTGGGATTGAGCCCCACATTGGGCTCCCTGCTCAGTGGGGAGTCTGCTTCTCCCTTTCCCTCTGCCTCTTCCCCTGGCTTGTGCTCTCTTTCTCTCTCTCTCTTTCAAATAAATAAATAAATAAAATCTTTAAAAAAAATGCAGTATACTTCATCAGATTAAAAAATGAGTCACTCCGAGCCAACAATAAGAGATACAGAAACTATTTCTGCCATAGTAAATGTAGGTAAAATTCAAAGCTTAATGTCAGGAACCAAATGTGTGTGAAGGATAGATCCTTTTCTTTCTCTGCACTTAGTCTAATCTTTGGAGTATCTTCACCACCTATAAACAATCAGGTTGGGTGAAGTATATACAAATCTATGGTCCTCAAACCCAAAGTCATCCCAAACAACTGAACTATTAGTGATGGATGCTACATTATTGCTTACATACATAGCTTTGCTCATTTCTATGAAAATTTTATATAGAGGAGCTTCTGTGTTAACCTAAGAATCAATTAATATTTATATTACATAAATTTTACTGAAATAAGAAATGAAGAAGAGAATAAACATTATTTTGTTGAGATACTCCACCAAGGGTAGGGTTAATTTTTATCCTGTGTATCAATTATTTTTTTCCAGGAATAACATGCTTCTAACAGAATTAGAAGTTTGAGTTATTGATTCAGAAAACACCTGTGAAGGCTATAGCAGAGAGAGAGAGAAGAGAGAGAGAGCAGAATTAGGCAGAGAGCCTCCAGATGACATTTAGGTATGACACTTGTCAAAGGAGAGAAGAAAGGAAGGAAGACTGGGTAAGAAGAATTTCAAACAGCAGTGCATTTCTGAGAATTTCTAAACCAGACCTGGAGCCCTAGGGCAAAGATAGTTCCTTAGAAGAGACTCAGGTCAAGTAAAAACTACCTGGCTTTAGTACCCCAACCATGCTCACTCATTACCTGGGAGCAGCCAAGTAGCTCCTACCTCAGTGTGAAGACCTCAGTGGATCCCAAAGGTGTGGCAGCGTGGTCACTCGTGAAGGGAGATCATATGCCTCCATGACAGCTACACATTTCCTTCAATCATGAACTAAAAATCTACCCCTCTCCATCCATTTCCCAAACCTTGGTTAAGTCCAGAACAGAGATGGAAAATTTAAAGTTTTCCTTTGTATGCCATGGTAGACATTACTAATCTATCCGTGTAATCTTTCCTGCTGGTCTCAGACACAGACACATCATTGTTCTCAACACAGCTCTTGAGGAAGCCACTGTAGATGTGACATGTGAAATAAAACCTAGCTCCTACTTCTGTTTAAGTCTCTGACCTTTCTTTATGAATAGGAGCAGGGATATAGATCAGCACAGTACAGTACAAAAATGAAATTTGGGCTTTCATATATGGATGCTGTTGGACAGCAACACATTTTCAGTGACTCTATATATGATCTCTTTCAAAGAATATATGCACTCTGCCAAAAACTATGGGTACATATATGTATGTGTATGTATCTACACTTATATCTATGTATGAGATATGATTTTTTTCAATCAAGGAAGTCAAATTTATAATCATTTCGTACTTTTAGTATACCCATACACATTTGACAGACAAACTCTTCAACCTCTAAATGATACTTTTTTCTCGTATATAATGAGTTTCTGTGCTTTGGGGGTGGGACTCAGCTGCCTACTTCTTCAATCTGCCAGCCCCAAATGCTTTGCTGACACCGCACTTCTTGGCATATCTTTGTGTGTGTGCCTTTTCAAGCACAATTGGAAGCAAGTCAGAGATGACTGCCTCAAGGTTTGTATCCTTTTATAGAGTACTTGGCATAATCTTCACATTATGGATATTATTCTTTAATGCAAAAATCAAATAATACCATTACAGTGGAGATCAAATTGGGTTTTGCCCATCCACTCCTAACATCTCTCTGAAATTTTTCATTTCCTCAAGTTCCTCCTGTTTGGGGAAGAAAAAAAAAGTCCCTGGAGCAAGAGCTCTCTAAAGAGTTATGCTTATGTATTCAATTCCTGCCACTGGGCAAATCTCCTGACCCAGAGAGATTTATTCTAAAACTTTTATAAATAATCCCATCCCTTTTCATGTACTTCTCCCTGCATTCTAATTATGTTTTTGAGAGAGGTGAGAACAAATTTGATTGCCACCATTCTTATGAGATGAAGCTGGTATAACCTGAGCTGAGGACAGGCCCATTGTCCTTCTCAATATTTTCCCCCAGAATCTTTATCAATGTGTCAAAAACAATTTATTTGTCCTGATTTCATTGGATTTTTGAAAGGAAGAGAAGCTGGAAATACCGAGTTACTCGTTTAGGACTCCGCATAGGGGGTATTGTGAAACTGACTACACTCCGCAGTCCAGCAGATCCAGGGGTGTGGGCTAAGCACCAATTTCAGCTGGGTTGTCTGAGAAGGGAATCGGGCCCCAGTCACCATGATCAGAGGAACTTAAAATTTGTGTGTGAATATGTGTGCTTAATTCTTAACAAATTAAGCCCTGACCAAGTAATTAGGCTGAAAAGAGGGAGTAGAAAATGCTATGAATTGATAGGAGGGAGTGGACGTGCTGGGTTGAAGCACATCTCCCTGACATAAAGTCACAGAAAAACAGAGTCAATGTGAAATTTGCTCGATTCATTGCATCCAGACTTACTGGATCGCTGTGTCTCACAAGCAAGTTTGCTGCAGAGGTGCCAAATACGTGTCCAGGCATGCTTGGCAGGTGTAAGAGAGAGCAAGGGGAGTGGGTGGGGGTGGTTCTATTATTATTATATATTATATAATGTATATATAATATATATTATAAATATATTATAGATGACGCATTAGGTGTTCAGTAGTCCTGTTCTGGAGTTGAGTATGGCCCATTTCCCTTCCCACCCACTTGTAATCATGGATTACTTAGAAGATAGAGAGGCTCCTATAATTAGAAAAAAAAAAAAAAAACACAAACAAACCAAAAATCCGGGTGTTGATTTAGACAAGGTTTTAAACACACAGACATCCCTTAAAAGTTTGGTTCCACGATATCTTTGTCCAATAATAACCAGATTACAGAAGGGGCCTTAGAGGACTCTGAGAAAGAGACCTCTGTAAGAGGAGAAGGCACTTTTACATGCAGAGCTAGAGCCTATCACAAGCTCCTATGCTGGAGTAGGAAGGCAGGTTCCAGAGAAGTGTGGCTGTTGGTATAACCAAGCCTGGCTTCTTGGGTTCGTAAATCTGTGCGGTCATACAGGGACCCATGCTGAAGGGAACCCCACACTTTGGTTAGTGCTCTGCTGTCCCTGTCTTGAAATTCTTAACAGTTGAACAAGAGGTTCTGCATTTTCCTTTTGCAACTGAGCCCCGCAAATTATGTGGCCAGTTCTGACTGCAACCCTTCCCCTTGTCCCTCCCCAGTTCCCATCTATTTGAAATAGGCCTTCCCTTAACTGGTTCCTCCCCTTAACAATAATGTGTGGCGAGGGTAGGGATGGAGATGGACACTTACCAGCTGATTTCTTCCTAAAACCCCGTCAGAAAAAAGACAATTGTTCAGGGGTCGAGAAAGAAGTGATTGAATTACTATTGAATTACCTTCTTGATCTTTCATAAGTAAAGTGACACAACTTAAACAAATCACCATTTTCTGGCCAGGGGGTATTGATCACTGCAGATGGAGCCTCTTTTCATTGTAAATTAAATTCTCTGAAATACTGTCTCCAACACAAGGACTTCTCCCTTCTCATGCTGAGCCTAAACCTGTCAGTATGTCTTCTTGACTTGCATTTCTAAGAGGGAAAAAAATGTAATAATCTGCTAATACAGAGTAAGAGCGCAGGTTGGAGAATTCTAGACTAGACCTCAATTTGGACAAAGTATGAAATGAAATCTGATTTTCAGATCCCCAGAAGGAGGCAGGGCTGGTAAAAGAACGTTAAGTAAATGTCTAGATAGCTGGCACCTCGCAAACATTTTGAGCCTGAAGTTTTAGTTTCTATAGATAGAGTCTGAGCCAGGCTTAGCTCATGTCTGGTCGGCGTCTGTACATAATGCTTTCGTTTGTCCTGTCACCCAGCTGTCCCTCTTGGTTTTTCAATACTCTTTGCTTAGCTTTACTAAGGCAAGGGCTGTCGGAATTGCTTAGGTTTGTACACGTGCTCCAACACCACAGATTAATCTGAAGTGACCTGAATCTATATTCCTTCTCACTTCAGGTTTTACTTTTATCATTTACAGGAACAGTTATAAAAAGAATAAATACACATTTTTTATCAAATTGAAAATATTCTTGTATTATGTCTTTGTAAAAATGAAGCCAGATGAATATTTTTCTGACAGTTTTCAGTGGAAGGATTTTACACAGAAAGGGTACCAAGGGCAATAACCAGAAAATGAACTATTCCTTTTGGAGGAAAGACATGTTGAGAACACGGAAGTAAGTCTTAGGGACAGCATCAACCATGGCGTCAGGCTCTGAAGAAAAATCGTAGTAGCTATGAAATGAGAAGCACCCACATGGTTAGTCATATGGATAATGATCCTTTGCAGGAATTCCATCTTTAAAATCACAAAATATGTAAACATAAAATTCCTCTAACATTGCTTGACGAACACATATTCCTTGAATAGTTTAGACTTCAGATGAATGCATGAGCATGAGAAATTTTGAAATTGCAGGAACATTATATAAAATGTTGTGTTTTTTTATGGTTTGAGATGAAAGACAAAGAAAGTGATAGACTTGGAATATAAATCAGAACCTTATCGAAAATGGCAAAATTAAAGTCTCTATAAAGTACTTCAAAAAGTATCTACAGATGTATATTTTAATTTTTCACTTTTTCAAAGCCTATGAGGCGGGCATGGAGATTATAAGAACAATTTTCGAAAACTCATTGTTAAATCCTTTCTCCTGGCTTCCTATGCTCCCCAGGGAGATGTTCTTGTGTTGGAGAGGGTATGTCAGAGAATTTAATTGTGTTCTTAGCATAAAATCAGACCTGTCTGAGACACTTTGGAACAATTAGCAAATTGTCATCCGTTTATTCTTATGTACTGGCCCCCAGGGAAAATGGGGGACTGTCACAGTGGTGATTACAGGCACTCTTTTTCCTTTACCTTTTCCTGCTGACTCCTAATCCAAACCTCATGCAAATACAGTCTAGAAAAAGAGCAAAATTTAGCCACAAAGCGCCAAACTTATTTTCCGGTTCCATGGTTTCCTCCCTCTTGGTGTTTCACATGGGAGCTGATTTCCATTTCATGCCCCTGAGAAGGAGCATTATCATATCATCATGAAGAACTAAATTAACTCCTATTATCCCTGAGCCAAGAGTCTGAGGTCAGCCGATTGGAATTTATCCTTCTGATTTTAGAGCTGCTGGGGAGCACCGAAGCTAGGCAGTGAACCAGGAGGTACCTGGCGTCCCTCCTGAGGACTGAAAAAAAAGGACTATTGCTCAGGTCTGAGAAGGAGAAGAATCGTTTCGTGCCAAATGACATTAGTGCTGTGATCTGAACCTGTTAAAATTAATTATTATTTCTAAGAGCAAATGCACTTGATAAAGGTCAGCGCCCCTCACTTTTAAGCTCCCATCATCAGATGTAGCTCCAGACACTGAGGCCGTGTGAAATGGCACAAGCTTAGTGGAGGCTCAGCCTCTCTCTGGGGAAATAGCTCAGTAATCGTTGCCTCCAGATGTTTCTTTGAGGAGCCTGCTTCTCTTCTCCCCTCTTTGCCTACAAATCTCAGTGTTTCTGTCTCCATTCTGTTTGGGCCGGTGAGCGAGTCCCGGGGGCTGAAAATGGTGTTAGCAAGCAAGGTGTGTAGAAAGAGTTAACATAGCAGGGCCGGACCTGCTCACCTTAGACAGGATAACACAGATCTGCTTACATGGTTGGCTGCTGACATCAGGGACCTTGGGTTTCAGGAGGGTTCTCACCATTCCCAGAACTGGTGAGAGTGACTCACGGTGCCTGAAGTATTTGTACAAATAACGTGATTTATGTGGGACACCTACTTTGCCTCGGGGAGTCTGGAAATTTGGCGGGGCACTAGGCAGAGGGTGCTCAGGTGACCAGCCCCCCCCCCAATAAAAGCCTTGTGCACTGAGTTTCTAGTGAGCATCACTGGTGGACAACATTTCACACATGTTGCTGGAGGAATTAAGTGCATTCTATGTGAGTCTCCTGGGAGAGGACTTTTGGAAGCATCTGTCTGGTTTCTTTCAGGTGTCACCCCACGTGCCTTATCCTTTCTTGATTCTGCTTTGTATCCTTCCGCTGTAAAAAAAAAAATCACAGCCATGAGTATAACCATAGGCTGGGTCCTGTGGATCCTCCTAATACATCATCAAACCTGGGGGTGGTCTTGGGGACCCTTCAACACACAAGTTACAATAAAAAAATGTTCGCTCCACGTCTCACCTAGACTTTTATAAAATTAAAGCCCTTAGGATGTATCTCTATTATCTGGGGTCACTTTAGATAAGCTCTGAAAGAACTCACCTTAGCATTATGATTTCTGAGAAAGCTTCAATGCAAGCTATAATCTGGAAATCGGCATCACTGTTGATTCTATATTTAAATCAGTTATTTCCATAGTAGTGTGCTGTGCTCTACTCAAATTGGATAGTGTGGCAGCTTTTATTTTTAAAGAAGTTATCTTATGGAACACTTATTCCCTCGGTAACACCGCTAGTTTGTGGAGTGCACACTAAAAAGACCTGGGGTTTGACTGAATTATTTTCCCTGGAGGAGAACTCTGAGTTGACTTTTCTAAGAAATAGAAATAAAAATCTTACATCTGAGAAAATAGAGTAGAGACCAGAAGCTATCACCCTCCCAGGATATTTTTTTCTGTTGTCCGACATGCAGAACTATAGCTTTGGGTGGTTGTATTAAACATTACACTAGATTGTGTCAAAATCCTTTGGAAATTCTTTAGATGGCCGCAGATATCACTTCAAGTTTTAGTAAAATTTAAGTTCAGTAGGGTGGGGGAGGGAATGTTGCATTAAGTTGGCTAGACAGCAAGTGAGGGGCAAAGGTGGGAAAACAAGGCTTCTCCTGAGAGCAGTCCGCTATCCAAATTTTATTCACTTGTGGGCATCTTGTATTCAGTGGCACAGGACCATCAATGGTACTCTCAAGGCAGAGAGTCTTGTGTGGATAAAATGCAAACCCAGCATTTTGCTAACTCATAGCACCAGAATCAAAGTCTTACTTCCACGAAACTGACTTCTCCAGAGTCAGAATGGATCGTTTCTACTATATATAAACAGTTGTATACTTCAACCCCTTTCTAAACAGATCTATCTAGCTCACCAACTAGAATCAATGTGGTTATAAGCTTGGGATTTGGAGCCGGATACCAAATCTGCTTACTAACCACATGGTGTAACCTGTTTATTTCTTATGTCTTGTTATTGCAATCTATAACATGGGCAATGACATCACCTAATGCCAAGGGCTCTAGGAACAGTCACACACAAAAAACCAGTTTGTAAGTGTTGCCGGGTGAACCGGGGAGACCACTGAGCCCTGAGGCCTCTGCCCAGCCTGTCTCCAGGACGGTCTGCGGAGGCTTTTAGTCTCTTCACAAGAAAAGAATTCAAGGACAGGCCAGACTGCCGTTGAGCAGTGCAAGTGAGGAGTTTATTAAAGAGAGAGTACACTCTTGAGGTATGAGAGGGGGTGAGTTCAAGGGAGAGCTGCACCTGGGGTTTGGGTCTCTATTTTTATTAACAGTTGGTAACTAGGGAGTAAGATATTAATTGTTTGGGGAGGGGATTTTGGGGGGAGCAGAGTTTCGTGCTTTTTCTCTCTGACTTGGTCAGGGACTCTGGCTATCTTTGTCTTGGGCCTGTCTGGTGTGATCTGGCTTCTCGTGGCCTTGCTTAGGAATGCTGCCAGGACAGTGGCTCAGGTCATGATTCCAGAATCCTGGGATGGAGTCCCACGTCTGTCCGGGCTCCTTGCTCAGTGGGGAGTCTGCTTCTCTGCTCTTCCCCTGGCTCTCTTTTTCTCTCTCTCTTTCTCTCTCTTGCTCACTCTCTCTCAAATGAATAAATAAAATCTTTAAAATAAATAAATAAATGGTAGCGATTCTGGCCTATCCTTTGTTGTTTGGGAGAACCATAACCTTTGACAGATGGTGAAGGTAGCATAAATAAATAAAATACATTTCTACTCGACTCACTCTAAAGCAATTAATTCCCACGCGAGAAGTAGTTTGATTGAAGAATTGCAGTTTAGGATTGAAAGCATCTCCTCTCATGACTTGTGATTTGAAGCCTATTTCTTTCCCCCACACCTTTTATCACTATGATGGGTTTCTCCTGACTAATAATCACAGGGGCCCCCAATAACCCTCATTTCAGTGAGAAGAAAGCCTGCTTCTTTGTGGTTTCTCCCCTTATGAGTAATGTCATGACACCTTGTATTCCATACTTTTTTTTAAAGATTTTATTTATTTATTTGACAGAGAGAGAGACAGTGAGAGAGGGAACACAAGCAGGGGGAGTGGGAGAGGGAGAAGAAGGCTTCCTGCTGAGCAGGGAGACCGATGCGGGGCTCGAACCCAGGACCCGGGGATCATGACCTGAGCCAAAGGCACTTGCTTAATGACTGAGCCACCCAGGCGCCCCGCCCTTGTATTCCATATTTTAGGTCTGACCAAATTTGGTGGAAACCCATCCAGTCATTTTCTGGGAATGTAGTAACAGATAAATAGGTAGATGTAAACTTCTTTTCATTTATATTGGAGATGATAACTATACACACTGATGTTTGCTCTTCTTCCTGTCTCTAACTAATATATTGACAATACCAAGGTGTGCTTGACGTAACTAGCACTCCAGAACAATGCAGTCCAGAGTATAGATTTTATAGGTGTTCGGGAGTAGAAAATTTACAAAACAAAGCAATCTTTAGGTAATAGAATTAAAGACAGTAAGGTTTAAAAAGTGAAGGGAATGGTGTGAGCAAGCAGGGCAGTTAACTGAAAGTCAGAACAAACATTTCATAGCACTATCATGGGAATATATCTAAAAAGACTAGAAGGACCCGAAAAGGGAAAGGCAAGTTTGCTTCTGTGAGCCATGTGAAGAATTTTATCAGATCCCGAGTAATCCAGACTTATCCTCTGTCATAGTCCCTCTGTATCCCCGTCTCACCTACTGATATGTGGTGCCCTTGATGCATCGTGTTGATATTGCCGAGCTGTTGATCACATTGCTTCCTCAACTCAGAATGATCTTTACCTATTGGTCTTCACCTATTGGTTTTCAATGCTGAAGATTCATTTCACAGAGCACTCTTTCTATGAAGACTTTCTGACCCCAATCCAGGTAAAACTGATCGGAAATTCCTTTGGATCTCCTCTGTACTCAGTAATTACTTAGATCAGAGTACCCATAACACACTATTGCATTTGTTTCTTTATGTGGCTCTTTCCTTCTTGTAGATGGTAATCTTCTTATGGGCTAAGAAACTAATTCATCTTTGTATGTGCCCGACATGAAAGTATATTTTTGATTAATAGCTATTCCCATGAATGAATGCAACATGAAAGGAAAGAAACAGGAATGAAAGAAGGAATGCAAAGGATCTGATACATTTAATAAAATGGTAGAAAAGCAGTGTTTTTCTCACTGAGATTTACTTAAGATATGGGGACAAAAGTTTCTCTTTTCAAGCCAGTGTTCAAAGATGACTAATTACAAAAAGATTAAAAAAACAAAGCAAAACAAAATATGAAATTTTTGATCACTAAGGTGTTTATAAAGAAATTGCAGGGGCACCTGGGGGGCTCAGTCAGTTAAGCCTCTGCTTCGGCTCAGGTCATGATCTCAGGGTCCTGGGATCCAGTCCTGCATGGGGCTCCCTGCTCAGCGGGGAGCCTGCTTCTCCTTCTCCCTTTGCCTCTCCCCCTGCTTGTGCTCTCTCTCACTATCTCTGCCACTGTCTCTCTCTCTCTCTCAAATAAATAAATAAAATCTTAAAAAAAAAAAATTGCAGCCTAGAGGGTGAGTAACACAGACCAAAGAAAAGTGAAACTCCAATCCTGCCATTCACATTTTCTTTTAACAGCAGAAACTTTCAAATTGAAGTTAGATGTCAGACATTTCAGTTGAAAAAGTCCAAAAGTCAAGTGGACACATAACTAAGGTCTGGCAAGAGGTTAAAGACACTTTGCTTTCCTCAAGGCCACGATTAGCCCTTAGAGTATTATCATAGTGTTGGCTACTTCTTTTATATGTTTATTTTTCCACTCTGAAGTTACATTTCAGGCATCAGTGATTTTCCAAGATATTAAAGAATGGGCTTGGCCATAATGTTCCCTCAGGCCATCGGAGCTCTGCATTCCAGCATTAACCACATGAGAAGTTTATTGGCACTAAGATACTTTCTCATTATGAAACACCCAAAAGAACATACTTCTTTTTTTTTTTTAAGATTTTATTTATTTATTTGATAGAGACAGAGATAGCGAGAGCAGGAACACAAGCAGGGGGAGCGGGAGAAGGAGAAGCAGGCTCTCCGCCGAGCAGGCAGCTTGATGCAGGGCTCGATCCCAGGACCCCGAGATCAGGGCAGACGCTTAACGACTGAGCCACCGAGGCGCCCAAAAGAACATACTTCTTAATGAATGTGAACTAGAGCTGGCATTGTTAGTCTTGAAGCAAACACAACAAACTTTCAGCAGCCTCGTTACGTGTAATTATCAATTTTGAAGCTGCGGTATTAGGGCCCGTCATTGGGCGTAGCCAGACAGACTGATCTGCTCGCAGCTGCGACTCCGGAGATTTTGATGCCCAGCTGTCACCTGCTTTCAGTAGATAGTCCTCATGATCAGACTCGGTATTTCACTCTTGGTAAAGCAAACTTTGCTAAGGTGAAACTGGAACAAATATCTCATGATTAGTCTGTCCCTTTCTTCATGTAACATTCCAAATACAAATTCTGTATAACTGAACTAGAAAAGAGAGTAAATGTATATTTATTCAATTCAAATGTACTCATATTAAATAACTATCAAGTGTCAGAAAGTCCACCGAGAACTTCAAGCGATATAAAAAGGTGACTATTTCCCTCTTTCCACTTCCAAGAGCACGCAACAAGGGGCCAAGGAAGAAAAAGATTACAGCGACACGTATACCTAAAGCAAGAAAGAAAATGATGACTTTAGAGTTATAACCATTTTTATAGGGGTTCAAAGAAACAGAAATTCTTATCAGTCTGGGGATGAAGGAAAAGGGATGGGAAGTAAGGAAATCGTCCATGGGAAAATGTGAGGTGGATGCTGAGGGAGAAGAAGGATTTGAAAAGCCAAAGCAGACCTTCAAAAATAGAACAGAGTGAGCATGGAGGCTGGGAACTCTGAGGTAGAATCTGCAGCAGTTCACTTTGGAGAACCATGGGAATTTGAGAACTGAAGGAAGAAAAGAGGAAATTTGGGCTTGATCGCCTTGTGAAGGACACCCAGTTCAAAACAGCAGAAGCTGCATTTACTTTCGTTCAAAAGGGATTAACTGATGTCTTTTGAGACAGCTAATAACATGCAATAACATGACAAGAGTTCCATTTAGAAAGATTAATTTAAAGTTAAGATCACTGGGGCTCAGTCGGTTAAGTGTTGGAGTCTTGATTTCGGCTCAGGTCATGATCTCAGGGTGCTGGGATCAAGCCCTGCTCAACGCTCAGTAGGGAGTCTGCTTGAGGATGCTCACTCTGTCTCCCAAATAAATAAATCAATCTTTAAAAAAAATAAAATTGGAATCACCTGACAGTGAGAAGACAGTTGTAAAATCGGAGTAAAACCTAATGAAAGCCTGAAATTGATGCTTGGAAGTAAAATTGGGAAGGAGGAAATTCTACATAGCAGTAGAGGAATCTAGTACTTGTCAAATTATTGGATATAGATATTGAGGATAAGAAAGGAGTCAAAGATCAATTTAAGATGCAGGGGAGAGTCTGGAATGAGTAATGGGGTAGACATGACACCAGATTAGGTTTTTGATGTGTTGATTTTAAGATAATGTTGGATCATTCAAGTGAGAGTCTATAAATTCTACCAGGTAAAAATACTATGACCAAATTGATGCCTACAAACTTCATAAGCATCATCATCATCATCATCATCATCAAATAAGTTATGAAATGCAAACTTGAACATATGAATATTACATGTGGATGATTCTCCAGTGTCTTTATAAGTGAGATGGTTCCCCTACCCCCTTGGACTTCTATTAGGCACTTTTCACAGCAAAGAGTTGGGTATAAACCCGTGAGGCATATGCAAATATGTGGGTGTTGTGATCTCCTCTATGTCCCTCTGTGCAGTCACTACCATGTTTTTCTTCTGCTGCTGTTTGAGACCTGTTATTTCTAATAGGAAGGAGAAAACCATGTAAAATCCAATAAGCTTCAGGTTGGGTTAAAGTATCAAGGGACGAAAGTATCCTTCTGACGGTAATGCAAGGTGATGTGAATTTTTGCTTGAATTTTCTCTCTCTACTCTCAGACAGGGACAGAGCTTAAAAGGACATCTTTTATCCAGGGCATGAGAGCTCCTCTCCAAAGATGAGCTGTTTGTGTGACATCCTTTTCGAGTTGTCACTTTCCTTTGTGTCAGTCTGGCACAAGCTGGCAGAATCACTTAAACCATCCAGTTCAAACATTCATTGAATTAGGTAACTTTTCTTTCCTTTTTTTTTTTGAATTAGGTAACTTTAGGTTGCCTTCCAATTCTGAGATTCTATGATTTTGAGGGTCTATTATTTTGAGAAATTTTATATTCTTGTGATAGTAACTGGGGTCCTTTTTCAGACAAGAATAGTGTCACAATTAAGAAAACAAATTCTTATATCCATTAATGATGGGGTCTAATATTCTGAGGTATCATTTAGCACTTTCTTTTTTTTTTTTTACTACCCAGTGGCCCACCCCACCCTCCCCTGCAGCTGATGGCTAGCTTTGCCTCCACCTGGTCCCTTTCAAGGCCTGTGTCCCAGGCCTGAAACCTCTGGGAAGCTCTTGCAGGAGAGGTGCCCACAATTCTTAAACTTACACACCAAGACACATCCCAGAATTGGAATCTGGGAAAGCTCGGTCTCTGCCCTATTCTGCCTCTCTCTAGCTCACTAATTTCAGGGGTTATCACAAGCTTTAAAGACAACAATGTGTGCAAAGTTCTTAGCACACAGCCCGGTACATGCTAGGTGGTGAATGTATGTAAGAAAAGGGGTTTTTTGAATTTACATGTATTTCACTTATGTGTTTCAACATCTTGTCTATCTCTGCTTTTTTTTTTTCCCTCACTAATTTTTCTTTTTTTTTTCTTTTTTTTTATTGTTATGTTAATTCCCATACATTACATCATTAGTTTTAGATATAGTGTTCCATGATTCATTGTTTGTGCATAACACCCAGTAGCACTTTCTTTTTATGTGAATGACTTTTATAAATGTAAAAGAAATATTTGATGCTTGGAGGAGGAAGATTTTTGGAGGGCAGTTGGTAATTTTGAAGGTTTAAATACAAAATATAAATACCTATTTGTGTATGCATATAAACATATGTTAGATTTAAGTGGAAAACAGCAGTAATAAATTTATGAATAATCATTAACTATCTTAAGATGAGAATTGAAGGCAAGAGGAAATAATTATTAACAAACCATTGGAGATTTCAGTTTAGTATCTGAAAAAAATATTCTGGAAGACTAATGACATTGAAGTGAGCGCCAATGTAGAGAAAATTTTCTGTAGAGATGATCTGAAATTGGAATGAATGTCTTGCTGGGTGGTCAGATGAGAGATTAGAGGATGGGTCAATTGTCCCATCCACGATCTAAGACTTATTCAAGTACCTGTCAACCTCCAAGTTGAAACAGCTATTATATGCCCTTTGCAAATTGAAGCAGATAAAAATAAACATAGTCTATATCAAACACAATGCTACATGCAAATGTGTCATAATTTTTTATGGCTTCTCATTATTTCCAACTATCACCATATCTGTATGGAAAATACAGATATATTTATTTTAAAGCTTATTATGGTTTGGTCCTATGTGATCTTTTTTATCTAATTAATTAGGAAATCCAATAAGCCTTTATTGATCCCTTCTATATGCCAGGTACTTCTTCAGATACTGGAAACATAAGCAGTGAAGAAACTATTCAAATAGCCTTGCCTTTAGGGAGATTACATTTTACCAAAGGGATGAGGCTAATAATTAAAAAAAAAAATACAACACATAGTATGCTAGAGGGTGATAAATGCGAATTAAAAGAAGGCTTGGACAGGGAATAAGAAGTGTGTGTATGTTGTGGGGAAGTATTATTACAGTTTTAAGCAAGGGGGTGAAGGGAGGCCTTACTAAGAATGTGGTAAAAACCCAGAAGATGAGAAAGGAAGTCATGGATACGCTGGGGGAGAGTATTCCAGGCAAAGGAAACAGTAAGTGCAAGTACCTTAAGGTGAAGGTAGGTCTTGGAAAGGAGCAACATGATCTAATTTATTTTTAAAGGATTACTGTGCATGCAGTGGGTTGAGAATTGACAAGGCAGGCAAAGGCAGAAGCAGAGAGCATAGTCTAGGAGCTATTTCCATAATTACAGTGGGGATCTTAGATTGGGCCAGAATAAGAACCAGCCGCAAATGTGGTCAGATATGGTCAAAGTATATTCTGAAGTAGGACTGCTGATGGATTAGTTATAAGGTATGAGAGGAAGGGAAACTGAGTGCCTGGAAGGGTGGTATTGCCCATAACTGAAATGGAGAAGACTGTAAGGGAAATACATTTAGAAAAAAGGTCCTAAGCTCAGTTTGGGTATTTTATTTTTTTAAATTTTAAATTTTTTATTTTTAAAAAAGATTTTATTTATTCATTTAGCGAGAGAGAGCACCAGCTCTCTCCCAGTGAGGGGGTTCGGGGAGGGAGAGAGAGAATCCCAAGCCAACTCAATGTTGAGTGTGGATCCCAGTGTGGGGCTCCATCCCATGATCCCAAGATCAGGACCTGAGCTGAAATCAAGAGTCAGCGGCCCAACTGACTGAGTCACCCAGGCACCCCTCATTTTGGACATTTTAAACTGAATATGCATATAAGTGGATGAAAGAAGTTCAGGGAGAGAAATGGAATTTTTGGCCCATGGATGACATTTAAACTATGATACTAAATGAGATTAGATGAAGTTACCTAGACACTGAGTACAAGATAGGCAGTTCCCTAGGGCATCCAAGCATTAAGAGATCAGAGATGAGGAGGGAGTGTGAATCAGTGAGGCAGGAGGAACACAGACGAGGTACCTGGAAAGGGAAGAAAGCATTTGGAACAGGAGGATGTGATCAGCTGTGGTAAATGCTGCTGGTTGGTCAAGTTCAGCGAGGATGACAAATTGACCATTGGATTTAGCACATTGTAGGAAATTGGTGACTTTGCTAAAAAACAAAAACAAAATCCAAACCCCCCACAACTTTGGTAGAGTAGTAAGGATGAAAGACTAACTAGAGATCTAAAAGAGATCTCAAATTTTAAACTCTATGATTGGTTACTGTTTATTAACTCAAAATCTTTCAAAAATTTCAGAAGGTAGGCTACACAATATTGTAAGTGGGAAAATAAACAATCACTATAAATGATACATGTTCATGAATAGCCATCCACTAGCTAGAAATATGAGAAAGGAGTTGGAGTAGCTTTGGAACTGCTGACTGGAAAAACAAGGTAAAACAGTGCCTACTGGAATTCACACTGTTGGCATGTATTGTCCCATGATTTCTGTTTATATTCTGTGCAATGAAGCAGAGTCTGATATTAGCATGGAAAATGGAAGAAAATTCATCTACTAAGCTTGGCTTGAAGCAGCAGTTTTAAATTTTCCCAGGTTGAGTTGAGTTTGGAAGTTGAGATCACAACCAGCCAAGAGTTATACTGGTGTATTTGTATACTTGTAGAAAACATGGAGAAAACCATCCTTATATTCAGGACAATGTACATGTCCTATTAAGAAAGACAGAAAGACAGAAATAAAAAGAAAGGAAGAAAGGAAGGAAACAGATATTTATGAGCAATTTAAAAAGCTTTGTTCTACTCAAAAATGGGAAAAAATTAAAATGAGTAATGTTTGCAAGACAAAAAGTCAAATTAACAAATATTTATTGAGTATCTACTATTATGAAGGCAGTGTAATAATGCCATGTGGAATACAAATATCATGCAGTATGTCACAGATTTTGCCTTCAATGACCTTAAAGTCCATTAAAAAAAAGAGAAAAAACCTAAATGCTAGATAACCACATGTGATTTAAAAAAAATAAAGAGAAAAATCTAATAGCCGTCATGAGGTAGCACATAGTTAATAGTACAATCAAGGAGGCTTTTAATATTACAGAATGCTTGGAAAAGCAATTTAGTAGGTTTTGTGAAATAGGTCAAATTTTGTTCAGATATTAGACACAGTCACTCTCCTGGTACTCAACACCAAATAGGGGAAACATACGAACAAAAAATTTCAACAGAAATGCCAACCAAGGATATAAAGGTATATGATTAGAGTTATATGGCAAATAACTTTATTAAAAGGATTAAGGAAAGATTTCATAGATCCAGAATTTTGAGCTGAGTTTTGAAGGATAGATAACATTTAGAAAGGTAAACTAGAGACAAAAATAGCCCCAAGGTTTTTTAGGACTCTACACAATAACAAGTATTTGTAGAAAACAATTACTCATTGGAAGGATATAATAAAAGTAACATTGTAGAATTATTTTTTTATAATGGTGTTGCCATCAATAAACCAAAGAAAGAAGAGACTTTATCGTAATAGGGCATCAGAATAACACTCAGTATTTGTCTCTATTTAAATATTACACAAATGCCAAGTGTACTGGTGAACATTATGGTTGGCTACTTCAATAAAATATATGTCTACGTACTTATAAAAATGTTACAATGTATTTACAAAAATTACAAGCAAGTGCTACCTTCTCCATATGCTAGGTGGCACTTAAATTACAAATATGGCATTTAGGAGCAAATAGCTGTGTCTGGATTGTTACCCTCGCAAACAAACATGCCATTCAAAGTATAATTTTTAAGAAGTTAAAGCCATGAATCACAGAAATATATAGTGAGAACATGTCAAATATACTTAACTCATTAATGAGGGAACTAGTAGAATAACTAAACTACATCAAAAAAGCATCAAAAAGATTTATATAGTCAACTTAGAAAGGCATGCTGAAATAATTTTAAGTTAGACACGTAACTCGTTAATATCCTACAGGTCAATAAAATAATAACCTTTTCTATCAGATGGCAATCATTGCATCTCTGACAGACAAACCCTTTGACAACCAACAGACAAAATTTCTGGATAAAGCCTTGTTAAAGTAGGGGCACCTGGGTGGCTTAGTCAGTTGCGTGTCTGCCTTTGGCTCAGGTCATAATCCTGGGGTCCTGGGATCGAGCCCTACGTTGGGTTCCCTGCTCAGCGGGGAGCCTCCTTCTCCCTCTCCCTCTACTGCTCCCCCTGCTTGTGCTCTCTCACTCTCTCTGTCAAATAAATAAATAAAATCTTAAAAACAAAACAAAACAAAAAAACCTTGTTAAAGTAAACATATATTTGCAGAGTCCACACCTAATCATGAATAAATAGTAAATCAATATAAAGCATATCATATAGAGAAATAATCTTTGAGTAGGTCTATTAGATGATGCTCCAGTATGACATTGAAAAGGCATGCAGTCACCTTTTTTCCTTATTTATAAATTTTAGGATAGTTTTTAAAAAACTTTCCTTGTGATTATAAATAATCATTAGAGATTACGCTGTTTATTACAAAAAAATCATATATATATATGAATGAATTGTAGGCTTTATATATATATATATGTATGAATGAATGAATGAATGAATGAATGAAATTTATTCTCAGATATGATACTCCAGTCACATCTTTTACTGAACAATTGATTTACCTAATTATATTCTGGTTAAAAAGCACAGAATATTAGTGAACTTATGTAAATAACTACATGGCCATGGAGAGGAGAGACTCAGTATCTGTTCCTGATCACTGATGGGTCAATGAATAAAAGATACCATTTTTAAAAATTATCATTTTAATTTGCAAAAGCATATTCTACTAATAGAAATGGCTTGCTCATATATTCATCAGAAAATAGTACATTAAAAAATATTACCAACAATATTCCAAAATGAATTATTTCTTCTAAGTTCATTCAGTCCTACTAAATCAATTCTTTTTCCACTGGATCTTGATCAGCCGTCTGCTTTCATGACGTTGCATGCTTCTTGATTAAAAAGGGCTTTTGAAATCTCGAATCAGTCCCCTGGTAAAATCTAATAGTTATCTAAGTGATGTTGGCTTAGAAGCCTGTACTTAAAAGTCTATCTCTGGAAGTATCAGTAATGAGTACAGTCTTTTCTCTGAGGCCCTAAGAACATGCTTCTTTTTTGAGGACCACATTTCTAGACCATAGCTCATAATGAGCCTTTAGGCAAACATGAGAGGAAAGTATAAGCCATCTGTTGATGGTAAGACTAAACAGCAGTGATTAGTTTCTTACAGTAGGAACATTATGAAATTCAATGGGAGGAAAATTCTCTTTTGGGTTATAACACATAATGGTATCCTGAGGATTTCATCCAGATTTCTCCTGAAGGTCAAACATTATGAACAATGAGGTCATTGCCTCAATCCTGAAGACTTCCAATTCTTTCTGTAATGTGGATAATTCCTGAAACATATTTATGTTAATGGCATTTTCCTGTACAAAACTAACTTAGGGAAGGCAAAGTTTCTCCTGATTTGATAGCTTTTTCCAAGCAGCTCTTACAATAGTGCTGAACTAATTAAGAAATACTGAGCATATCAAACAACTTAATTATTATTAGTATTCCTCCTTTAATAAGATGAAAGAATCTTTGTAGGTACCCAGGGACTTCTAGAAAACCCCAAACATTATTTAGGTATTAAAGATATCTTGAAAAAAAATACTTTTCTGAATCTAGGACCTGATTTTAGGAGAGCAAAATCAAAAGAGTTATCAGAGGAGGTTAGACATGTAATTATGAGAAGAACATAGATGCCTAAGAAAAATAAATGGTTGTAGCCTGGCTACCTATTAATCATAACATCAAAAGAATATTTTAAAATAAATACAGCACAAAATAACCTAATTGTAAGGTATCTCTGCTCTTTCAGAAGTAATTTTTGTTCTTTGTCTTTTTAAAAAAATAATCAAGGGCATTGTTACAAAGCCGGTAGAACAAACAAAAAGTTATTCTGATGAGGTACAGAGTCTCTGTTGTTTGAAAAATTGCACAAAAGCTAAAGAGTAACCTTTTAGTATTTTTGCTAAGAGGAGCTGAACACTTCAAGATCAATTTGTCATCTTAGCAGAGAGAAAATCTGAATTCTGGGACTGCATTAATATAATCTTTGGCAGTAAAGGACTCACAAGCTTTTTTTCCACCCCTTATGTATAAACTCATCAAAATTGCACCAACACATTTCATTGCTTCTTTTTAGGGACATCCTTTTTGGGTATTACAATCCAAGTCAAAGAAAATTTACTTTCTTCGAATTTACGGTTTGCTATAACACTTAAATATTGTCATTCACTCTATTCTTTCATATTCGGCAACAACCGGATGCTTTATTTTAGGACAAAACTATTTTCTATTTCCTTAAAAGAAATAACAGAACTACATTCCATTACCTTGTATACACAGTTGTGTTTATTTTCCATTATTTTTCTGCATAGATTCTCATCCATCCATGTTAATCACAACTTTTAACCAATGTACCAAGTTCTACTTCATAGCAAAAAATGAAAGGTAGGTAATTGAAAACTGTCTGCCTTATACAAAAATTTCAGCAGACCAGAGAAGCTCATAAGTACAGATTATACAACCTCTAAAGTCACATTCCTCTTTTTTTTTTTAAGTTTTATTTATTTAATTGAGAGAGAGAGCATGATCGTGTGAGTGGGGGAGGGGCAGAGGGAAAGAATTTTCAAGCAGACTCCCCACTGAGCACGGATCCTAACACAGGGCTGGACCCCAGGACTCATGAGACCATGACCTGAGCCGAAACCAAGAGTCAGACACTTAACTGACTGAGCCACCAGGCACCCCAAGTCATTTTCCTTTTACACCCCTTTCTAAAGTGGCAACAATAAAAATGCTCATTAACAGGTCTCAAAGGTATAGATACTTTATAATATTTCAAAATAAAAATTATGCCTGATGACCAAATTTTCAGTGTTCTATGTTATTTGGATATAATCTATGCGCCCAGATATTATCTATTAATTGTTCTAATATTAATCAAGGTCTCAAATTTAAGTAAAGATCTTGGAAATTTTGCTTGAGTTGACAAAAATAATCCTAATAATTATCTATATTTAAAAGTTTTCCAGTATTATAACTCAATTAATTGAACACATTATTTTATATCTTTTATAATCTTAAAATTTATATAGAAGAATATTAGTTAATCTGAGCAATAAACCAGTATAGAATTTTAGTGCATTCATATTAGCAGCCTCTTTATGAGAAAACAAACCAAAGTCTTAAAAAAAGAAAAAAGTTTTTCTTATATTTTACAGTGATAAAACTCAGGAAAAAAGCATATAGCTGTTTTTAAAACCCCAGATATCCAACCAATTTCATTTTCTCAAGGATTCATTTTGAGCATGAGAAACTGAATTCTTATATAAAAATACGCAGCCAATAGTTTCTGAGAGAAGGTTTTTTTCCTCTTTAAAAGTCTATGATTCCTGATTTGAACCACAGGGCATGGAAGATTATTTAAGTACTATT
Organism: Phoca vitulina; assembly: GCF_004348235.1. Lineage (NCBI taxonomy): Eukaryota > Metazoa > Chordata > Mammalia > Carnivora > Phocidae > Phoca > Phoca vitulina. The sequence continues at coordinate 19,007,770 of NW_022589717.1, forward strand.
TTCTCAATTCTCTCAAAGAAGGTCCATAACTAGTGCCATTGTAGTTGTCTCAGAGAGAAGTTAATTAATCATATACAAAGGATGCCCTAGGGAATTAGGTTTAATTCTCTAGTGGATGGGGGAGGAACCATTAAGAATGGAGACGAAGTAATAGAAAGTTCTGTTACCTTTTTTTGTGGGAATTCTTGTATTTTCTTACATTTATATAAGCCTTATATTTTATACTATTCTTTTGATGACAGAACACAACATGACATGCAGATAGATGAAAGACCTTCTCTCAAACGAGAGAAGGCTGTTACGTGGAGCCACAGAGAAGGTTGTACCCGGGGACAGGTGAAAGGAAGCTGGAGCTATAATGGGAAGCTTACATATGGCAAGCCTGGTGGGGTTACCTAGGTTTCATGAGCTCTCTATGGAAAATTTGAAAAATGTTGGCAGGCTTTGGGGCAGAGAGGCTGTCCCTAGTTGTCTGGTCCCTGGCCCCACAGTGATTGGGAAGGCTATATAGTGGCCTGGAGTTTGAGAACCCTCCAAAAGAAGTGGCTGGTATGCGGCCTTGATCAGCTACTCAAAAACATGCCCTAGTTCCAGCCAGGGCCTCAGAACTAGCTAAAGACAGCATTTAACAAAACAAAACAAAATAAAAAAAGATGGTACAGCTTATTAGTTTCTGCAAACCAGTCAGTGCCCGAGATCGATAATTTAAGATAATTTATAATCCTGCTTATTAATACACCTGGAAAAAAGGAACATTGCTTAAACTCACACAATATGAGGTAAAGGCCTTTCTCAGTTATTGGCAGATGGACACGGAGATAGTGTCTTAGTCAGCTTGGGCTGTCACAGCAAAAGCCACCAACGGTGCGGCCTAAGCAACAGACATTCATTTCTCACAGCTCTGGAGGCTGCAAGTCCAAGATCAAGGTCTCAGTGTGGTCTGGCTGTGGTGAGGACTCTCTTCTCAGCTTGTAGATGGCTACCTGTCCCCTGGGTCCTCACTTGGCAGACGAGAACAAGCTCTCCAGTGTCTCTTCTTATAAAAGCACTAGTCCCCTCACAAGGACCCTACTCTCATGACCTAATCTAACCTCAGTTACCTCTCCCAAGCCCTATCTTCAAATACCATCCCATTAGCAGGTAGGGCCTCAACATATAAACTTTGGGGGGACACAATTCACTCCACAGCAGACAGCATGCAGCTTTGGATCAACCACCTCAGCCTTCAGTCACAAGTAAATGCAGGACACACAGATTCCAAAGTCTCAAAAATTATGTCCAGTAGGCATGACATATTTTCTTAATTGAATTAAGCTTAAATAGAGGTAAACTTACTACGCAAAAAGATGAACACAGTTGGCTTGATGTTGATGCTGCTGGATTCTCACATTTCTTTAGAATGGCCTGCTTGTGGGCCTTACATTGGTTGACATGTGGGAATTTGGCTTTATGAACGCTCCCTTTATTGTCAATTGTTAAGGGTGTTTTTCATGCCCAGAGCATTGAACTCTGTGGTACCGGTCTGCCTACATTGTTTGTAGAAAATATGTTATTTGTGGTGAACACCTGCTTTTCCTCTGGGAGTGTGGGATTCTGATAATTGTGGCTAGTAGTGCAGGTAGAGAGTATTTGCATTACCAGCTTCCAATAGAAACTCTCAGCTCTGTGTCTTAAGTAGGCTTCCCTGGGCAGAAAGACTCCATCCATGTTGCCTTAGCACATTGCTGGAAGAAGAAGCATGTTCTATGTAACCCTGGTGAGGAAGAACTTTGGAAGATGTGCCTGGATCCCCCTGGACCCCATGATGAATCTTTTTTTTTTTTCTTTAAAAGATTTATTTATTTATCTCAGAGAGAGAGAGAGAATGAGAGAGAGAGAGAGAGCACGAGTGGGAAGGGCAGAAGGAGAGAGAACACGAGAATGGTCAGAGGTCACCCAAAGCACATACAAGCAACAAACTCCAAACCTGACCTCCTGTAGTCTCTCCCTCTTAGGGAATCGATGCCCAACATTTCCGTAGAGAACACCAAAACTAGATTCTTTTTTTTTTTTAAAGATTTTATTTATTTATTTGAGAGAGAGAATGAGATAGAGAGAGAGCATGAGAGGGGGGAGGGTCAGAGGGAGAAGCAGACTCCCTGCTGAGCAGGGAGCCCGATGCGGAACTCGATCCCAGGACTCCAGGATCATGACCTGAGCCGAAGGCAGTCGCTTAACCAACTGAGCCACCCAGGTGCCCCCAAAACTAGATTCTTAAATATTGTTGCCACTTACAGGGAATAACTTGCTGACTTTGTGCAGACCAGAACGAGAACCAAAGTTGACCATGAACCAGAAATGAAAACAGAACAGCATAGGGGAAAACAGCCAGGGGAAAATAAGTCAGCAAAGGTTAAGTTTCTATTGCCACTTTTGATTCACTTTGGAGGAGCAAACTAAAGTAGATACAATGTTGCTTCAAAGATCCCTTGAAGGTCAGGCTTATACAATCCATAGAGAAAAGCATGCTGAAATATGAGTTATAAGGGAGAAACAGAATAGGTTCATGTCCTACAGGGCAATAAAGCTATAACCTTTGGAGTTTTCTGACAAAAATCATTTATATCTCTTCCAAATAAAAATTAATGTGTAACTTCACAGAATCTGGGCCTTAATCAGTGGTATATAGTGAACTCAAACAAAGGTACTTAGATGATACAATTCTTAAGTGAATCTGTTAGGCAGTGTTCCAATATGACATCACAGAGACACGTGGTCATTCTTTTGCTCTTTTTTTGAAAATTTAGATATTTTTCCTTATCAAAGTGGTAACAAATATATCAATAATAAACAATTGTATAGTTAATAGTATACTGAAGAGTATATGAAGTTATAACTGGAAAACAGATTTAAATCAGAAATAAAATTTACTTACGCAAACATAATTCTAACATGAAGAACTTATGCCAAAAGATCATTTAATTCATTCAAATGAATTAGTTATGTTTATGAAAGGATGGTGCTATATGGATACCTTAGTAACACTGGAATAAAATAATGGGTAATAAATTTTTCAGGGAGGATATAATCATCCTGTTCATTTTAATTAAATCGATGGAAGAGATTTCTGTTACTTTGAGGTATAAAGAATCATGGAAAAGTATTCTTCATAGGTTGAGAATTACAGTTTTGTAAGATTTTTTTTCTGTGAAATAATGGAGATCGTTACTAATGCTATTCACACTTGAGGCTATAATCCGCCTCACCTATGCCATGCTGCCGTATGACTCCTCAGAAATGAACATAACTTTCAGTTAGTTGTATGCTAGGTAAGATCAAGCCGGAGGGCATGGGAGGAAGAAGAGGTCAATGAATATGTTTGACAAAAATAAGGGCTCTGTACTAATGCACTATGGAAGAAAGCTTGATAAAACAAGTGGGCTTATTTAACATTTATGACCCTGGCTATTTCATAAAATCTCAAGAAATGGAATTGAAGTCTAATAAATTAAAAAAAAAAAAAAGGACCCTTTGACTTTCCTTGCACCGGATGACAGAGATGAAGGGCTCATCACACGTGAGCTGAGCTAGCTACAGCTTGCAAGGAGACTGATACTGCTCTTGTTACTTCCTATACCTAGTTAAGGGCTAGTATCATCTTCCGCATTTGACAGATTGGTCAGAGTGCACTGAGAAAAGATTAGTGGTTTTCAGGAGTTAAGGAGCGGGGATGGAGATGGCAGGAACTGGGCAAAGCTATAATAGGACAACTTGAGGGCTAGCCGTGGTGTAGGAAATATTCTTAAGTGTAATGATCTTAACAATCTCTTATGGTTTGTCTCCCTCTCTGGTTTCATCTTGTTTCATTTTTCCCTCCCTTCCCCTATGATCCTGTGGGACGATACAACTTAAAGGAACTGTTGTAGCTCTGCTTTTGTTTCTCCCTTGACATTGCTTAGGGACAAACAGTGCCTGTCCTTGAACCTGCTGCTATTCAAAACTCCAGTGGAGCTGTCATCAGAAGTAAATTAATGCTAGATAAGAAACCTTGTAGCTATAAGGATCAGATTAAAAAAAATATTTAAAAAACCCCAAAAGACCAAGAACTACTTTTAGACAGTCACTTCCCAAACACTTCCCCTATCAAATTTTCCAAGAGCTGATGAATTGCAATTTAAAGAGATACTTCTAATACACTTATCTCCAGGAAACGAAAGAATTATTTTGGGGAGGGGTTTCAAAGTGCTTTATTTTTATATTTTTCTTTTAGACCCTGGGTCTCTCTATCCTAGGTCTTATCTATCCATCATCCATGAGCTCACTGGGGCTCACTAAACTGGAGATGTCTTTCCTCCAACATCTACTGGCCAACAGTGTAGCTAGTACCTTCATGGAAAAAAGAGCTCACAGGCCAAAATAATAAAACTTTTGAAGACTGCAAAGGTATTTCAGAAGTGTTAAGAAACAAAATCCAACTGAGGAAATTTGAAGATCTAATTGACTTTATTTAATGATTCATGAATTGGGCACCATCCCATCTGGCAAGCAGAAAGGAGCTCTAAAGAGCTAATAGAAAATGGAAGATTTTTATAGGCAGAAATGGGCAGAACAAGGAAATAATTAGTAGAAGAAAAGAAAGTTGGTGTTTAAAAAAAAATATCAGCCTTAAAAATTCCCTAAGCACACAAAACCAGTTTAGTCATACCAACAAGGCTTAAATTAAGTTTATTTTACAAGACTAACTTGACCTGGGTCATTTCTGGCTTATGCCTCTGTTAATTATAAGCAAAACTTGAAATGTTTCCCACGGTTGATACAATGTCATTTTAAAAATTCTAATATTATAACCAATTACTGTGAAAAATAAACAGTCACTACCTTCTCACTGTATAAGCTGCTTAGAACGATCTACCTCTGAGCCTCATTCCATGTTTCGGTTTGAGTGCTCCCAGTTTAAAAACTGTCTTTTGGTTGTTGCAAATTACTACTGTAAGTTTTTATTATTTCTGAACTTTTGACATTTCTTTCTTTCAGGCAATGTCACCTTCCTATGGGAAAAGGGCAGGGGGTCGATCATACAGATACCCTCACTTCTGAACAGAAAATTCCAGACTGACTAAATAAAAGTCCCACTCCCCTAATGAAGTCTTGCTTTGCTCTAACAGTGGCAAGTGACTCCATTTCAGGCCTCTTTCTTTCTTTGTTTCTTTCTTTCTTTCTTTCTTTCAAACAGACGAAAAACAACATATGACATTAAAAATCCCATTAGAGCAAAAGTAAAAAAAAAAAAAGAACCAAAAAAGGAAAAGTAGTCTAATAAACATATGAAAAGGGGTAATATGAAACAAGAATAAAATAAGTTTAAAAAAATCTACCTATATCAATTATGAAAGATCAGTTAGAATAGAGTCATAGAGAAACAAACCTCAAAGAACTAAACAAAATAAAAGATCTCAGCCTGAAAGACCCTAGAAGGGCAAAGAAAAGAATTGGGGAAAAATTCATACTTTGCCGCACTAAAATGATATGTTTGAATATCAAAGACAAAGAGAAATTTTTGAAAGTTGACAGAAGCAAAGGTCACATATAGAGGAATAAAAATTGGGTTGATAATATTTTTTAGTAGAAAATGGATGTGAGAAATAATGCAATACTGTCAAAAGTATTGATAAAAAGAGGCTAGAATGTTATATAAGGCTAAACTCTTGTTAAGTCTTTAGCATCTATTAGAGACTAAAGCCATTTAATTTTATCCTGAAAGCAAACATGAGGTTTCTGGAACTAAAATCAGAGTTATTACTTAAAGCAGTAACTGTGCTCATACCCCTTTGCCTCAACCCAGAGGCTATGCAAAGAGGCAGACAGCACCCTGCACCTTTGGGGACCATAGAGGAGGAACCCTGAAATTAGGAATTTGGAAGTTCATTTGGATCAACTGCCACCTTTTCTTCTTAGAGAAGGCGATAAACTTAATCTCCTGATGTAAACAAATCCTTCTTGGAAGACAAGAGGGAAGCCCCTGGGTTTTTACCTTTTAAACTGTAAAAAAAAAAACCTTTCTAGGGGAAAAATAAGGCAACCATTTTAGCTTATAACCCTCAAAATGGTTTCATGTTTTATCTCCCTTTGAAATGTAAGCATATATCTCTAGGCAAGTAAAAATCTCCATAGAGTTCTTTCACCATCCTTTCAGTCACCATTAAAATTTCAATGTTTGTCCTTTAACCAAGGATTCTGTTTTCTTCACTCAGAAAGTCCTAGTATGCAGAAACATGAAAATATTTACTTCTTGACCTCTGTTATTCAAATAGAAGAATATGATAAAAATATTCCCAGACTTTCAACACTTCAGAAATTTGGTACAATAAACCCAGACTGAAAATAATTTTGGATACAGTTCATGAATAAGAGAAAAGACAAATCCAGGAGATGCTATGAAAGATATATGAAAAAAAAATAACCAAAACCTTGTTAAAATTATGTTGTCTTTAAAAATTATTAAATCCAAGAAAAAGGAGAAATAAGTTTATAATAACCAAGAAATGAAAACATGTTAACATGATGAAGGAGGGTTCAAAATGGTATATAAGCAGCAAAGTATGTAAGAGCTTGCTAAAATTCTTGCCATTAAAAAAAGGTACCAGTCAAAAAGAAACAAAAATAAACTTAGAAACAATAGGAAAAACTGAAATAAGAAATTAAAATAACAGACATAACTTCATCAATAATTATAATAAACTTAAATGGATTAAACAACGAATAAAAAATCAAAATAATAAGTAAGGGCACCTAGAGCAGAAAAACATTCAGAGAATGAGACTGAAGGTATGTAACAAGACATATCAGACAAATAGTAATCAAAATAAATAAATAGCAAATCAGAATGAATAGCAATCAAAAGAAAGTTTGTTTAACTAAATTAATATCAGATAAAATCGATGCTAATATATGAAGTGTTTTATTTGTTTGTTTGTTCGTTTTGTTTTAGAGAGGGAAAGAGAGGTGGGGGGGGTCAGAGGGAAAGGGAGAGAGAGAATCTTGAGCAGACTCCACACCCAATGTGTAGCCCAACACGGGGCTCGATCTCACAACACTGAGATCATGATCCGAGTGGAAATCAATAGTCAGATGCTTAACTAACTGAGCCACCCAAATGCCCCAATATATGAAGTATTAGTAAAAATAGAGTATCATCTAATAATAAAAGTTTCCATGAACTAGGAAGATATAGCAACTTAAAACATGTATGCAACTAATTTTAAAATGCTGAAATAGAACTAAGGGAGAAAGTGATAAATCCACCATCATGGATTTCAGCATATCTCTCTCAATTGATAGATCAAGCACACAAAATAATCAGGAAGTATACAGATCTAAACAACATAATTAACAAATTTGAACTCATGTGCATATGTACAGTTTTGCAGCCAACAGTTAAAGAATGCATATTTTTCTCAAGCATATATGGAAGTTTTCTTACAATAGTTTATTGTAAAGGAGAAGAAGACACCAGTTTCAAAGGTACCACAGATATTATACAGACCATGAGATCTAATGACAATACAATTAAATTAGAAGTTATTTTTTAAAAGATAAAAATTTCCTGTATATTGAAATAAAAAAACCCTGCTAAGTAATTCATGATGTGTAAATAAAAGAGTAAGAGAAATATATAATTCCTAGAATTGTATGATAATAGAAGATAATGAAAACTTATAAAAAAAAACCTATGGGTTGTGCTCAAAGTGGTCCTTTGAGAGGGATTTGTAATCTTAAATATTTATGTTAGAAGAGAAGAAGCATTTAAAATCAGTTGTGCCAATATTCATTTTTAGAATTTAGAAAATGAATACTAGATCAATCCAAAGAAAATGGAAACAAAATTAAAACAAGAGTTGTGATTAATGAAAACAAAGGTGGTATTTTAACTAGAATGTGATTACAAAGAAAACATATCAAACAGAAGGAAACCTAATGACCTAAAAGATGGAAAGAACCTTTCTCTCCACCTTTCTCTCACTCAGGAAAATTGATTCCACTTCACCTTTCCCTTCAATGTCAGCTCTACCCTCTGCTGCCACACAAAATGTGAGAACCATCTTATGACAAAGTAAAATCAAGGGAAGTCAAAGGCACCCATCCACAGAGCACCCACAGACCTCCTGTGGGAATCACTCCCTGTGAGGGTTTAATTTGCCCATGCATTGCCTCATTTTTGCAAAGGAAAATTAAATTTGGGGAAATAAAAATTATTAAACACAAGCACTCAAAAAAATAGACACACTGGGCCTGAGCCGTCTAGCAAAGGAGGTCATGATGTACACCATCCTCCTTCATCCTTTGCCAGCAATATACTCTCATCATTGAGCAGGATTCTTACACTCTCCAAAGAGCAGACCTCTTTTTATGGGAGCTAAGGAAAGATTTTAACTTAGATTTCCATATCTTTAATTTGTGTTAAATCTAAACCTTGGCAGACTTCCTTATTCTCCACCCAATTAATGCATTACATGGTTCAGTAGCTCTGACTTCACTTTGGCACCCTGATTATGGTAATGTGAACATTGGCTCATACTACCGTTCATAAGTGTCCTGTTCTGTGTTGGATCCAAATGTCAGAAAAGGTCTCACATTGTTGGGGGGGAAGGTGTGTGTGTGTGTGTGTGTGTGTGTGTGTGTGTGTGTGTGTCTGTTTATCTATCATCTATCTACCTATCTACATGTATATGTGTAAGTATATATACATAAACAAAATGATGTACTCTGACCCAGGAAGAGTGATGACTAAGCACCAGGAGTTAATTGTTCTTTGCACACACTAGGGAAATCAGGGAGGAAATAGTCTCCCCCCCCCCCTTTTTTTTTGGACAGTCTGGGATTATTTAGGATGAAACTGTTTTGGCTCAGTAGTTCCCAAACTTGCTCTTCACTAAAAGTCACCTAAATGTTAGTTAAAAATACAGATTCCTAGGCCTTCCCTAGAGTTCTAAGGTTTTATTTTTATTTATTTTATTTTTCAAAATTTATTTATTTGAGAGAGATTAGCATACTTCTATTCATCAACCTCTCTAAGCCTTGTATTTTTTACCTGAAATATGGAGATAACATTAATAATAACATCTACCTCCAAGGCATTTTTAGAGAATGCAATAAACTAATGCCTACAAAACACTTATCATAAAACTTAGAACACAGTAAGCCTACAACAGTGTTAGCTGCAATCATTATTATTTTATATAACAATCTTTTGCTTGCTTTATGTGATAGATTATTTAGAAAAATGTCATTATTCTCCTTCCTGTACTAAGCCTCAATGCAATGTGGCTTTGCAGCAACTCCCATGAAGAGATGAAACCTATTGTCCATACACTTGAACCCAGGATGCTCTTATCAATTGTTCTGACCAACAGAATGGGACAGCAGAAGTGAAGTTCTGCTAGTCTTGAGTCTAGGCTTCAAGAGACCTCGGGCACTTCCATTCTATAAATGGGAAGCCTGCTCTAGCCCGCTGGAGGGGAGGTTGGGAGATCATATGGACCAGCCCAGTCAGCCAGGTATCTCAGCCCTGGTCCCAGAGATGTATGGAGCCCAGTCAAGGATCAGCAGTGTGCTAACCAACCCCCAGCCAGTTGGAGACAAATGTGAGTCAAGTAAGTTAGCCCAGCTGAAAGCAACAGAATCACCCAACTGCTCAAAAAACTTATGAGGAATAATAAGTTGAGACTGTTTTAAGGTAGTAAGTTTTGGGGTAATTTGTTACACAGGCATAAATAACTGATACATCTACTATATGCCGGTTACTAGAAGACGTATTAGAGATGCAAAGATAAATGTGTTCAAAAAATAATTTTGGAATGTCTACGATTTGCCATGCACTATTCTAGGCACTTGAGACATATCACTAAACAAATTAGACAAAAATCCTTTCCCCAAGGAAAATGATAAGCAATAAATGTTATAAGTAAATATATTGAATAGGATGTTAGATGGTGACAAGTGCTGTGGGGAGAAAAAAAGGTAAGAAAAAGTAGAACCAGTAGGAGGGATCCAGAATACAGGACACTGTGGGTAGAAATCAGACTGCAGTATTTAATGCAGTGGTCTGATGAGGTCTTTGTTGAGGAGAAAGTTGAATAAAAATTTGAAAAAAATTAAAAAGAACAGAATGTTTCCAAGTAGATCAAGGAGATAGAGTGAATTCCATTTTTTCCCTAAAGTGGAAAAAAATGACCAGAAATTTTGGCTAACAGATACTAGGGCAGTGTGGCTGAAGCAGGAAACACAAGGTAGGACATGTGAATTGGCCTATAAGAAAGCATCAAGGAAAGCTTCCTGGAGGAGGTGACATGAGCTCAATTCTTCCACTTAACATGAAGTTTTAAAGATTCATCCACGGTATAGCATGTATCCATACATACCACATTGTATCTATCCATTTATCAGTTGATAGATATTTGGGTTTTTTTTTTTTTTATTATGTTATGTTAATCACCATACATTACATCATTAGTTTTTGATGTAGTGTTCCATGATTCATTGTTTGCATGTAACGCCCAGTGCTCCATGCAGAACGTGCCCTCCTTAATACCCATCCTCCCACCCCCCTCCCCTCTAGAACCCTCATTTTGTTTTTCAGAGTCCAGAGTAAGACTGTTGAATCACAGACCTGTACCTCTGAAACAAATAATACATTATATGTTAAAAAAAAGAAGAAGAGAGCAGGAGGGGAAGAATGGGTTATTTTTTATCTAATCTCTCCCTCCTATACCCTGAGTACCTCTCTCCATCGCCCTGGCTAAATCCTATACTTGCTTCAACATTGAGCATCATTTTACATTCCCATTAGCAGTATATGAGGGTTCCAGTTGTCCACATCCTCACCAACACTCATTATGTCTTTTTTGTTATAGTCATCTTTAATGTGTGTGAAGTGATATTTCAGTGAGGTTTTGATTTGCATTTCCCCACTGGGTAATGACATTGGGCATATTTTCATGTACTTATTGACTATTTGTCTACCTTTTTTTGGAGGCATATCTATTCATATCCTTTGCCCATTTTTAAACTTCCAGTCTCTTAAACACTCCATTTGGTATTGCCTGGATTCCTGCTTGGATCTCAACTTACATGTATCACAGGACCATCCAGATTTATAGAACATGCCATACTTCAAGGCACATACATAAATTTAGTGAAAGATTTAGGGCAAGCCACTATTGTTACTTGTACAAACAAAAAGAAAATAATTTCCATATTACTACATGGACCTCAGTAATTTCTTTTGAATTAAGGCTGTATCTCAACATGGTCTCTTAACTATCTACTTTTATTTGAATTATTTATTCCTAGGCCATCCTAAAAGCACAAGACTAGGTACTTCAAAGTCACAAGTCACAGGAAGTGGAATTTTAGGGTTTCAATTTTGTCAATGCAAGCTTTACCAGCAAGCTTTAAAAAACCTTGATAGTCTGGGGGCACCTGGGTGGCTCAGGCAGTTAAGTGTCTGCCTTCAGCTCAGGTCATGATCTTGGGGTCCTGGGATCGAGTCCCGCATTGGGCACCCTGCTCAGCGGGGAGTCTGCCTCTCCCATTCCCTCTGCTGCTCCCCCTACTTGTGCTCTCTCTTTCTGTCAAATAAATAAAAATAATCTTAAAAAAATTAAAATTTAAATTAAAAAAAATAAGTAAGAAGCCTTGACAGTCTGAATGAGAAAAGCTGTAGATGAGATTGAAGATGGGCTCTTTTTGTCAAAATAATTGAGATTTTGTTAAGACCAAGCAGTTCCAATAAAGTTTAGGTTTGAAGCCACACGGAACTGTGCTTGAATGTCTGCTCTCTTACTTATTGGCTACATGAGTTTGAATTAGTTACTTGACTCATTCCGGGCTCAGTTCTCTAATCTGTAAAATTAGGATAATAGTATTACTATATATAAAATAGTTGTAATAAAGTAAAATAATGCAAACAAGACACTTGGAAAGGACAATGTTAAACAGTTATTTCCTTCCCCACTGTTCCTGCACTCTGTGTTAGTCTGGTTCTGAAAAGTATCTCCCTCCTCTATAATGCCAAGTACATGACACCACAATTTATGCAGATGTTACAAAAGACACATTATTTATGGGATGGGTCAATACATATAATCATAGGCTTTATTATAAAAATTTCTAAGATACGTTTAAAAAGTTATCCCTTTTTTTTTTTTTTTAACAACAGTAAATAAGACAAAGTGTTCGGCCTCATAGAGTTACAATCTAGTTGTGAAGACAGGCAATCTATCCATCCATTTATAAAATTATAGGCCTAAAAATAAAATTGTGCTTAGGTCTCTCTCCACCAACCTATAAGCTTCAGAAATAACCTTGTTTTTTATCAAGACATAGATTAAATCATGAGGTTGGGAGAAGTAGTATCATATCCCCTATTTTTAATTGTGTGCATATTAATATTTTCTATTGACAAAATGCCAAGTGAAACAGAGCAGTTCTCTTTTTAATTTGTTCCCTGAGCTGATGAATTATGAATATGAAGTGAGGGGCATGTCTTCTGATACTAATGCTATATCTCAAGGAAGCAAGAAAAAAAAGCTCTGACCTTTAGGAACACAATGAATTTATAGAAAACCAGTCCTCCGGGCATCTACCCTGCAAAGTGCACTCTTATCTACAAACCACAGAGATGAGCTACACTCCCAACTCAAATAATAGCCACGTAGAAATTGTAGAACTATTCCTGGACTATAAAGGAGTCCAATTGTGGGAAGAGCTGTAAAGGAAGCCACACAGGCATTTAGTGGAGATATTTTTTTTTTTTTCCGGAGTGCAAATGGAACATCAAACAAGCACATTTTAAGTATATAGGATGTTGGAAGTTGTGGAATCTGGTTTTGGATGTTCTTATCCTTAAATTATATATAATCACTTTATTAAACTGAGTCAGCTTGAACTCAATAGGATACTTTATTCTTTCTTGCTTGCTCCTACTAAATTCACTCTGTGGAATATTCTTTCCTGCCCCTGGATTAAAACTCATGTAAATTCTATAGCTTTTCCAGTCACTCTCAGATGATAAAAACCTCTCTCCCCCCCTCTCTCTTTTAGGTACTAGGAGATCTAGTCAGGGTAACTATCACATCCATCAAGCTTTTGCTCAAATGTTACCTTCCTTGACCATCCTATTTACAATTTCAAATCTTGCTTCCACTCCAGCACTCCATATTCTCCTCTGTGCTTTTGTGTTTTTTTTTCTTCCCTGCCTTCTAATAAATAATTTACTGATTTAATTTATTTTCTATCTTCCTTTACTAGTAAGTTCCTTGAGGGTAAGGCCTTTTTTCTTTTCTTTTTCTTTGTGTGTGTGGGGGTATGTTTACTGGTTTATTCCTTGAACCTAAAACAGTGGTGAGCACATTGTAGGCACTTACTTGCTCAGTAAATACGTGTTAAAACGGAGATGAATCAGAAATCCAAATTCTCGGGGCGCCTGGGTGGCTCAGTCTGTTAAGTGGCTGACTCTTGGTTTTGGCTCAGGTCATGATCTCATGGGTCTTGAGATTGAGCCCTGCGTTGGGCTCTGCGCTCAGCAGGGAGTCTGCTGGAGACTCTTTCCCCCTGCCTTTTCCCTCCCCTCTCTCTTTCTCTAAAATAAATAAATAAATCTTTACCCACCCCACCCCCCCCAAAAAATCAAAATTCTCATCCAGTTTAAAGCTTTTCTCCTCTCCCAGCATGGGTTTGCCTCAAGTGGGACACTGGGGTGGAGCAGGAAGGCTTAGTCAGCCTCCCTGACTAATCAGCTGCTACTTGTGGCTAGAACAGGCAGGATATAAGGTAAGGGAAAAAATTACTTATGGTTATAATTTGGTATCAGCGACAATTTAATAACAATTGTGACAGATACACAATTTGCTAATACTTTCATTTGTGAGGTGTTCTGTGGGTTGTTAGGAGACTCCATACTGCTGAGAGTGAGTTTTAAATCTACTTGGAATTACCGTAGATCATGTGGGAAGGAGATTCAGTTTCACTTCCTTTCATGTTGATAACAGCTTGTGTAAACAGCAAAACAGCATTTATTAAACAAACCCTTCTTACCAAATGCAGTAATGTTTTCCTCTACTTGTGCATCTGAAAATTTCAAATATATAAGATTTATTTATAGGTTTTTCTGCTCTTTTCCTTTGACCTGTTTCTCTATTCCTATGCCAATATTATAGTAATGTCATTAAACTATGGTCAAATACCAGGTAAAGCAAGACTTCTCCCTTTACTATTTTTCTTTGTCATACTTTTCTTGGTTTATCCCTGGCATTTAGATTTTCTCATTAAATAATGGGATCCAATCTACTACCCCCACTCTCTTCTATTGGCATTCCAATTGAAATTGCTTTACATTTATATATTAATTTTGGGAAGTTTGATATTTTCATGACATCAGATTCCTATTTTAGAACATGTAATGCTTTTGCAATTATTCAGATCTTGTTTTATGTTCATCAGTAATATTTTATAGTTTTATATTTATAAGTCTGACTTGTTTTTACTAAATGATTTCCTAGGTATCATAGTTCCTCAGAGTTTTATCTTAATGTTATTTTAATTTCTTTTTCTGGGATTGTGCCTCATTTTTCTTTTCTAATCTTGTATATTTTCTTTTTTTTTAAATTTTATTTATTTATTTGACAGAGAGAGAGTAAGAGAACACAAGCAAGGGGAGTGGCAGGGGGAGAGGGAGAGGCAGACTCCCCGCTGAGCAGGGAGCCCGATGCGGGGCTCTGTCCCAAGACACCCGGATCATGACCAGAGCCGAAGACAGAGGCTTAATTGACTGAGCCACCCAGGAACTCCTAATCTTGTATATTTTCTTTTTTTTCCCTTAATCATGCTCATGTGAAGTGAATATAATTTTTAAGTCTTTTTCAAAAATTTTTCATTTAGCATAACTTACGTATGTAGCCTCTCTTGCTGCAAGGGCGCAGGCAGCCATGCGGCAGGTGACACAGACATTTCCTATTAGAATTACCTCAATGAGGGTTCATTTTAGCAGATAGGGATTTTTTTTTTTTAAAGATTTTATTTGTGGGGTCCCTGGGTGGCTCAGTCAAGCATCTGCCTTCGGCTCAGGTCATGATCCCAGGGTCCTGGGATTGAGCCCCGCATCGGGCTCCCTGCTCCGCGGGAAGCCTGCTTCTCCCTCTCCCACTCCCCCTGCTTGTGTTCCCTCTCTCGCTGTGTCTCCCTGTCAAATAAACAAATAAAATCTTTCTTTTAAGATTTTATTTGTTTATTTGACAGAGAGAGACAGATAGTGACAGAGATAGCGAGAGAGAGCACAAGCAGGGGGAAGAGGCAAAGGGAGAGGGAGAAGCAGGCTCCCTGTGGAGCAGGGAACCAGACGTGGGGCTCGATCCCAGGACTCTGGGATCATGACCTGAGCTGAAGGCTGACGCTTAACGACTGAGCCACCCAGGGACCCCACCAATAAGGATGTTGCATGCAGACCTTAGGGTCTTCGTCCTGATAAGGACGGTCTGGCCGGATGTTTTAAGATTTAAAGATCCTTTTGATGGTGTGATACAGCGCAATGACACTCTGAGAGGTGAAAGGCAGAGCTCTTTGTCACTCACAGCTCCAAATGGGAGAAGGCTGCCAAGCAGGGTCGCACATGGGGTTGTCCTTGGGGACATGTGACAGCAAGCTGGAACTGTAGAAGCAGGCTTATTTGATGGCAAGAGGGGTGAATTTAGCTAGGATTCCTGGGGGTTTGAGCACTGGATAATCTGAATAATCACACAGTCTCTGGGATCCAGAAACTATTCACAGTTGTCTGGTACCTGGCGCAGGGGCAGTTTGAGGTGTGTGTGTGCTTTGTGGCCACAGAGTATGGGAGCCTGATAAGGGAAGTGGTTGAAGTAGGGGCTTAGCAAACTGCCCACAAAGGGGAATTGAGAGTTTCTTAGCCACAACTTCAATACTGGGTCATAACAGCGCTTGTGGGATGTTATGTTAGAGAAACACACTTTCTAACACAGTAGTGACATAAAAACAAGTGGAGGATGTCAGGTTCAAAGTTGGGTGCCTCTGTTCCTTGGCAGAGTGAGCAGTTTTGGCGAGAGGAGCCTAGGGCTATGATTTTAGAGTCAGATTGTGACCGGACTCTCTGGCCCTCCTAGAGATTCTCAGAGACATCCTGTGTTAGGGTTCTCCATATACATTAAGGGGTTCATCATAAGGAATTGGCTCCTGTGATTACGCATAGAGGTTGGCAATTTCCAAGAGCTGCAGGGTTGAGACAGCAAGCGGGAGCCCCAGCAGAGCCAATGGTATAGTTCTGGGCGGAAAGCCAGCAGGTTCGAGACCCAGGAAGAGCCAACATTGTAGTTAGAGTCTGAATGCGGGAGAAAACCACACTGCTCCAGTCCAAAGCCTTTCCGGCAGAGAGGATTCTCTCTTACACGGGGGAGGTTCAGCCTTCTGTCCCATTCAGGCCTAGAACTGGGTGAGGCTTACCCACCCCGGGGAGGGCAATCTGCTTCACTCAGTCTGCTGCTTTAAACATTAATCTCATCTGAAAACACCCTCCTCAAAACACCCAGTATAATGTTTGACCAGCTATCTGGGCCCCCCATGGCGCAGTCAAACTGACACATAAAATTAACCATCACAGAGTCTTTTATTTATCTATATTCTATTTACTAGGGTAGGTTCTGTAAATTCTTTTTGATTTCCACTAAAAATTTTGACTGATATGAGTATTAGTTCTAATATTTAATCTTTCGCCTTTAAAAATGTAAGTATTTAAGTCGAATGCTACATGTTTTTCTCTTAGAGGAGGCTCTGATGTTTAACAGATTTTTGCATAACTATTCTTCTTTTTATTGTTTCCAATCTGTTCTTTTAAATTTAAATTCTTATTTGATTCAACCTCTATCTCAAAGTTAATTTTATAATTTTTATGTAATAAAAGTTCCTTCCTAAACGCTGTGTCTAGTTAGGATTAGAGAATTGGTCTGGACGATTTGTACTTTTTTTTAAGTGCAATGAACAAACAAACAAAAAACACATTTAACTCAAGCTATTTAAAGTTCTGTATAGCACTAGGATATTTGAGAGTTGAGCATTATTACTTATTTTTATTTATGAAATTGTATTTTTAAAGAACTAAATTGAAATGTATTATTTTAAATAAGTTCTCTTTGCTTTTTAAGTAGTTTTTATTTTATATATGCGCAGGACTCATTTAGATTTCTAATTTTTTTCATAAATTTTGCTTTTCATAGTTACAAGATCCTTCTCTTTATTCTGGTAAGTGAAGTTAGCCAGAAACTCCTCCTTATACATGAATATAGCCATTCCTGCTTTCTTGGCGATTGCAACTACATTTGAGTAATATTTCTTTAACTGTCTCTTTAATTTCTTTTTTTTAATTTAATTTAATTTTATTATGTTATGTTAATCACCATACCTTACATCATTAGTTTTTGATGTAGTGTTCCATGATTCATTGTTTGCGTATAACACCCCGTGCTCCATTCAATACGTGCCCTCTTTAATACCCATCACCAGGCTAACCCATCCCCCCACCCCCTCCCCTCTAGAACCCTCAGTTTGTTTCTCAGAGTCCATAGTCTCTCATGGTTCGTCTCCCCCTCCGATTTCCCCCCCTTCATTTTTCCCATTTCAACCCAGATTTAATACTTTGTTCTTTATAAATAGCATAATATTTTCTAAACATGTAAATATTACAGTCTGCCCTTTAAAGGGAAGTACTCAAGTGCTTTAATGAATTTATTCGATTTTATCCTGTACATTTTACTTTGTATGCATTATTTATTTCCCTTTATTATTTTCTTTTCCCTTGTTTTTAATGGCTTCATCGATTTACTCATAATTTTTTTCCTTATCATTTATGCGACAGTTATACTGACTCTTTTCCATCCTATTGAAGTTTGTGTCTTTTGTAATATTCATACAAATTTCTCTAGTGTTACATAAAAAGAAGAAACTAAGAGTTCCATGTAGGATAATTAAATTTCCCATTCTCCTTCCTGCTCCATCTCCTCCCTCTTCTTCTTTTTCCGCCCAATATCCCCCAATTTCAAAGTTCTGCTGAGCTGGCTTTCTACTTTGAGTTCAGACATTTTTTTTCTTTAAATTCTCTTGCAGCTTTTCACGTCTATTTTAAGAATTCCTATTTAAACCATTTATATTTTGTATTTCACTTTGGTGATATTTAAAAATATATATACTTTATTACAGTTTTGCAAAGGCCAAGGCCAGAGACGTCAGTAAAGAAGACAGAGAAGTCACTAAAGGGTTAGATCAAAAGCATGTGATTCCTGCAGAATTCAGAGGCCCTGTGGGAGCAGAACATGAAGCTAGAACGAACCCTCCAAGGGAAAAGGTGGAGCAGCGGGAGCTGCTGTACTGTCTCTAAGCTGTTCACTTCCTGCACATTTCAACCCTGCTTCTTGAGGGGAAATGGATGGAGTTTCTGATAGATCCTGGCCGTGGGATATAAAGGCAGGAGCATGGGATTTATAGCCACATAGATTTGGACTCAAATTCTTCCTTTGCCACTTCCCAGCAGGTGATCTCAGGCAGTCACTAGCCTCTGGAACTTCAGTTTCCTATCTGTGAAAAGGAAACAACCATCTCACAGGATTGCTATGAAAACATGTAAGAGGCCACAGACATCTGAGGTGGGTATTATTATGCACTCAAGTAACGTCTGGGTCTCTGTCTTTCCCTTGGCCAGAGCTGTGTGCTGATATCTGCCTGAAGACAGTAAAGCTAATTTGAAATTCAAACCTCACATCCCTCCTCCTGGGAAAGGGAACAACTGGAAAAGTAACACCTCTCCCCTCCAGTCAAGCACATCTGTTTCCATTCTGGGGTTCACTTTCTGTCTTTATCCAGATGTACATATAGGGGTGGAAGTACCCTGAACTGACAGATTTGGGTCTCAGAAATATTCTTTTGGCTTTGATAGGCAGATACTTTGCCCTACTTCTTCCTAGTAAGAGATGCTTATAAATCACTAGAGTCTTAGATTTGAACCCAAGACATAGTCAACTACAGAGTAAAGCAAAAACTCAAGATAGCTGAAGGACAAAATTAAATTTTCATTAATCCTGTATCTTAGAGCATCTCTACACAATGCTAACCTCTTTACAAAATGATTTATTGCCTCACATGTCAGCTTGGGAAATATACACGTTTTTGGCTGAAAGGGACTTTTTTATAGGGCAACAGGACCACGTTCTGCCTCCAACATTGACACTCCCCAAGTCTCTCTAACCTTTCCCTCCCCTTCTTAGACCTCAGGTGTTGAATTTCTCTCTCTCTCTATTTTTTTTCCCTGGACATAATATTAAATAAAAGCTTGTTTCTCACATGTAATTCATCAGGAAGACTTAGTTTAACCTCACCTAATCAGTTATTGACTGAAACACTTTCTTTTCTCCCCATCAAAAGAAAAGAAACACCACATTTTGGTTAACCCTCTGGCAACTACATTGTAGATAAACGCAGAGTACTTGGATTTTTTTAAAGCTTTTTATCACATAGTCTTGTATTAGGATCACTTCCTCCAGTTGTTCGCTGTGTGACCTTCTCCTAGGTATTTGGGTAACCCCAAATTACGGGGGTTCTTAAATTGGGGCCCCTAGGCAAGCATTATCTGCATCACCTAAAACTTGTTAGAAATGAAAATCTTCAGACGCCACCACAGACCTACAGAGTTAGAAACCCCGAAGCCTTTGTTCTCAGAAGTCCTCCAGGTGATTGTGATGCATCTGAAAGTTTGAGAACCAATGGATTAGAGGACAAACCATCATATTTCTAGTGTTTATCTAAGAATAAATGAAAAGTGCATACAAAGCAACAAATGTATTGCGTGGCACATGGTATGTACTCCAAAATATTAGGTACTGGCATTGTTATTGAAAACCATATGGAGACCTTCCAAGGAAGACTACAAAAATTAAAAGCAGAAATGAAAAAAAAAAAGGAAATCTAGTAGTCTGGTTTTCTGTTGGCAAAAGCTAGTGTTGGGATAGAGCAGGGTTTACATCCTCAAAAACATTTAACATTAAGCCACATCCAGATGGAGTTCAATGGAATGCCACGATCCATATAAGGCAAGCCAGGAAGTGAAGTGTTCCAAGTGCTAACTCTGGTACCACATCATGTTCAGGAGGCTGGAAAAGACTGGTTAAGGTCCACACCCCTAAACCAGCTGTGGGAGGCTAAATTACCAGTGGCACAGTGACAGACAGCGATTTCCTGCTCACAGGCCAGTGCTTTTTCAGTCCTTCAATTAAGAGAGGCACCCGAAAGAGCCCTGCATTTATTTTCTTCCAGAAATGGACCAAAAAGTACTTTTTTTTTTTTAAGATTTTATTTATCTATTTATTTGAGAGAGAGAGAGACAGAGAGCAAGTGCAGGGAGGAGCGGGAGGGGGTGGGGAAGGAGAGAAGCAGAGGGAGAGGGACAAGCAGACTGCCCTGAGTGCAGAGCTGGTTGTGGGACTTGATCCCAGACCCTGAGATCATGACCAGAGCTGAAACCAAGAGTCGGACACTTAACCTACTGAGTCATCCAGGTGCCCCCAAAATGTGCTTTTTAATTATTTTCTACATTTTCAGAAGAAAGAATTTCCCTAGAGGTAAGGGTCATTCTTTTGAAAAGCAACCACTTGAGTTATTCCTACATAAAAAATCTTGTAGGATTAAAATAGGCAGGTCCTTTCAGAATCGTGCCCTCATTTTCCCTGGCTGCGACTCGCCTTCCTCTCATCCAAAACCTGAGATGGATACTCTGTTCACTCTCCCACTGCCTGAGGCATCACCCATCGATCGCTTCAGGGGTAAAAGTTTGGTGGAGTTCAATTCTGATAGTAGCAAATTGTTTCTTGTGGAAACTAAAGCCTTCTGGGCTCCACTGCCTGTCAGGAGAGCTCAATCTCTCACAGGTTCCCTGAGACAACTGTCCCTGATAAGGTTCCAGATAAAAGGCAGCAGGCCCAAACCCAGCACTGCCTGGACTCTACTGAAGGAAAGGAGAAGCTGAGTCATGCTGGGCTGAATTGTTTCCTTTCTGATATCACTTTTATGATTAAGAAGTTTATATATATATATATAAACTTATATATATATATATATATATATATATCTCCGTAGTGTTTCAAGTAGCCCTGTAGACCTGGGCATTTACCCCATAGGAACAAAGCTAGAAATTTGGTGAAGCCATCAGTCTAGAACTCCGTATCTCTCAAAGGTGGTGTTTCCCAACTTTCACGGTCACTCCTTTATTCAGACTCCCATCCCCATTGTTTGCTTGGCTTAGTGAAAGGATCTCTCTCTCTTTTTTAAAAAGATTTTATTTACTTAAGAGAGAGACAGAGACAGACAGCAGGAGCAGGAGGGGTAGAGGGACAGAGAGAGAATCTCAAGTAGACCCCATGCTGAATGTGGAGCCCGACGCGGGGCTCAATCCCAGGACCCTGAGATCACGACCTGAGCCGAATCCAAGAGTTGGAGGCTTAAACAACTGGGCCATCCAGGTGCCCCGATGAAAGGATCTCTTAACAGATCTCTAGGACTCTGCCAGTGGTTCTCAAATTCAAGTGTGAACATGTCATTTGTAGAGCAGATTCCCGGATCTTGTTAAGAAATTGCATTCTTAACAAATACCAAGGAAATGGGGATATAGGGTCCCAAACCTCTTTTGATAAACATTACTAACTCTATGTCCCTCTATCCACCCTTCCTGTGGTGCCAGAGCACTCATTCTACGGTGCAAACTTGGCCGTGTCAGCCTCCACCAAAAAGGTAGTAGATAAAGTATCAATGTTTTGGAGCGTAAAGCCAAGGCCCTTAGCTGGCAATAGTACCCATCTCTGTATATAGGTATATATGCGTGCCTGGTCTTTTCCCAGAAAGTATTTCAAGTACACGACAAAAGTATATATGCTATAACAAAATAAAGAAATGACAGATGTGGAAATCTTTACAAAGAAAAATGTACGAGGGGAAAATAAGATGAAGCCAACATTAAGAGTCACGGGGCTCTGTAAATAGCTATGAGTGGGCCCCAACTTTCTTTCAAAACAGTCTAGAGAAAACGTAGAGACATACATGATTGGCTAAATAAGTCACAGTTTCCAGCAGGGAAAAATAGATCTAGCTGATGAAGAGAACTATGGCTTGTCTTTATATTGAGACCAGAGAGAATATGTTCTTAACGGGGCCTGAGAAAGTGGACACCTTGTAACATATCCTTATAATAAATATAGCAATATGTTTTCTAGGGCTGTTTCTTATGTTCTTACATGCTAATCAGTGGTACAGTGCCTGACATGAAGCACAGCTTTATAGATGCTTTGAAGAGATGGGTGTTTGCACCTCTGTATTAATCAAAGGATAAATTTAAAAGTGTGTCTGGAGTAGAGCGCTACAGAATTTACTAGGAACGATGCATGAGTTAAGCAAATACTATATTAAATTCTAATCTAAGAGCTGTAAATATTGTCTCCCTCTACTAAGCGTTAGGTAAATATTAGGCAGCAATAAATTCCAGGTTGTACTCAAAAAAAAAAAAAAAAAAAAGTGCCTGGGGTGCAACCCTTATACAATGTTGTTTAAATGTTTGTAAACATACTTTGACAATCCCGAGGCTGGGACGGGATTGCCATCCTTTTGTGAAAACTGAGTAGTCTAACAGCAAGGAAACATGCTTGAAAAGCCCTCCCCTGAGGTGGGCCAAGGGAAAAACTATACTTAAGAAGTAGTGTTTGATCTTCCCCAGCACAGAGGCCTAAGAAACAACCAGTTCCACAGTTAATCTGGAACATCTGTAAAGTTAGAACGATTTGACGGTCTGTGGAGAGTATGGTTATTCTCATTTGGTGGTGACAAAATGGAGCTTAAGAGAAATAATGTAGCTCAGTGAGGGAGTGACAAAGCTGGGATTCAAACCCAGATCTAATTGCTTGCTAAGTCCATCTTTGTAGCCTCCATCTTATACAAACTTTTTTCCAAAAGGACCGTTCCTTCCGATCCTGATTCCCATGTTATTAGGATAGATCACTAATGGGAGGACTCCATATTGATCTTATTCATCTAGTCCATAACCACCTGTTCTCTGTAGGACCAAAAGCTGGAGGACTTTAGCACCGTGCACGGGACCTTCGTAGCGAACCTCGTGCTCCCTATCCAGGCGCTCCCACGCATGCACCCTAGTCTCAAGCATATCAAACCCCTGTGCGGTGCGCCTTCTCAGCTGTACCTCGGCATGCCATTTATACCACGGAGAGTTCTTTCTTCATCTTGTTATAGCCGGCAGGCTCCTCCTCCCCCTTAAAGTCTCATTTCAAATACATCATCTACTTTATTGCATATGGGATAATATGGTTAATATAAAAGTAAGTTGCAGGTGTTTGTCTAGGTTGTCTTTAATCTATACCACAGTGGGCTGAAAGTAGCTGTAGTACATTACTTAAATGATTACAGTCTTGAAATATCTCAGATGAGTGACATGAGTGATGTCAGTTAGTCAGGGAGCTGCTATTCATGCAGTGATGTTCAAGCATAGCCACCTTAAAAAAGATCTGATGTTCTAATTGCATTGTAGAAAATTATATCAGACCCTCAGGGACCCAGGCATTAGTATTATTTTTTACAGCAAATGATTCTGAGGTGTACCAAAGGTTCCACCCCACTGCTGTTATTGCAAGTGACCTAAATGCAAAACCCTGGTCTTGGGGAAAAGCATACAGTGGCGGGCCAGGAGCAGCGGGGATAACAGAATGGCTCTGATCTCATATCCTCAAGAGGTTGAGATCTCTCTTACAGCCCACATGTAGTTACGTAAAGACAGGAGCTCAATTTTCAAACCCTGCTAATGATAAACTTTATATTAGGGAGCTCATCTGGTTTCAGATGCAAAGAAGGAAAGCACAGAAGCTGAGTCGGATATCCCAAAGGGCAAGAGAGCCCCATCCCCTTCTGGTAGGAGCAGAGAGACGTTTCTTTAAACAGCCGGCTACAAGAAAAAACATAGCAGATGTAGTTTGCTTTGAATAAAAATCACACATCCTCTTTAATCACCACCTTTGCTTTTTATGAAGTAAGTGTAAATTATTGTCAGTTTCATCATTTGTAATCAGAGCCTGAAACAGATGCTGAAGGTTTAGTTTAAAATGATATGTGTCTCTTATAACAACCTGCAATATGCTCTCCAAGGACTATTTACCTTCCACATTCCATAAACTCAGTACACGGGAGTTTATTCTTAAGGGGATTGGAGGTAAATTAAGCACAATGAATGCAACTTTCTTTAGAGATAACATTTAATGGAGTTATTATCGGGCTCACTATATCTGCTTTGAGTGGGCATTTGCCTTAATGACTTTGTTTAACAAGCCTTCATTTCCTTGCTTATGTGATTTAAAGTGCTCTTGGAACTATTTGTCCTTAGGAGTTTTACCACCAACATGTGGCAATGACAATTTGGCTTCCTTTCTTTTCTCTCTCTCTCTTTTTTTTTTTTTTACAAAATTAGTATCTGAGAATAATATTTATAGTTTCAATACCAAGGAGAATGGTAAAATTCTTAAATTTCTTGGCGCATGTTAAGCATTCTCTATAGTCTGAAGCTAGGAGCTAGGGATTAGAATTAGGAATCCATAATAAAAAATTTCTCCATCCACACAGGAGTTGCTCATTCCATTCATGAGACCATCAGAGGTGTCCAGAGTATAAGAGTGTGGTCCTCAGGAAATGATGGTTAAGCAAATGAATATGAGCAATGAATAAATGGAGGTGCATACCTACTTCATTCTCTAAATGAGTCAGAAAAAATACATATTTTAAAAATAAAGCACTGTGGGTACATTTGGGGAAAGAAGAACCAAAACCAAAATCAGGGAAGGGGATCAAACAGGATTTTAGTCTGATTTGTAATGCTTTGGATTTATACAAGGAAAATATGTAAATTTATATTTGTGTAACTAAAAATGAGCTTTATAACAAAGAGAAGACTAGAAGGAAATAACATTTAAAAAAAGAATAAGAAAAAGACAACAGAAACCTTAAAATCCATCTATAAATGATTAAATTTTAGACTTCAATAATAAATAACAATAAGAACATGAGAACCAAGGGAATCTCAAGAATTAATCAACAAGGGGCAGAATTCAACAAAATAACTTAGAAGGAATTTTAAAAAGAAAATTTATTTAATTTCAAAAAGAATTTTTAATTTTGAAAAATTAAAAACTTTATTACAAAAATTAAAATATTAGATACTACTACAATTTTAAGTCAAACACCAATTGTTACACTTTTTATTTAATTATTTTAATTTACTTATTGGTGGAATTTTCATTAATTTCTTAAGCTCTACATATACTTTTCAGACCTTGAGTCATATAAGGTACATATACTTCTGCTCTCCTTGTCTTTGGAAAAAATTGACTGACCAGATTATAAAAAAGAAATGGATAACTTCACTATTTTATATTGAAATTATTCTGTTACTGAGATTTTATCAAATGTATCCCACCATTAAGGAAAATATGTGCTCTGTTTTATTTAATAAAACAACATTTATGGGCAGAGATCACAATTGATTCAATTGATTCATAGGAAGTATGAGATGCCAAGGACTCAGTTATGGACATTCTTGCCCTCCCCCTCCCCCACCAATTCATATGTCGATACCCTAACCCCCAGTGTGACTGTATCTGGAGATAGCTTGCTCTCTCTTCCTGTGCAAGCAGAAGGAAGAGGTCACGTGAGTGCACAGGAAGAAGGCTGCTGCCTTCAAAGCAAGAGAAGAAGCCCTAGAATGAAATCTACCTGGCCAAGCATTTTGATCTTGGATGTCCAAGTCTCCAGAGTTGTGAGAAATAAATTTCTGTTGTTTAAGCCATCTGGTCTATGGTATTTTGTATGGCAGTTCGAGCAGACTAATACATGAGGGAGCTACTCGTTTCTGCCACTAGGAAAAGGACATGTCAGGTCTTTGCCAATGACTCACTTTTCCCCATATAGTGGGGTTGAGTGGTGGCCCCCCAAAAGATATGTTCATATCCTAATCTCTGGAACCTGTGAATATTATCTTAGATAGCAAAGGAGTAAATGACCTTATATGGTCACACATGTGATTAAGTTAAGGATCTTGAGATGAGGAGATTATCTGGTATTATCTGGTTGGGCCCTAAATACCATCCCAAGTGTCCTGATAGGAAAGAGGCAAGGGAGATAACACAGAAGAGGAGGCAGCATGATCAGGGAGACGGGAGTGATCCAGCCCTAAGTGAAGACATACCACTAGTCGCCAGAAGCTGGAAGAAGCAAAGAACCACCCTAGAACCTCCAAAAGGAATGAGGCTCTGCCAACACCTTGATTTGGGACTTCTGTTTTCCAAAACTGTACGAGCAGAAATTTCTGTTTTCAACTACCCAGTCTGTGTTCATTTGTTATAGCAATCACAGGAAACTAATACAGTCCATTTCATTTTGCTGATTCATCTTCAGTGAACCCAAGTCTCTCTATTTGCCTGTTGAATTTCTTTAGGGAACATTTTAAACTCTCAGGTTAAACAGTTTATGTGTGCATGCATATGTGTGTGAGAGAGACTTAAGACCCATAGGTCTTAAAACATTTGTGAAGTCTTTGTCAACTTTCTTTCATTTAGAAATTAGCCCCTACCCTTCTCATAATGTACTCTTAGAGATATTACACTAAAATCAAGAATAAAGCAAGGATTCCAGCTTAACTCCCATCCTAATGTTTTTCTGAAATTCTTCTGAAATATAAGAAAATGAAATAAGAATAAAAAATAAGAGGCTTACCTATTGAACAGGAGGAGGAAAATAATTATATACAAATGATAAGATATTTCACTTAGAAGTTAAAATAGAACTTACTGAAAGGTTCATAAAGGGTGGCAATTAGACTATATTTAAACATATAAACAGCTTTATATCATCTATAATCAATTAAAACAAATAAGTCATAATAAAATGTTGACAACAATATGAAATGTTTAAAATCAACTGTTATAAGAGCTCTGTGGCACACAAGAGCAAAAACTAAAACCTTATTGAATACATAGAGAGAGACACCATATTTCTTATTAGCAAAACAATATTTCACATTGAAATTTCATATTTCATATGAAATAAATTCATTTCAAATTAATGTTTTGATTTAATGTAATTCTAATCAAATCTTAGCTAGATTTATTTAGACTTTAGCACAATATGTATTTGAAAGAATAAATAAGCGAGAAAGGCTAAGAAAAAAACTAGTATTAGAAAGATTTAAAATCAAAAGTGTATAATACTGGTAAAAAAAAATCAACAGATAAGTAAAACAAAATAGATAGCTTTATCATTCATAATCATTTTGTTTGTGATAAAGGAAACAACAACTGTTAGAGAATGAGAGGATTATTCATCAAATGGTTGCAGACAATAGATGACTATTTAGAAAATTATAACCTCTGATTTTTAGTTCCTATCATACATGAAAATAAATCCTGAACTTATACTGAAGAGTTTATATCCAAGATTATATTATAAAATGCTACACACAATTTATATGAACATTTTTCTGATCTCTGAATAGAGAAGGACTTCCCTAACATACCACATATATTTTTTTAAAAATAGTAAAGGAAAATCTTTATATTTTTCTACATAAAAATAAAGCATTTTTGTTTATAATAACATTGATGAAAATGGAAAAGAAATTAGCACACATTTTTATAAAGGTGATAGATATGGTTTTTATTCTTAATTATGTAATGGAGATGTTATTTTTGCCCTTATTTAATTCTATTTCCAGTTAGTGGCACTTCACCTAAATGCTCAGCCATGAATTTTGAAATCTTAGGGCACAAAAGGAGATATTCTATAGAGAAAGGATATATGCACCGCTCCTTGCCCAAGACATTGTGGGATGGCAGAGAAGATAAAAGTGGAGGAGAAAGGCAGACTTGAATTATTGATCACTATCTCCCACCCTATCCCCACATCCATTGGTTCTACTTTTGGGGGGGCTGATTTTAAAACATTCAAAAAGTTAAGGAGTAGGCTATGGGGCTTGCCTCCCCATATACTGACAGGGGGCCAAGAACTACAATGTGCCAGGAAAAGAATTACATATGGCTGCTTTCATCATGATACTGGAGTAAGGGCTCAGCAGTGTCATTAGACAGTGAGAGAGAGCCTCTCTAGTGCTTTTGGTTCCCGCCAGCTTGTGCGTGTCAAGCAAACGACACAGAGCTGCTGGTGTACCTGTTGAGGAGAAAAAAATTACTTGGATCTAGGTGAAGAGGCCACAGTGGGCAAGGATTTAGAAATCTGAGGCAAATGGTGAGAATCAGGGACTCCCATAATGGGTGCCAGCGCATTAGCTCACACTGCTAAATGGGACCGGATCACACCCAGCATTACTGGTCCAAGGACTAAACAGTGGAATCGTTCTCCCGTGGAGACCGAGGAGGATTCTGAGAAGTCAGGGCCCATCCAAGGACTCATTCCCCTCTGATGTTGTGAGATCACAGAAGGTAGAGAGCACAAAGGGAAACTGATTTCTGAAGATTGGAGTATTTGTAGGTAGAATAAGGGGCATATGATCGCTTATGAAGAGATACACAGATACACAGATTATATTTGTAACAGGAGCAAATATCTGGCCTAATTCCA
The DNA here is from genome assembly GCF_004348235.1 of Phoca vitulina. Taxonomy (NCBI): domain Eukaryota; kingdom Metazoa; phylum Chordata; class Mammalia; order Carnivora; family Phocidae; genus Phoca; species Phoca vitulina. Next base: position 19,036,471 of record NW_022589717.1, read on the forward strand.
TGTGTTCCTATCTGTATAGTTCTAAAGACAAAAGCATTCCTCCTCTGGAAACGGAATCATTGAAGGTTTGGAATGAGGGTTAGACCTGTTCAGATTATGTTCTTCCTTTTTTACTGCTCTAGCTCTTCTTTTCCACTTATCTCTTGTCCAGGAAGGGAAGATTTTTCCATCCTCTTTGTCATATCCTCCTAGCTATGGCAACAAACCCTCTGGATTAGCTCTCACATGGAGGGGGACAATGGGCATTCTATCTCCAAAATCTATGCAATAAACATTGGTTCTGCATGCATCTAACTGGGAGCTCTGGGCTATGATAGGGAAATAGGATCTCTGAGAATGAAAACAATTTGTTCTACTAGCTTCTAAATACCACCACCATCAAAAATAGTCTTAAAGAACTCATGCCAACTAATAAGAATCCCCCGCAAAGAAAAATCAGAAAAAGATGAGTAAGAAATTCTTAAAAGAAGAAGTAAACATTAAATAACATTTAAGTTCACCACTAATCAAAGATAATACACATTTGAAAGCACAAAACCTTATACACTTGACAATTAAAAGAACATAGTTCCCCATGTTGGAGAAAATGCCCTAAAAGAGTATTCTTATATAATGCTGCTGACAATGTCAATTTGTTTAAAATTTCAACAAACCAATTTGACAGTAAGTTTTTGTATTTTCCAAATCATCACCTTAGATCAAGTGTTTTTCTTTATGATTAGGAAAAACAGCAAATATGCTTTTAAAACAAAGCTAAGGAACTGTCTCTGGCGTCAATCACTATTGACCATAGTTGCCTACGTGGGGTTGGTGTATTTTCTCCCTGGCATTTCATACAGTCCTTATCTATGTCCACCAGGCATTTACATCAGTAACAGATGACAGGCAACCCAAGTAACAGGGAGGCTGTGCTGGGTGTTTTAAGTAGCTCTCAGTTTTCTGCTTCAACTGAAATTCTATGTAGATTCTTTCAAACATATATAAATAGTGAAACACAAAACAAAACAAAGCACCAAGGAAAAATAATAACAGTAAAATTATTTTTCAAAGAAAATTTAAAGTTAGCAAGGGAATAAATGACAACAAACAGGCAAAAATCTTTTCCTTAAAGATAGAGCAATGGGTTGCACATACAAAAGTTCATGAAGCAAATTTTGTAAAAGGACCTAACAATAACAGTGCCATGAGAAATTTTCAAAGTGAAGATGAAATCCCAGATTAAGGTGGCAAATGTTCAAGTGAATCACTGTCTCCTGTGACAGGTGACTTCCTAGGACTGCAGTGGTGTCTTAGGAAAGCAAACAGAGGTCCCTTCTCTCTTTAATTCCATGATACCGCTTTGACTAGGGAACTGGTACAAAAAATAAAGGATTCAAAAAGACTGAACAGAACCACAAAAGTACTATCTTTATATCTTTAACCTTTCCCAGAAAAGCTGAGATTATATATATATACACATATACATACACATTTATTTATTTATTTATTATTATGTTATGTTAATCACCATACATTACATCATTAGTTTTTGATGTAGTGTTCCATGATTCATTGTTTGCGTATAACACCCAGTACTCCATTCAGTACGTGCCCTCTTTAATACCCATCACCAGGCTAACCCATCCCCCCCACCCCCCTCCCCTCTAGAACCCTCAGTTTGTTTCTCAGAGTCCATAGTCTCTCATGGTTCGTCTCCCCCTCCGATTCCCCCCCCTTCATTTTTCCCTTCCTGCTATCTTCTTCTTCTTTTTTTTAAACATATAATGTATTATTTGTTTCAGAGGTACAAGTCTGTGATTCAACAGTCTTACACAATTCACAGTGCTCACCATAGCCCATACCCTCCCCAATGTCTATCACCCAGCCACCCCATGCCTCCCACCCCCCACCACTCCATCAACCCTCAGTTTGTTTCCTGAGATTAAGAATTCCTCATATCAGTGAGATCATATGATACATGTCTTTCTCTGATTGACTTCTTTCACTCAGCATAATACTCTCCAGTTCCATCAAATGGCGAGATTTCATTCCCTTTGATGGCTGCATAATATTCCATTGTATATATTTAAATTAACATTGCAAAAAAAAAAAAAAAGGCTTTCTTTCCCTGGGCTCTTATTTTTTTAGATTTATTTGTTTATTTGTCAGAGGGATAGAGAGTAAGCACAATCAGGGGGAACAGGAGGCAGAGGGAGAAGCAGGCTCCCGGCTGATCAAGGATCTGGATGCGGGACTTGATCCCAACTGGGATCATGACCTGAGCCAAAGGCAGATGCTCAACCGACTGAGCCACCCAGGCATCCCTCCCTGGGCTCTTATATAAAGCTAATGAAAGGAGTCCTATTAAAAAAAAAAGTGTATGTTTATCTGCTTTGTAAAATGTGACCAACTTTGTTCCAAAGCTGGATTCCTTTAAGCTAAATGAAGAAGTATTCTTTCTCTTCAGTTCTGTGGTTTTCTGTAAGACTTTAGCATTTTTCTTTCTGTAGCATGGCACTTTACTGAAGTGAAGAGTGAGAATGAAAAAATATTTTATTGTCAAACTTAAGAAATATTTGATACGAATCCTTTATGTACAGGATTAGCAGCACAGGATGCTAGCAATCTCATCAACACCTCCATTTTTCTGGTGAGAACTCAGGTGCTCAGGAAGCATGAGCCACTTTTTGGAGGTTACACAGCTGGTCAGTGCCAAGACAAGATCTTACCAGAGCTTGTGACTGTAGCTCCGCCAATCGCATCACTAGCCTAGGGATCTCTGCTTACGCCACAAGAACGATGTCTTTTCTTTGATTTTTCAGATTGCTGGCAATGATGTGCATGTTACGTATGACTTTTAGATGGGTCTAATGAAGGGGAGGTTTAAAGTTCATATACAGTGTTTCAGGCCATACGTTTGTCTTTCCCAGTTTCTTCATTTCTCTGTCCTCACACCAGTGATTTGCCATGGTGTCTGCTACTTGAAGAAACTGATGCTGGTTGCAACTTTGTATTTCATGCAAGTTTGTGTAATTTGATGGATTGAGATTTTGGGGAAAAAAAAAACATTTCAAATGAATTCAAATATTTCTGTGACCTTTTCTCAGCACACATCACTTAACACCTATTAGTGCAGGAGATAATACTTATAAGAAGGCTTAATTCAGTTTCTGTTGAACAGCTATCAAACCAGCTGATTGATGATATGCCATGCATATTTTATAACTCTGATTTTTCTAGTAGCCCTAGGATTTTGGAATCTTCCACGGTGTTTATAATCCATACCAGTAAGTTCTTACAGTATAACTTCTGATATTCCAGGAGGATTGGGGAAGGTTATCTTATTGTCTACTGATATGTCCCAAGCACAGTGGCAGGGACAGTGTAGTCTATGAACAGATAGATGGATGTGAACGGAGGAACCATGCAGGAATAAAAACGATGGGTCTAGCTCTGATGCTTGAAGCCTGAGCTCACAGATAAAGCAGCTGCCCAGGTTGGCAAAGATGGAGCTTATTATTAGGGGCAAGAAGTCTGATTAAGAAATCTGGGTAAGTCTCATAACTTGAAAGGTGTTTCCTTTCACAGTGTTAGGGGAAGGTAGGAAGATGAGAAATGTTGTTAAGGATTTCTGTGACATTGTTTCAAGTATGAGAATTTTTCAGATTAATTCCTCTTCTAGTAAAGATGACCTATGTTATATTTCGGGCTGAATTTTTTCATGGATAATACTTTAGGAAGAATTAAATAACGTTAGCCTCAAAGCCAACAATACATTTGTTACAGATTCATTGAGGGGAAGCTCCCATGGATCTTGGGCAATTTCTATATCAGGTAGCATTAATTTTTTTCCTTTCTTTTCCATTTCATTTTTTTTAGAGGAAGTCTTCAGGGAACAGAGGTGTCATCTTTTTTTTTAAGGGTATTTAAGTGGTGCCTGGGTGGCTCGGGGTCCTGGGATCAAGCCCTGCTCAGCTGGGTGTCTGCTCTGCCCGCCCCCCAAGCGCACGCTCTCTCCCTCTCTCTCTCTGAAATAAATAAATACAGTCTTAAAAATAAATAAATAAAATGGTATTTTATTTACCAGTGTGGATCAGATTATTTAGAAATGACCTTTAATGACTAATAGTTCTAGATCCTTGCCTTAAGATAATTTAAAGAGTAATGGCTAGATTTACTAAGCTAATTTGAATTCCTTGAGTTAATTAAAAGTCTGTTATTAACAGATGTTACTAGGAAGAAATTTCTAATTTCAATAAATGTTTCTAAGCACTAATTTTGGTTTTTCCCCAAACCTCTCAGATTATAATGGTGAAGATATGATCTGTGTTATGGATCTTTATAAAAGGTAATGTAGGGAGAATGCCGTTCATGAAAATATTATGTGAGCTACAAATACCATCATATAATTTTAAATTTTCTAGTCGTCACATTAAAACCAGATGAAATTAATTTTAATCATATGTTTCATCTAACCTAAATACCCAAAATATTATTATTTCAACAGTTCATCAGCAGAAAACGATTTGTCTTAGTCTGTCTGGGATACTGCAACAAAATGCCATAGACTGGGTGGCTTATAAACAATAGACATTTATTTCTCACAGTTTAGAAACTAGAATTCTGTCTGAGATCAGGTTGCCATCACGGTCTGTCAAAGGCCTTCTTCTGGGCAAACTTCTTGTATCTTTCACTTAGTGGAAGGGGCAAGAAAGGTCTGTGGAGTCTCTTTAATAAGGACACTAATCCTATCCCTAAGGGCTCTGCCTTTCAAATACCATCCACATTGGGCCTTAGGATTTCAACATATTCATTTTGGAGGGACACAAACATTCAGACAATAGAACTATTAATGAGAACTTTTATATTTCTTAGTACTAAGTTTTCAAAATCTCATTTTGGACAAGTCATATTTCAAGGACCCACAAGCCACCTATTGCTGGTGGCCACCCTTATAGGTACCCTTGGTGGGGAAGTGACCCATGAAAGTGAAACATTTTGGAGTGGGGCAGTCTGCATATAGATCCTGGTTCAATCATTTTCTACCCATGGGACACTCAAGAAATTTAAACATTCTAAGTGCCAGTTCCAGCAACTAATAAGTGGAAATAATTTATAGCTTGAACATTTTTGTGAAGATTAGAAATAATATATATAAAACATCTACTAGAGTGCTGGGAACTCAGGAGCTATTACTTCCTGAGGAAAATCAAGTTTCTGGGCTTCAAACATAATTTCTATTAAATGTGGCTATTACCATCATCGCTTTATACCTTTGAAATTGCAGAAAAATTCTCTTTGCTTAACTTTCTTTACCAAGAAGTCAATATTGCACTGATATGTGGAATGAAGCTCCTGATTGTGAAACATCTGAAAGGTGACCTCATTAGCACACAATAAGAGAGATAATACTGTTGTCACTTACTGTTAAATATGCATTTTTCATGCGGCAGCTCACCTTCCTCATTCTAAATCACAAGAAAAATGGGTGATATATTCATTTTGTTGCGGGGATACTATCATTATTAAAAGCCACACAATGCCTTTGCAAAATAATAGGATTCATTCTAGAATAAATTCAAACATTGCTATGCACTCTAAAAATTCATTTCCTCTTGTTTCAATTCAAATTCATACCTCAGTCATTTCAGTCTAGATATATAAGCTTCATTTCTTCTGGCCACCATTCTTTTTTTTTTTATTTTTTATTTTATTTATTTATTATTATTTTTTTTTTCTGGCCACCATTCTTAAGAATATCCTCAAAGAGACCAATTCTGGATTTCTCCGGAAGAAGAGGGTGAATATACACTTACAGAACTGGTGGGAGCAGACTCTAGGAAAAAAGAGACTGAAGATTTAGTTTGAAAACATAATGTAAAAGAAAGCAGTGCATTTTCTAATCATGCTTGATCACCAGCTGGCTTGGTCTACATGAGAGAATGCTAAAGCAGTTGATCAAATGGAATATTCTATGATACCTTTTAAACCTTTAAACCAGTCTCATGTCAATGTCACTTAATCAGAATATATATATATATATAGGGATAAGCATTAACTGAATTATGGTAAAACTTACTTGTTGAGTCAGCATTATCCAGTTAGCTTTATGCAGGGGAGAAAAGTTGCTATGGGCCTGCAAAGACAGATGACAGGTTTTAGAAAAGTCTACCTTTATTATATGATGATAATTCAAAGGAAATAGATTTTTCAATGAATTTTGGGCAGACCCAGCCAAAGGAAATTGAAGGTCAACAACCTAGGTTAAAATGGACAGTTGCATGCTAGATGCTTCACTAAAGCTTACACTTAGGAACTTTTTCTTTCATGGGAAAACAGAATTACGGAATTGTAGTATTAGTTAGGAGTCCAGGCTACCCCAGCTTCCTCACTTTAGAGGTGAGAGCCAGAGAAAGGGAATGACTTCTCCATAAACACAGTGATAGCTACGGAACAGGACTGTGTGAAACCACGTGGTCTGACCCTTAATCCAGAAACCTTTCCGTGGCAGGAAGTTGCCTCTAGGGAAAATGATACAAGGGCTGGGGTGGGAGATAGCTGAGCAGAGCAGGTGGGATATTTCTTGGCATCTTATCCCTTTGGCTGAATGTGTTCACACATAAAGTGAAAAAAATAATTAAGTTACACTTTATTTTCAAGTACTAGAAAGCTTCAAACTGAGTTATGAAAATTATGGATATTTTGTGGGGGTGGGGGGAGGAGGTGTGATTTATTCAAATAATTATTTCAATGCTGTGCTTTATTTTGACTAGAGATGCCGTTGTAATATTTTCAGTCTGACTTTCCTTTTCAATTGTTTTGTTATTCATGGATCATGGGCAGAAGAAGACAAGTTGTTACTACTGAAGCATCTCCAGGAAATTCTTCTGGGCAATTAAGCAACCATTTCCTCCCTCGTGAATTGCAGCAAAGCCACATGGCTTAGGGAGTGAATTAGATGAACACTGGTTAAGAAAATCACCAGCTGTCATTTCGGATGTCTCAAAAGGAATTGTCACAAGTGATTTTGAGAATGTAAAGCACTGAATTAGCCATTATTCTGCTTAAAAAGAAAATGGAGACAATAAGAAAATATTTACAAATTATAGAGGACTCTCTATATTGTTACTTCATTCTGGGGTTCACAGATTGATGATTGCCTTATAGAGAGGTTGCGGGCATGGATTCTCACACGTTGCTCTGGCTTCAGGCAGATGCTACCATTGTACCATGGCCTGTGGTCCCATTGAGGCCCAAGTCATAAGAAGTTTATTTTACCAAAGCAAATGGCAATGCAGAAAATGCAGACCTTTTCCAATGCCTTACAACTAAGGAATAGAGTAAATATAAAACAAAAATACAAATGTTTATATGTTTAAAGATGCAAAAGGGCAAAGGTAGAAATTTGTTAAAGTCTTAAGGCTGATAGAATGAAATGTTAAGATTGAGTCTGATTTCAGTGGTGGCTTCTTATTTTGCTGGTAACAAGATCAAGGCAGCCATAGGGAGTCAAAGTAAAAGAAATGCTCATAAGTCAACCAGCATTGTGTATCCTCACTAAGAATATTAATGCCGTAGGAAATTGTTAGGTTTCAGAAGATATTTCTTTACCATATCCATAAGAGAGAGCACTCACCCAATTTCAGTTTTCTTATGAATGTGGCATTATGTCTATGAACAGCTATTTCTTTCATAGTTGGCAGTATCTCTGAGCCTATATTCTCTACTAGAGAATATGGTACTTCTTCAGCAATGCTTACTTCATCCCCCTCTAGGCTCTCTAGGTCATCTGCCATTTAGATCCTTTTGATTAGTAGAATTACGGTTGGTCAAAATTAGATTTTGTAGATGCGATGTCCCTTCATGGTAATCTTTTATCTTTTAAAGCTGTAAGACTGGGTCACTACACCTCCTTGTTCATTTAGCCCTTCTCAAGATCCTGGGACTCTTCTTGACTATAAAGAAGGAGGAAACATAAGAATACCAGCCAAGAGCTCTTTAGAGTCAGTACCAAGCCTCTCTAATTCTTTCTCAAATTCCAATTCCTGAGAGTGGGAAAGACTGGCTAACCACTCACAAGAGCCCTGTTTTCCACCTCCTGGGCACACAGCTAGATCACATTCCCATTGTCTCTGCCATGGCTAATGTTCCATTTCCCAGTTAGTGTGGGTCATGCCACTGAGCTCTGGCCAGAGGAGTGTGATTGAAGTTATGTGTGTCGTCACTTCCATCCCTGGCTTATGAAAATCTCTTACTCATAATCCCTTTATTCAACTCCCCCTCTCTTGGCTGCTGTGTGCAGATGGGCATGACAACCTTGAAATCCTAGTGATAAAACTGACAGTCTTAAGATGGAAAGAGTATGGGTTTCTGAATCACTGCATGAAGGAGAGACACTCATCAGTCAGAAACATCCATCTAAAAGCTAAGTGAAAAATTAAGTTCCTTTATGAAAAACCACTAATATTCCGTGCTTTGTATATTACAGGAGCTATGATTACTTTATATAAAACCATGACATGCATACTCTTGCAATAAATTCCCGTGCTAATATCCTAGTCTCTGCCTTGTCCTTATTTGCTAGCCCTAAATCTGTTGCTGCAAAGGGCCCTGACTTCTCTCTCTGTCCTTCCAGAAATTGCGCTCTGTTTTGGAAACCTGTTCCATGTAACCAGGAACTGGATGACCTTCTAGTTTTAGGATCGGACTAGAACTGGGTGCTTTCTTGTTACCCAAACACAGGCTTTGGGAATGCCATCTACTCTTTCAAGATTCTACCGCACACTCTGCCCCCTGGATTCCTTTTTCCACATACCTGACTCTGGAGGGTTACAGCCTTCTTAGCTCTGGTTATTACCATCTCCTTGTGGTCATATAAGCATTTCACATTTTTAAGGTTTTCCTGCTGTGGAAGAAATAGAGTCTATGCTATGCTCTAAAATTAAACTGGCAGAATTGTTTATTTTAGCTAAAAAAAGTATATAGAAGGAAGAAGTTCTTTCAGATAGTTTTCAAAGTGGAAAAAAATTACAATCTTTTAAACTTATTGAATAGATTATATTATGTTGAATGAAATCATAATTAGCATTTAATTATATTTTAGCACTTAATTATTACAAGAATATTGAGATTTTAGCTTTCTATGATAAGTAATTATAACTTTAAGTAAACAAATACAATTATTTCTAATAAACATCCTAATAAATGAAGTTACCTGTAACAAATATTTATGTTTTCAATATCATAGGTTGTGGCTAATCCCCTCATGCCCAGTGTTTCCAGGCTTCTGGAGTCGGTGTCCTTGCTAGCCCCTCCTACACTGGATCAGGACTGGCCTTGCCTACTCTAGAATATGGCAGAAATGATGCTTCTTAACTTCTAAGCCTACGTCCCAAGAAGCCTTACAGTGTCTGCCTTGTTTTCTTAAAACACATATGCTGGGAGAAGCCATCCCCCAAAAGAAGTCCAACTATGATGAAACCCCCATTCCTTCTTATGTGAGGAAGACCTAGCTGGCCACGTGGAAGGGCTGCTTGGAGAGAGAGCTGATCTTGCCATTTCAGCTGAGGTTCCAGATCTGTCTGGACATTTCAGACATCTAGCCCCAGGCGCCATCAACTGAACCCAGCAATAGCCACCCACGACCTGCAGCCATATGAGAAATGCAAGTTGAGAACTGCCCACCTAAGCCCAGCCAATACAAAGAATCATGAGAAATAATAATAAATCATTTTAAGCCACCGAGTTTTGAGGTGCTTTGTTACACAGAAGTGGATAAATGGCTAACAGGCCAAAAGTTCTTTGGAAAATACGAAAGCAAACTTACAAATATAGCAAAGTTCTTTACTTTTCTGTAAATCCTAGTGGTTTTATTCCTTCTCTCTCCATGAGTTTTGAATAAATTGGAAAAAAAAGGGGGGGCAGCAAATGAGGCCAGTGTATCACCCTTAATAAAGGGAAGTTGCCTGGAAGCCAAATGAGTTTCCTGATACTTAACAGGTAAATAATCAGAATTAACCACCCTGTCACAGGCAACTAGACCAGAGCAACTGTCCCCACCTGGTGGGGACTTCTGGGTAAGTTTCATGGGACAGAGAACAGAAGAGAAGTTGTGGGTAGGTTTGCTTCAAGAGGAACAAAGAGGACTTTGTTTTTCCCAAGTTACCAGTCAGGTAAGTCCCTAACCTCACTCAGAATTAGGTCAATAAAAGGACAAAGAGAGTCCTGGTATTCTACTCATTCATTCCTTTCTCATGAAAGGACAACTAAGATGGAGGAAAAAATTTCCCTCTAACAGTAAACAGATTTGACAAAAACTGGCTATGAATAAGCATAGACGTAATGAAATTTTTGACATGAAATTTTGTAAATATTTTCTTATTGTCTCCATTTTCTTTTTAAGCAGAATAATGGTTAATTCAGCGCTTTACATTCTCAAAATCACTTGTGACAATTCCCTCACTTAAATTTTCTAATTAATACCTTTGAAACTTGTGCCTATGGTTTTATTTATAATTTTATCCGTGCAACACTCAAGATCTGGAGCTCATAATTTTTATTTCCCATCACCAAGTGTAAACAGAGTATATAACAAGTGCAAATAATGAGTTACAAGGGCTTCTGAATCTTCCAAAATTCTTACCATCTTAGATCTGTTTTATAACTCCAGTGCACTTAATCTCCATAGCATAAATACATTTCAGAAAGTTCGTGAGAGTGAGGAAAACGGAAGAATCCAAGGTTCCACTTAGTCTAGAACAGAGGATATACCTTAGTGGTGCCCTAGGTGTGTGAAACATAAAATAGTAAGAACAATTTTGCTAGTGAAATGGGGTTTTCCTAGGGCTAATGAGAATGTACAATTTAACTAGGTGGTCACTGGAAATGCACAAGGAGAGATGATTTATTGGAGTTATTTAAGAAACTGAGACTTGGTGTATAGTTATTCCCTAGACTGTAAGCTTTAGAAAAGTTACATGAAAGTGAAAATTATGGGTAATTAAGCACTGATCCAAATGCAAATTCGACATTACCTAACAACAGTGAGTACACACCATCTTTGTGGAGAAAGAAAGATAAGAATGATAAGAGGTATTACGAGGATATCCATAGCCTATGAGGGTGGAACCAAGACCATTTCTATTTGACATATGCCCATGATTGATAGCTTTTAAAGAAACAGGGCTGTCTTTGCTCTCAAACCGTTCATATGTCAATTTTGCCCATGATTTTCATCAGTATCACAGATTTGATTGGCTCTTTCCATTAACAAGCAAACCTCCTTCAAGCTGTAGGTTTATTTAACACACTGAAGGTTTATTTAACTTCCCTTTGCTGTATTTTACTCAACAATATAGTTATATTTCATCACATAAATGACTGCTCTGATAGTTCCCTCACTCCCTTATGGCCAACAGGAAATGTAATGTTACTGACATGGTTTGTAGTTAGAAAGGATAGTTAAAGACCAACTACTTTCAGCTTGAGTATCACTTTTACTGCTCCCAGGCCAAGAATAAAAACTGACCAGTGAAAGCCTCTTCAGTAGTGTTAAAAAAAAAAAAAAAAAAAAGCCATAATGACTGAATAGCTCTGGCATCTGGAAGCAGGGATAAGGATGACCTTCCAGACGTTGGGACGACCATGGGCCAGACAATATGGCAATAAACGTCTTAGAAGTGGTGAGATGGACAGATCAAACTATTGCCACGTTCAGGTGACATAGAACAGTAACGCCAGTCTTTGGCCAACGAACCCTGAAGGAAACACAGAATTACTGTGAAGAGTCCATGAATCCTCATGTGTACTGAATATTTTCTGTAAGCTAAATAATTAGAGTGTTGCAAGCATTTACCCTGCGCCACTCCCCCCGCCCCCGCAAATGTAGATCTTACTTGGACTAGTAAAGACATTTATACTTTTTTACAGCTTCTAAAATTTGTGATACCTTTTATATTATGCTTTTTCTCAGTCAAGGGATTCTAAAATCCAGTTGCTACAGATGAGAATCTGTGAAATTGTTGAATATGAGGCGAGAAAAAGCGTCTCCTTACTCAACCGTATTTATATTTTTCCTCCCTTTTCCTCCTTTATTTTTTTTAATTTTATTTTTTTTAAAGATTTTATTTATTTGACAGAGAGAGACAAAGTGAGAGAGGGAACACAAGCAAGGGGAGTGGGAGAGGGAGAAGCAGGCTTCCCGCGGAGCAGGGAGCCCGATGCGGGGCTCGATTCCAAGACCCTGGGATCATGACCTGAGCCGAAGGCAGACGCTTAATGACTGAGCCACCCAGGCGCCCCTCCCTTTTCCTCCTTTAGCACACTATTCATCCCCAACTCTTTCACATCCACAGAACAGGTTAGCACTCCATGTGACAAAGGCACATTTTTCTTGAGAGGGAGGATCGTGTTTTGGAAAGCACCATTAAGCTGGCAACGGAGCCATGAGGTGAAAAAGGAGTTCTCTTGACAATTCCAGGCCAGCTGTGATCAAACCCAAGTGATTTCACGGGAGTCTGAGAAAAGTAGGTGTGTCTGTTTAGGACAACCTATAGGTCAAGGGAAAAAAATGCATTAAACTTCTAAGACATGCTCAAGGAGCGATCCTCACTCTTGGCTGCATATTAGAATCACCTGGAGAGTTTTTAAAACTCTGAATGCTCCTGCTGCACATTAGGTCAATGAAATCAGAAGACAGGGATGGGTGTCTGTGGTGGGAAGCGGGGATCAGCTGTTCTTACAGCTTGGACATGATTTAAGTGCGCTCCCCAAGCTGGAGCTGGTTCCTCTGAGGGCCTTCCTGAGACGGGGGGGCAGCACATCACATTATGCGGTGTCTGACGGGCTCCTCAAACAGAAAACAAACAAAGATTTCACCTCTGTAGCCTGTTACTCAATCATCTAGTCCCTCAAGAGGCAGGATAACAGGATTTGTTGATTCGGCAGGACGAGTTGTTATGGCCTCTGAGGAAATATTAAGCGCATCTCACTATGTTTCCATAATGTCTTTGCATAGGCTTGATTTCAAAAACACTTTCATTATTTTGCCCTAAATCAGATATTGTGTACCAGAGCCTGATCTAAATCTGCTCCTATGTGGAATACAGTCTTATTTTTTTAGGCTTTTTCAACAAGCTTATTGAACTATTTGTTGCATGACCATTGTGTTGCATTGCCTTATTGCATGTAACTGGGAGTGTTGTTTTTCCTTCTGTTTTCTACAATTATTTCATTGGAGTTCAACCCAGTTACCCAGAAAGTTTTCATGTTGTAGAATCTTCGTATCGATAAATATTTAATGAGTGTTCACTGTATGCAAGGCATACTGTTCTGTGGACATAATAAAAACTTGAACTAAGATAACATGACTCTTCATCTTAAGTAGGTCACACTGTGAAGGGGGTTACCAAACGGTAAAATCTATAAACCAAATCAAATAAAATATATCAAAACATTTCTCATTAGTTTTTTTTTTTTCTTAATTGAAGTACAGTTGACACACAGTTACATGAGTTAGGTGTACAACATTGATTCGATAATTCTATGCATTACTCAATGCTCACCACAATAATTATAGTCATCATCTGTCACCATACAGTGTTGTTACAGTATTATTGACTATAGTCTCCATGCTGTACTTTTCATCTGCGTGACTTACTTATTTTATAACTGGAAGTTTGTACCTCTTAAACCTATTTTGCCCATCCCTCCACTTCCACCCCACTCCCACACCTCTGGCAACCACCAGTTTATCTTGTACATTTATGAGTCTGTTTCTGTTTTTTGTTTGTTCATCTTTTTTTATAATTCACATATAAATGAAATCATATGGTATTTGTCTCACTAACTTATTTCACTTAGTATAATACCCTCTAGGTCCCTCCATATTGTGAATGGCAAGATCTCATTCTTCTTATGGGTGAGTAATATTCCGTTATGTATATATACTACGTCTTCTTTTTTTTTTTAAGATTTTATTTATTTGAGAGAGAGAGAATGAGAGATAGCACGAGAGGGAAGAGGGTCAGAGGAAGAAGCAGACTCCCTGCTGAGCAGGGAGCCCGATGCGGGACTCGATCCGGGGACTCCAGGATCATGACCTGAGCCGAAGGCAGTCGCCCAACCAACTGAGCCACCCAGGCGCCGTATACTACCTCTTCTTTATCCATTCATTTATTGATGAACACTTGGGTTGCTTCCATATCGTGGTTACTGTAAATAATGCTGCAATAAACATAGGGGTTTATTTAAATTAGTGTTGTCGTTTATTTTGGGTAAATACCGAGTGGAATTACTGGATCATAAAGTATTTCTGTTTTCAATTTTTTGTGGAACCTCCATACTGTTTTCTATAGTGCTTGCACCAGTTTACCTTCCTATAAACAGTGCATGAGGGTTTTTTTTTTTTTTTGCTCCACATCTTCACCAGCACTTGTTGTTTCATGTCTTTTTGACACTAGCCATTCCGACTCCTGTGAGTGCTATCTCATCGTGGTTTTGATTTGCATCTCCCCAATGATGAGAGACGTTGAGCATCTTTTCATTGTCTGTTGGCCATCTCTATGTCTTCTTTAGAGAAATGTCTATTCAGGTCCTCTGCCCATTTTTTAATTGGATTATTTGTTTTTTTTGGTGTTGAGTTGTATAAGTTCTTTATATATTTTGGATATTAAACCCTTATTGGCTGTATCATTTGCAAATATCTTCTCCCATTCAGTAGATTGCCTTTTCATTTTATTAATTGTTTCCTTTGCTATGCAAAGGCTTTTTATTTTGGTGTAGTCACAATACCTTTATGAAGATATTCTGTGAGAAGAAAAAGGATAACATTTGCAGAAAAAAGGAAGAGACAGGACACAAGTTATGGTGACAACTGAATATAGTTATTTAAACATTTTTTTCTGATTAATGAATAAACAGAAAAAATTGGAAATACAGAAATGTGTAAAGAAGGTAAATAAAATATCACTAGTAATTTCATAATCCAGACAAAACAGATATATTTGTATATGTATGAATAGGTATACATATGTGTGTGAGTGTGCATTGTGTTATGTATATGATCATGAAAAAAATTATATCACACATGTCATATACAGATGTCACACATTGATATATGTATATATGTACATATATGTTCTATATGCATAGACCACACATTTGTTTATTATATATACATACATATTCATTTATATATATACATAAATATCAGTGCATTACCCATGCACATGCACTACTGCAATATCTGAGAAGAGCTGAATAACGATGCCCAAATTCTTAATAAATTGAGAAATAAAGGGTAGAAGATGAAGCTTATAATATGCCTTTATTATTGATAAAGACTAAGTTAGGCACCTGGGTGGCTCAGTAGGTTAAGCGTCTGCCTGAGATCAAGCCCCACATTGGGCTCCTTGCTCAGCAGGGAGCCTGCTTCTCTCCTTCTGCCTGCCACTCCCCCTGATTGTGCTTTCTCTCTGTCAAATAAAGAAATAAAATCTTAAAAAAAAAGACTAAGAGAACATAGTTTTGTGTAAGAAACCAAAGGGTAAGCTAATTGAAGTCCAAAATTAAGCACTTACCCACCCAACCACAGGCAATTCTGGCCCTGTGAGACCAAGTTCCACTTGGCTTGGGGATGGCTTGGCTCTGGAGGAACAAAGTAGAATTTGTGCTCTCTGTAGGTGGGCTGGGTCTCAAAGAAGAGAAAAATGCCAGGCAAGTTTAGACTTTACAAATTTACAGATACATTTAATTATTATGTAGTATATGTGTAGTGACATTACTATTCTATAACATATATGTAATTACAAATATATATATATTATATTACAAGTATATATAACATAAAGATTCTACCTATTACAAAGTAAATTCTCAAAAAATTAGCCATTATTATTCTAATTTTCAAACCAAATTACATCTAGTCATCAACATGACTATACAGGATATCAGAAGTTTTGCAATGAGACTAGGTGATAACAGTACACCACTCCAATCACAAAATGCACAAAGACCTACTATTTATAAAATTCCAACAATAAAGATGCCCTAACTTTACCTTTAAGCCCTCTGCCAATCCTTAATTTCTAGGGAGAAATTAAAGTTCAAAGAATAAATACTCTTGCAAGTTAAATAGAAGGGAAATAAAGTCCAAAACCAGATTCCTTTGGGTTCTGAAAACAAATTAAAGCCCAAAAGTTATCCTTTCCCATGCAGTTCTGCTCAGTTCCGTCAGAGGAGTTCATCACATCTGGGTAGAGTTGGGTTTCTTCAGCAACTTCAGCCTGGGAAGGGCCTTAAAAATTCTTAGTTCAATGTCAAGACTCCTCATTCTTACTCCAATAAGACACTTCAAAATAGGACTCGAAAGTAACCCTAACCCCACACCCACCAAACTTAGAATATAAGCCAAACCCTAACCCTGGAGCAATGAACCCTGGTAACAATCCTGTTCCTTAAACCCAGAATGCAGTGTTGTCAAAGGCCATCCCACTGCTGTCTGAGGAGGTCCTGGGGTAGATGGTAACCATCTCAGTCCAGTTTGTCTGGTTTGCCAGCCAGTCTACTTGTCTGGAATCTACAACCTGTGAATTTAATTGGGAGGAGCCTCCCAGCAAATTATTAATTCTGTCACTATGGATTTACCCTATGTGTGGGGCAGGGGTCAATCCAGAAGCCTCCGTCTCCTCAGGAAGGTGGCCTTGACTAGACTGTCATCTTTGTTTGCAATGGCAGCAGCCCCTCCTCACAAACCTGGTGTTAGTTGAGATTTCTTGCTTTCTTCCCCAACCTATTCTAAACCTCATAGCTTCCACTTCCTGAGGATGAATGAACTCCCTGATTAGTACTGATTCCTAGGTAATCTGTAGGATATTTTATGCCTGTGTTATAGCAGCACCCTTTCTTTGCTTCTCGAAGAGAACTAGACCTAAAAATATCCGGCCTTCTAGAAAAGGATTCCACCTTATAGCTGTACTTGTTTCAGAATTTCTGAACTGAAACAACTACTGAGGCTCTGAAGCAGGGGCCCCCAAAGTCTTAGGGAGGGCTGGTGCCTCAGCCATGTGGTCTTCTAAGTCCAGACAATCTTCTTCTGTTCCATCTCATAAATTCCTTGGGAACTGTGATACTCACATGCCCAGCTACAATAATTCTCATTTTGAAACTCACCCAGACATTCTTCTCTACTATTTTCATTTTCTGTGATTTGGCCTTTGGACCAGACATACAATTTAAGGTCAAGTGCTCAGCAGTTTCAACCTGTGACCCGAATGTAGAATGGAATGCTGCTTACTGCAAAAAATCTTAAGCCTTAGCCACATGATATTTTAACAATTTAAAGCTAGAAGCTTCCTAGTGTTCTATAGCTCAAGTGTAAATTTGCTTTCTCACGATATACATGCAGATTGCAATCCCACTTTAGCCTAGCCAACAATAAGAGGCTGTGCCTGCATTATAATAAGCTACAGCAGCCTGCAGCCTGAGGCCTTAGCACCTGCCAAAGGCACTGCTTTGCTCAGGCCTTTGCCATGTGCTACAAGTTCAAGGTCAAACTGCAGCAATCTGCACTCTTAGGCCATCTGTGTTGGCCAATGGCCCACGCCTTTGGCCCAGTCTCTACAGAATGTCTTTTAGGGTCAGAACCACAACAAGTTGCAGCCACCTGGCAAAGTCAAAAATACCTAGTGACTAATGCTTAAGGACTTTTAGCTAAGTGTCATCACTAAAAGCTAACTTTGCAAAGTAAAAACCTATTTGGCTTAGCATAAACCCTACAAACCACCAATGTCAAAATGCCCTGCCTAAACACTAAAGACTAAGTTCTCATCAGAAGCTCATTCCACATGACGTTTGCTTCCCAAATTCTTCTTGTCTCCTTTCTCACTGTATGTATGAGTTTAAGTATATAGGAGATAGGGGCGCCTGGGTGGCTCAGTTGGTTAAGCGGCTGCCCTTCAGCTCAGGTCATGATCCCAGGGTCCTGGGATCGAGCCCTGCATCAGGCTCCTTGCTCAGCGGGGAGTCTGCTTCTCCCTTGGCCTGCTGCTCCCCCTGCTTGTGTGCTCTCTCTCTCTCTCTCTCAAATAAATAAATAAAATCTTAAAAAAAAAAAGTATATAGGAGATATCTATATATCCAATTTAGTTGAAATACATATACTACATATATACACATATAATCAATAAATTTTAATAAATAAAACAAATGCCTGACAGAGAAAAGAAAAACATATTATTAGTATTTATTTGATTTATTTTACTAAATTTAGATCATATTACACAGAGAAATGTGCATTCTGCTTTCTCACGTCAAAAATATTTAAAAA